>NC_072053.1:45311431-45611860 GCF_027791375.1 Indicator indicator | reverse complement strand
AAGAAAGCCTGGGTTTCCTCCTTATTGGTGGGTGGAGACATAGCTGTGATCCTGTTGATGACATCCATCAGGATCCAGTGACACCAGTCTGGCCATTTTATGGCTAAAAACTGTATCTTTTGCAGGTTCCTTGACTTGACTTTGCTTTATGGTGAGCCTGGCCTTCAGAAGAATCTGGATTATTTCCTTCCCTTTCTTATAAACTTCCTCCGCTGTATCACCCTACACAATGATGTCATCAATGTATTGCAAGTGTTCTGGAGCTCCACCCTTTTCCAGTACTGTTTGGATCAGTCTATGACAAATGGTGAGGCTATGGGCACCCCTAGGGCTGTCAATTCCAGGTATATTGGACACCTCTCCAGGTGAAGGCAAACTGTGGCCTGCATTCTGGTACTATGGTAATGGAGAAGAATGCATTAGCAGTGTCAGTTGTGGCATACTATTTGGCTGCCTTAGACTCCAGTTGGTACTGGAGCTCCAGCATGTCTGGCACAGCAGCACTCATCATCAGTATGACCTTGTTCAGAGCATGATAGTTCACTGTCAGTCTCCATTCACCATTAGACTTCCTTAATGGCCATATAGGACTGTTGAAGGTTGAGTGAGTCTTAGTGATCACCTTTTGTCTTTCTAGTCATCGAATTAGTTTATAGATGGGTATCACAGAGTCCCAGTTGGTGCAATATTGCCTCCAGTGCCCCATTGCAGTGGTAGTTGGCATTTGTTGGTCTTTAACATCTAACAGCCCCACCCTTGAAAGGGTGCTTTGAAAGACCAGACAAGACAGTTAATTGTTCCTTTTCCTTTATTTCCAAGGCAACTATACCAAACACCAACCAATATCCTTTTAGATCCTTGAAGTACCCTCTCTTAACACAGTCTATGCCAAGGATGCATGGAGCCCCTGGGCCAGTCACAATGGGGTGTTTGTGCCATTCACTCTCAGTTAGGCTCACCTCAGCTTCTAACACACTTAGCTGTTGGGATCCTTCTGTCACACCAGAAATGTAGATAGGTTTTGCCCCTCACAGTTTGATGGCATCAGAGTACATTGTGTGCCTGTATTCACTAAAGCTTTATACTTTTGTGGTTTTGGTGTAGCAGGCCACCTGACCCACATGGTCCAATAGACTCGGTTGTCCCCCTCCTCCACCTGGTTGGAGGCAGGGCCCCTCTAATCCTGATTTGAACCACTTGCATATTCTAAGTATGCCTTAGAGCTTTCTTCAAGGGGACTGGTAGCAGATACTGGAAGCAGTATCTGGGGCAAAATTTAGACTGAGTAAATTTCTTTGTAGATTTCAGTACAATTAATTAAGTAGGCTGTTCATATGTTAACATAATAATTATTTTATACTGGGGAAATAGTGCTAAATGTTTGGTTGAGAGTTCCTGAGCTGTATATGCAGACTGAATGACAAGATAGGGACATTAGCCTTCAAATGCAGACACTTTACAGAAAAGCTAAAATGTCTTTGGATTTGTCAAGTGTTATATTTGATACTTTGACACAGGTGGCCAGATGGAAAGTAGCGGGAGGCATCAGTTAGTTTACCTGTAGCTGACTAGCCCTCTCCAATTGTAGAATGGCTAAAGGACGGGTCACGCACTTATCCATCCTGTCCTGCAACTATATCCTGCCTCAATTTACTAGATGCTGAGATGATCAGTACAGCACAATTCTGCACTACATGTTATGTGTAGACCTTCGCCTTTCTTCTGATTAGGGTCTCCCACAGCTGCAGCAACTTGAACAACAGGAGAAAGAGGATTCTGTTTTGCATAGACTGATGTAAATACAGAAAAAACCCAGAGAAAGTCCAAATCCTTTTTGGAACGAATATATGTAAATTGAAAACTATATTCAGATATAGAGTGTTATATAATTGGGGGGGGGGTATGTTTGGGGGTTTTTGTTTGTTTGTTTCTGGAAGACCAGCAGTGTATCTGTGACTAGGTTTACTGTAAGAAAAAAATAATTAAAACTCGCTAAAATCTGACCCTGAGTTCCTGAGCATTGTTACCTGGGTGGAGGTGAAGGTATTTCGGTGTTCAGAACAGCTAAATCCACTCAAAGATAGCTTTGTGTACGACCAGGGGGCAGCCAGAGCAGAGTCCCACAATACTGGGACAAAAGTACTGCCCTCATCCAAGGCCTTCCTGAGCTACAATGCAGCCAAGCCTATGCCTGGCCTCATACCTTGCTGGTCCAGAACCTGCCTCACAAGATTGACTTCCTGTCTGTGTTCCAGACACTCCTAATTACTATGGACTACTGCCCCAGGACCACTAGGCAGTGGTCTTATCCAGAAGAGGGATGCCTTCTTGGTAAGAATTTCACCTTGAATATACAACCTAACTTTCGCTGCATCTGTATTATAGATTAGACCTATTGCAAATATTCGTGTCTCCAACTGTGTTTTATCTTACCTGGGATTTATTAACTTGAGTTCAATCACTTGCAGCAATCCTGAATCTGTTGTATCTGTTGCTTCAATTAATGAAGCCTATTTTATTATTTTATTTTTCTGAACCTCTGTCAGTGCAAGTCTTTACTGGGATACTGGAAAAGAGGCAAATGTAATTTTGCCAGTTTCATTAAGTGTTGAGGCTCTGAAACAGGCAGGCTTGGACTCTCACCTGTATCATGACGCCATGATGAGAACAAACCCCTAGGTCAGATTTTATATCAAAGACAAGAAAGTGACATAGATAGTAAAATTCAGACTTCCTGGGTGCATTCCAACACTTTCATTCTTCCATGCCATCATATTTAGGAAGCCATAGAGAAGAAGAGAATGTGAGTAATGCTTGTGAGGTATGGAAACACATGGATGAATGGCAAGGATTAAGGTTTTCTTAATCCTTTTGGTTAATTCATCCCTGTCACTGATGAACCATTTTTCTATTTAGGACTTTTTTTCTTTTGGCACGAACACAAGCCTATTAGACACTACATTTATTTAAATAGACATTACTTAATGTCATAAACCTGTAATAAGACTGCTTAGGAGTAATTTAAAATAGATGAGATCGTTGCCATTGAGATTAGTAAAATTACTCATTTGTTTGGTTTTATTCAGTGTATGTTTGGAAGACAAGGTTTTAATTTTGATGTTCTCATTGAAGTCCATTGGACTTCATCTGAACCACCAACGCAAAAATAAAAACTGGGAGCTGATAGATTTGGGCAAGTTGTGCAAGTGCTTCTACATCTTTTCACATAGGCAGTCTTAGTGGTAAAAAGACTAAGGACAGAAAATGTGAGCTCACTGTTGAAAAAATACTCAGTGAAACATATGGTATTTTTTCCTTACCACTTAAAGTGCTTTTGCATTTCTCTCTTTTGCCTGGTATTTTATTTTCCCTTTCTGTTTTTGGTTGGGTTTTGTTGTTTTGTTTTGTTTTCCTTTTCTGCCAGTTACAGTACATTCTTCAAGGATCATTTGGAGCTGTGTTTCCACTGTCCTATGCCAGTGGCTCAGGGGACTTAAATTTCTTTTGGTTCCTTTTGAGACTGCATTCTGGAATTCTTGAGATTTTAATCTCATTATTAGTACAGCCACTTCTACTGACATAATTTCTTGTGTTTGCAGTAAGATCAATTATAGCAGTTTTAAACACTACTTCAGCACTTTTGTTGGCCCTACAAAGTGTCGGTGTACTCCCACTGGAGAGAAGCTTTCAGAATAAGTGGATTTTGATCCCTCTTTCTCAAGACCCAGACTCTGAAAGCAAATTATATGATACAAGTGTGCCCTCAAAAGACTTGCAGGCCTTCTGTCATCCATTTTCATAGGCAGCAATGCCTTCTTTTGCTCTTGTCTCTCAAGGATTCCCTTTGATTGGTCTCCAGTGGGGAGATCTCCTGTCAGGGCAAGAACTAAGAGCACTGATTTCAGTGAAGTTACTCCTTAATAGCTCCCTTGTACATGTGATTAAACACTGTCCTGGCTATGTTTGCAGAAATCCAGAAAGGAGACTCTGAACTTGGTCATTACCCAGGGCTGAACTGAGCACAGATTTTGACCGTGTTTCTTTGTCTAACTGGAATATTTCCTGTAGGGGTTACACCACTGTAAGGAAATAAAAATCTGAATACCTCCTTGTAGGTCTCCTTATGCATTCCTAGAAGCCTTTAAATATATTTTTAAAAACTTTCTATACTGTGGTATTTTACATAGCCAATGTTCCCTTTTTCATTTATTTTTTGTTGCTACATTCCTCCGAGGTGGCTGGTAGCAAGTTATTTTGCTTTGTAAAACATGCAGTTCTTGCTTTTAAGGATCTTTTAAGATCTTAAACTAGGGGTTTAATATGTTACCAGCTATAGTGCTTATTTTCTATTTGATTTGTGATTAGAAATGGGCAAACCAATAAAACCTCAAAAGAGGAAAGCACTTGGCCCAGGGCTGCTTGGCATTTGTTTAGCCTTTGTAGCTAACTCAAAAAAACCCAGCCAATCTAGAGACAGTGTTTTGCTATTAGTTCCCAGCAGAATGCCACTGCAAAGCATGTTATACATATTCCTTCTGTGTAAGATCAGCTGTAGTGTCATTTAATGTTTTGCCACTGTTTCACACCAGCATCTTAACATTGCAATCGAAGTATCTGGCTTGGATCGGAAATGGGCTATGAGTTTATATATAGCCTGCATAAGGAAATCGAAAGATCTCTGAGAGAAATACAGAGTGGTGATGTATTTAAAAGGCACTGTGGTCTCCCCTGCAGCCAGTGATATTAGCTGTTTCAGCTAGCTGCTTTTTTGAAATATTTTAAAATAAGACCCATGTAAAAGTCAGTCTATATGTTTATGTCACAAAATTTGAGCTTCAAATGGAAATTTAAGTCAGCTGTGTATAAAACACCAAAGACAATTCAGTGCGTCCAGCTGAGCTGGGAAACATCCTCTTTTTTATGATATACCTGCCATATGTAAGAAAATAATACAGAAACCCAGCAATTTTCAGCACACTAACACAGCTCTGCTGCTCCCAGTTAGCCGTATATTGAGCAGAAAAGTACTTCTGTTCCAACTAAGTCAGGGACCTGGGATCTGTGCATCACACTTCACAGCATGGGATGAATGTTATGTTTGAAGGTGTCTGAACACAGAGACTGGTGCCAGCTACATCAGTTATTTCATCAGACATAAAATATGCAAGCACTTTAGGCATTGCAGTAGCTGATTACATGAACCTTTAGGTGGTTAAATACTTTTAAGAACTTGACCCAAATGTCTCTCATTTTCCAGCAGCTGTATAATTATTCCATGGTAAGTCCTCTTTTAGCAATCCTGAGTAGTGCTACTAGAAGATTGCCTTCACCTTTATACCTCTATAGTTCTTTGAGCCTGGGTCTTTGCATTTTCATATGGACATAATTGCATCCATCTGCTGTGATCAAAGAATGTTTATTTTTAACTCTTAATCCAAAATGAAAAAAAATAGTTTCACCAGCTTGCCACTTAACCAGCTCAAGATCATTCTTTGATTCTACTCCTGCCAGCCAAATACTATATTTAGAGTTTGTGAAAATGATAGATTTTTTTAATGACTGTGATTGCATCACAACCTCTTTAGCCTGAATGCAAATGCTTTTTGTTTATTTGTTTAAAAATCAACATTGCTTCACAATTGACATATATTAAACAAATCCCTTTGCCTTTCCAATTTTGAGCTTGAATCTGCAGATGTTTCTAAGAAATCATCATTCAACTGAGTTGTCTCATTTAAGTAGTTAAAAAGACTCTTGTAATGAATAAAGTTGGGTAATGGAAAGATTTCCACCATTACACTAATGTGCAATATAGGAAAACAGCTTGTATTGATTCAGTTCTCTTCTAAGTCAAGAGGAAAATGTATTTGTCCAAACACAAAAGAAATAAAAATAAGCACAGGATTCCAGTGCACCATCCAGCTTCATTCCTTTGTGTAGAATCCCAAGTTAGGGAGATAAATATGGAATGTGAATCTGTCCCATAAAACTCATCATTTTAAGGGATTCTGGAAAACAGAATTGTCTTAGTAGTATCTGTTAAGACTAAATGAATTTTCCAGTTACTGCCAACTTTATTTCATCTTATTCTTAACCATGACACAAGCTAGAACTATCAAAGAAAAAAAAAAACATCTCCCTTCAGTGGAAGACTTTTTTTCCTCTCTTCTTTCCTGTAATCCTGTGGTTAAAAATTCAAAATCCAGCAACTTTAATCATACAGTGTAGCAGATACTCAGTACTTCTTGGACACCTTCCCTCTTGCTAATCATGAGCTGTATTAGAGCTATTTATAGAACATACCAAGGTATGTCACTTTCCAGGTTAAGTGAGGGTGGCCCGTCCACCCATTTTTCGTCATTGCCGGTTGGTAGTCGGCGCTTCGATTGGATGTCAGCCATCGGTGCGTGACAGTGTCATAAAAGTTGCAATCATTACAAGATTCCCACCGTGAATGCCAGGAAGGTATCTGGTGCCACCCCTAAAAGGCTGCCTCTGGCCATCTGGTGTCATATCACAGAAATACAAGGCCAGATTTATGGTACCAACTGAACAGTCGGCCCGACTGGTCACTTGTGACTGCGGACACCGTCACGTGGTGTCAAAGAAGACTTACGCCGTAATAGGTGGACCATAGTGAATTTGTCCTAGCCAGAATCTAATTGATCTTTATTTCTGCTCTTGCCTGCAAACATATGAACTATGTCTACCGACGAGAACAACGCCCGAGATGACAATCGCCGCGCAACTTTGTCCCGACGCGATTTCGAGAGCCCTAGGTCTGTTAGTATCTTATAATTGCCCTCGTACCACTTCCCGCATGCCCCTAGTGGAAATCCTACAAAATTAACATCATTGACATTTGTTAATTCCGTAATTTCATCTTTAAGGTGCCTATATTTCTTAACCTTTCCTCTGCTGCGTCTTTAAGTGTTGATAATTTACCCTCATATCTAACTGTAATATCTATTACATAAGCTTGTCTATCTTTAACCAACACCAGATCAGGTTTATACAAATTTAAGTACTTATCTCTAATTAATGGTTCTTTATAAAGTAGCAAATCTTTAATTTTCGCCTCATCTTCTAATATTTTACAGATATAATTATGCCTTTTAATTCTAACATCTTGAACAGTGGGACAGTAACCAATTATATATGCCATAGATTCATTATTAGCCTGACAATGACGGCATTTTGTGATGTGGTCCAAATGTCTAGCCCTAGCTAAAAACTCTCTAGTTGGATAATCATTCGCTCTCAACTGTAATGCTGTTATTAATTTTCTGTTACAATGTTTTTATAATTTACAATCCAATAGTTACTAATATAATAATTTTCCAAATTTCCAATTCCTATGCCTTGGGACACAAGTTTAATCCATTTCTTAAATTCATTTTTATGCCAATCACAGGGTCTCAGATACATTTTCTTTTTGGCTGGTATTTCCCATTCTGAAATTTGTTCGCAATCTGCTATGTCATCTATTATCATTATTGTTTGAGGATTATATATAGAGGGGATTTTATTTTTATCACCCCCCGCCGATATCCATAATTTTTTAAAATCTTTCTCAATATCAGTATTTTTAACAATTGTTCTTATTGTTTCATCAGATGACTGCGCTAATCTATGCAGTCGTCTTGCTTGAATACTAGGAATTAACCCAGCCAATCGGGTTAACCCTATGCCCCCATCTTTAGTACTAGAATACAAAATGCCATCACAAGTGCAAGCCGGAAGATGTAACCATTCTTTCACCTTATTTCGAATAAATAAATCCATATTTTCCAAATAAGCAGGCTTTACATTGGCCTGGTCAGCCAAGTAGATCAGTTGTGGTACTGTATATATCTTGACTATATCCAATTTTTAAAAAGGTTTTATTGGAGCTCTTTCAATTCAGTTAAGCCAGGTCTTTAATTTAGTATGTAAATCTGGTGTGGCAACCCTACCCATGGATCGATTTGCAGGCCAAGATATTTTTTGGACCGGCCTGGATGAATTATATTCAAAGGGGTACCACAAACTAGCCCTGGGGGACAATCAGTGATAGTATAAGAGTCCCTTGTTGGTTGTATAAAAATACATGGCACTTTGCACCTTGAGTTTTGAGGCCTGTTAATTCACAAAATGCCTCTAAAATTTCAATATTTTCATTCATTCCCGACCAAGAGCTTCTTAGCAAAACCAAGTCATCTGCAAATGCCAACGTTGTAATTTTGGCTTTGTCATAATCAAACCCATTTCCCAATTCTTCTAATGTACATGACAATGGATCAATACGTAAGTTAAATAATAATGATGACATGGGGTTGTCCTGTTTCACACCATTTCTTATCCAAATCAAATCAGTCTGCCCATCTTTGATCTTAATAACAGTACGAATATTATCATATAGGTCTTTAATCAGGGCCACAATATGATCATCCAAGCCCTTCTGTTCCAAAACTTTCAAGATATGCATGTGATTTACTGAATCGAAGGCTTTCGCCAGATCAACAGACAACACCGAGGGGTTTATGTTATTTCTTTACACGACTAATCAATATTTGTAACAATTTCAAGTTCTCAGCACACCCAGAGGATCTAATAAACCCTCTCTGCCTTGGGTTGATGGGACTCGCCTTTGTCAATCTTGCAATTAAAATTCTTGAATAGAGTCTCAAAATGATGGAACTGATTGTAATAGGTCGCCAATTGTTGATATCTATTTGGCGTTCAGGCATTGATGATTTTGGTATAAGGATAGTTCAGCATCCCATGAGAACATTCGGAATTTTGCCAGTCGATAACCATAGATTGAACAATTCCCTGATTTGATGACAACTTGGGTCCATTTTAAGAAGATCTTTCAAAGTGACCCCGTCAGGACCTGGCACAGATCTTTTATACATCTCATTGACGGTTTTGAGAATTTCTTTTTCAGTAATCATTAAGTGGAAAGCCGAATTATCTGCCCGTCCATTGGACTTGAAAACACCAAGTCCATTAAACACGTTCTGAGACTCCCATTTGATCTTATAATTATCCATGACCTCTTCCAGAGGGATGGCACATAGCGAGGAGTCCTCTTCATCCAAAATGATGGTAGCCAATTTGCCTTTATCCAAATTGAAAAGACGTTGGAATCGGAGAAACTGACCTCGTTTCTTAGCTCTTTTTCGCATCCACTCTGTTTAAGGGTTTTTAGGCTGGGAGGTTTGGTGGATCTTTTTAGGTCTCTTTTGTTCGAGTACCTTCTTAAATAGGTACGAATATTCTTCCTCAGCCACCTCATTGACCAATCTCAATGAGTCTTTATCGCCTTCTAATAATCGTGTAAACACATTTCGGAGGGCTGACACCTTTCCTGTTGTTATCCATTCACTTACAGTTTGTCTATATTGGGCATTCAGTTCCCCAATGTCAAAAGATGGTATTTCAGTCTCTCTTATATCCTCTTTTAATCTACTTTTCAATCCCGATGTCATCCCTCTTACTGGCAGCGGGGATGTTTGTAGCTGCCTTCTTTTATCACTAATTTGTTTCGCCGTTTTAGTTGGTAAATGCTCAGCAATTAATTTATTAATGTTCTTTTTCCCAGCAAAATCTTTCACCAATTTTCGTAGTTGTATAATTTCCTCTTGTGACCAGACTTGCCTGTGTGCACCTCTCTTGGTGTTCTCTTTAGGGCGTACTGCCTCAATACGCTCTCTATTTCTTAACATCGGATGGGCCAATCTTTTATGTTGTCCCAGGCCAATTTTTGTTGGAAAACTTTTATCACATTCCTCACATATAAATCCCTCCATCTGGGTAGGCAATTGGATCCCTTTACACTTGGGAATATGGCACGAAATACTATGATGTTTCTCATTCACTCTTCCACAGCTGGAACATTGGAAGAGGATTTTCTTTTTCCCATGAGCTCTCTTAAGATGGTCAATCAAATCTGTCAATTTCCCAGCCCGAGTGGCACAGCAGGGACAAGGTGGATTTCTGTCTGGCATCCTCACCACTGGAGTAGAAGGTGAGGTGTCAGCCGTGCCCTCTAGCTCGGGGGACAAAGTCAATACTGAAAGATGACTAGTAGACCCAGGGGTTGCAAGAAAGTCTTCATCCTCAATCTTGCTCGTCTCGGGGCTCTGATCTTGGATACCACTCTGTCGAGCTGGGGAGGTGAGGCCCTCGTACACCTCCGGAAATACCGTCAATCTTTCATCCCAGACAGGGGTATAGGTGCTGTAGTCCTCGGCATTCATAGAGTTCATAAACTCCAGTCCCACCAAAGACACCCCCAGCCACTCTCCCTCTGGCAATCTTAGATCGCATTTTGTCGTTACCTCCAGCCAGTCATCACGACAGGTCTGGGTGCCTGTGGTCACAAACAGGCTACGTAGTTGCCAACACATTTTATCACAACAGTGTGAGGGAAGAATAAGTCAGAGACTCCTCCCTCCAGGAGAATCTGACTCAGCCCAACTAGATGTTCTGTGGGCTAGGCAGCCAGGTGGCAATTGAAATACCACCAAAGGTTTTTTTGCCAAATACTACCAGCTAGTGGCGAGCTAGACTGATAGGTGGGAGCAATTAAGCTCTCTGGGGCAGAGACCAACTTAGTTACCCAGAAGGGTATCCAGCGGGACCACGTGGAGGTGTGGCCTCTGCAGCTAAGCCCAGTTAGTAACTATGACCCTTTAAGAGAGTCATAGTTACTCCCACCTAATAGCTACTCTGTTTCCGTAAGCTGTTAACAAACCTTCTGTCTTGAAGTGGCCTGAGTATAGAACTGGTTTCAGTCATCTGCACTCTAATTTTGGTAAAAGAAAAATGCCAAAGATACCATAAAGTGACAGGACAACTTTTACAGTGCTTATAGGTTTGTAGCTTTCAGAAAAAATCCCCATCGATTCAGAATGGACTTTGGTTTCTTCCCTTCAGCATGAAAGCTAACAGGCACACAGAGACACAGACTTTGTGAAGACAAAACCGAGCTCTTCTCTCACTCATCTCTTTTACAGTATGTACATTTGATGCTACCAGGCCTAGAAGAACCCTTCTCTTCTCAGAAATCAGTATATCAGAAGGAAAGAAGGAAATAAAATCCTTTTTACAGCCTTCTGAGAAAAGCAGGGCAGGTATGTCTTGTAAAATAATATGTCATCGTGGCTCTTAACTTCCAAGATTGTAGTCATCTTTTCAGATCTTTAATATGGAAGCATATGCTTACATCCCTACTATGGATCCTGGCAAGGGAACAAGATCAGGCCCACCATGACTTCACCCTAGCCATAGCTATGAATCATTTGTGATGTTATACAAATTGAGAAAAAAATTTAAACAGACAGAAAGGTTGTATTTATATAAAGTAACAACAATTTCCAGAGGAACTTGGGAAGACTAAGAAAAGAAAGAGAGGTGGTTTGTTCATGATTTAAATAACCATGCCTACTTACTATGGCTAGTACTTCAAATTTATTGTTTGAGTAAGAATCAAAGAGCATTTCCAGGAATTGCATTACTTGATAATGAAATGTCATGTATGGGTTAAAACTAAATATATGTGAATAATAAAAGTAAAAGAAAAAATAATGCATGTATTATTGTTATTGTTGGTAATGTGTTACACACTTGACTCTGCACTGATGTTGAGGAATACACTGTGATTAAACACCGAAAAAATAGCATCTTCTGAATGGCAAAACCTCTCACTGAGCCAAAAATACTTGAGTCTGATTGTCTTGGGTTTAGGGAGTGGACAGATGCTCTTTTACCCCTCCCCAAAGGAATAGAAGAAAACACTCCACACAGGATTGGAAACAATTGGAAATTTAAATGGAAGTACTATTCACAAATATTTACACAAATACAAAATACACAAATCCATAGTCAACCTTGGCCCAGTTCTCCAACCTGGGCTTACCACAGAACCTCATTAAGCCAAAGCTTTCCACAACCTCCCCCTAAACCAGGCCAAAAACTCAGGCCTCAAATGCTCCTTCCCCCTCTCACATACCTTCCTACCACCCCAGCCAGGCCCAAATGACACAGCTAAAAACCAGCTTGCCATCACCAGACCCTGCTCCCCTGCATTGCAAGAGATAGCAGTCCATTCTGGGAAGGGAGCAGGGAGAGGAGAAGGGGCCGAACAGCTTGCGCTGTTAGTTTATAAAGGGGAGATGCAGGCACGAGGGGAATGAAATAACAAAAGATTACACTCTCCTTGCAGCTCTCTGGTACTTGGAGAAATTTCAGCTCCATGATTAAGACATCCCAGTTCTTAAACCCATAACATTGATTTACAATGAAAACCAAAGGGATCCAGACAAATGCTCTTGACAGTCTATTCTCAGTCCTTACAAGTTCCATAAAGTGACTGAACACTTGAGAAGAGCCACTTATCCACAACAAAAATATAACCACAATAAGGAGAAACACGGGGATCTTCAGCCTGCAGATGGTCTGTTCAGATGGGCCCTGATACCTGGAAGCTCACTACATTAAGTATGATAGTGGTCCATCCTTGCTGTCCTTGCTCGTATGAATAATCCTTACTCTAGTAAATAGCAGCCATATCCTTTTTAATGTCTTCCATGGACAAAGTTTTAAAGTTATTGGAATCATACCCTTTGATGGGTTTATGAACTCAGCAGAAGTCCTTGTGCATGGTTTGCTGGCTAGCCCAAAGCAATATTAGTAGAAGATGTGAACTACTAGATCTGCACACTGCAGTTTTAAAACATGGATATTAATATATTTGAGGAGTTCATGTTAATAAATTTCAAGTTACATTGTGACTTGTGGAATTTTTGCAAACAGTATTAAACCTTTTGAGCTTTTAGTACTGATTTTACTAATTAAGGCTTAAAACATCGCTAAGAAAAATAACATACATCTCAATAGCTTTGGAGGAATTATTAAATTATGCTAGAATTTCTATAATGTGCGTTTCTCATTCTGAAGTGAAAAGGAGGTAAAGGTCATGGATAGTCATGAGACTTCTGGAGAGGTCAAACGAGGACGTTGGCGAAGGACTCCGTGCGCCATCTCCTGATGAAAATTGGCAGGCCCAAGGAAGTTGTTCATTTGTGTCCGTGCACGACTCCAGAAAAGCACTGCTGAGTTGCTGGATCAAATCATTGTTATAGTTGTCTGTGTATGATGTTGTATTCATTTGTATATGTTACATATAATGTAAAATATAATAACCAATCAGAAAAAAATATAGTTGTCAATGTGGCAAAAGTTACTACAGACGATTTTGGACAATTTTAAGGCTGCCAGAAATATTCATGTCACAGACATCAATATCGTGATTTAGACGTGGGCTGTAAATCATTTCTAGCTCCCACTGGCATGTTCCTGTGGCATGAACCAGGGTGTTACCTCTCACAGTGCTGAGAAGATAGGTGAGTTGCTCAGAGAGTCACTATTGTTTTCAAAGTTTCAGTTCATTCATGCTGGAAATAGCAGTTAGTGCTACAAGCAGGTGTAAATAATACTGAGTGCCATCTCCTACCTCCTGCCCATCGTCTCCTAACATACTTGCGCAAACAGGGCATTGTGGAATTTTGTTTCTTTCTCTTTGGTGTTCCAAAAGGATTTATTGGGGGCTTCTCAGGAGCGCTTGTGTGTGACAGCACATGAGAGGCTGAGATTTGGGAAGTTCTTCTTTCAGCGTATCTTTAGCATAAGGACTTCTTTTACGCAATTTCTGCCGAAAGGCTCTTTACGCCTGAGGCCAGCAGGTATGCCCCACGCGCGGAAGGCGGCGGGCGGGCGATCTCAGCGTGTTGCAGCTACCAGCGATAGAGAAGTTCTTCCCTCACGCCGCCGGTAGCGCTGAAAAGAACACCGCTGCCCTGTTGCTCTTCATTTGCAGCTGTTTTTGTTCGCCTTCCCTGGCTTTGATCCCCGCCGCACTGCTTGGGGTGCGGAGATGCCACGAACTCCCGAGAGGCCCCCCGTAGCTGTTACTTTAAGGGCCAGCGGAGGGGCGACGGGTGGGGGCGGGGACAGGCGGAGAGGCTCGCGGCCGCGCCCCATTGGCTGCCCGCCGCCGCGATCTATTGGCTGTCCACCGCCTCCCCTGAGCCCGCCTCCCCCCGCACACGGCTCTGTCTGTGTCTCGGTGTAAGTGCTGGGCGGTGCGCATGCGCGGCCTGGTGTTCTTCGGCTGGTGGAGTTGCCGCGGGCTCGGTGTGGTGTGAGGGAGGGGAGGAAGCGGAGGCAGACCACAGGAGCAGCGAGGCGGAGGATGTCCGCCGGCCGGTCGCCCGCCGGTGCTTTGCGCGCCCGCTGTGGCTTCCACGTTTTCATGAATTAGCTTTGCGGGGTGTGGGCTGAGGTTAGAAGCGACCACCTCAGCGTAACCGGTGCCCCAGGCATGGCCAACTCGGTGAGTACAGCGGAGCCGCCTCGGCCTTGCGCTGCCCAGCACCGCCGGTGCTTGCCGCCAGGAAGAGGCTGGCGTGACGTGGAATTTCTCCTTGTGTGCGGCTTTCCCTTCTTCCCGCTGATTGTCCGCTGCTCCCGGCAGCGGCACGGAGCACGCACCCACCCACCGGGAGGCAGGCGGCGGGTGTCGCCCCAGTCGTGTTCGTGCCGCCGCACCGGGGCCACCGATTGCTGGGAGGGAGGACGGTGTGTCCCTGACAGGGGCCCCCGGCTACCCGCGCCTGCAGGACAGCACCGCAGGCTGCCGACCGCGCCTTCCCGCGTCGTTGCGCTGGCAGCAAGAGCTCTTCTACACCCGCGCCCGGGGGGCCGTTTTTTTGTTTCAGAGTTGCGGTGGTGCCTTTCGATTTTTGTGGCTTTTGCCGGATTTATGGCACCATTTTTTCCCTGTGTTCTCCCTCTGCCTGCGATGGGCCCGATTCCCCACGGTCACCCACCCAGGCCCGCTTCCACTTGCGCTCACCGGCCGTTCCCCACATCTTCCTCCGCAGTGTGCCGTCCAGGTGAAGCTGGAGTTGGGGCACCGAGCCCAAGTCAGGAAGAAACCCACCGTAGAGGGCTTCACCCACGACTGGATGGTATTTGTTAGAGGGCCCGAGCACAGCAACATTCAGCACTTTGTGGAGAAAGTCGTCTTTCACCTGCACGAGAGCTTCCCTAGGCCGAAAAGAGGTAGGTGGGGTCCGCCGCGGGTCTCCCCACCGGGACCTACTTCCTGCCTCTACCGTCGGCGACCTCTCCGGCGGTGGGCAGCTGGTAGAGGGGGTCTCGCCCAAGATGAGCGCTTTCCAGTCAGCTTGGAGCGGGTACAGCTGATGGGTCTGTTCCGGTGTCCGTAAAGAACAAAAGCACCCACCGGTGTGATGGTGGGTTTACCTTTGGCCCTTATCCCCCGGCCCTTGGGGTTGCGTGGGGTCGCGGGGGGATTCTTTCTGGCGTTTCCACTCTACCGCACCTTGCTGCTGCCGGCCCGTGTCGCCATTCGGGGCTGCCCGACGTCTCGGCTCCTGGACTGGCGGTGGGTCTGTCTCCCGGCTCATCTCGGCCTCTCACTTGTCCGCGGCACGGGGCTGGGTTCTGTCACCGGGTAGATCTGCACTGGAGGTTTTTGCCCACGTGTTGCATTCTTCTGCCTGGTGTTGCTTTCTTCCGGTGTACGAAATATGCGACCGGGACAGGGGTTTCAGTCTTGGTGCTTGCATTTGCTCTCCCGCAACACGCTCTTCTTAGTTCCTTAGCTCATTGTCAGGGCTTCACCCATTCGTAAGTACACAAAAATTTCTTAAAGGGTGTGTTTGCGTTGTGCGTATGTACCCACATAGGTTGGGCTGGGAGTTGTACGAGGAGTCTTTAATTTTCAAACTTGATTTCTGAGCCCTTACCGCCCTGATTATCGTGGTTGCATTAGTGGAGGTAACAGTACAAGTAAAATAAGTGGGCAGGTTTTTGTGTCTTCACAGATAAAACGTATAAATAGTTTCCTTATATTTGATTTGTAATCTTTATTGGAATCTAGAACTCCTGCAGTTCCTTGAACGGTATCTGTTTGCTTAGAGCTAGGTGAGAGAAAATTGAATATTTAGGGAGCAAAAGACGGGGAAACTTCTCAGTCTTGAGATTAAAATGATTATTTTTTTCTTTTTTTAAGGATAAAGTAAAAACATTTATTTTTTTAGTCTTTCTCAGTTTGAAGATAATATTTTTTTTTCCTGTCAGTTATTTCTTGTAGAATATATTCATTCTCTTAAAAAATAGTGTAAGAATTGAAGTATTTCAGGTGCTGAGATTATTTTCTGAAGTAGATGTTAATTCCCTTTTCTCATTAGAGTAAATATGTTTTAAAATCTACATAAACGAGTGTACTACTGCACAATTTTTTAACGGATTGTATGTAATACTGCTATATTTGTGATGGTTTGCTTAGATTGCACTGTGGAGACTTCTTCCTACTTTCTCATGATTCTTGAACACAAAACCATGGTTTTAAGTCAATCTAAATAGTTTGGCAGAGAGACTCTTGAGACTGAGTAGTCTCAACATATGAAATAGTTATCCATTTTCAGTTAACTAAATGGTGTATTGAAATCAGTGGTAGAGAGTTTGTGATGTTCTCTGCTCTTATTATCCATGCTTTATTTATTTACTGGTGGTCTGCCCTCAGGGAATATGACTCTACAGCCCAGGCAATCGACTGCTAAATACGATGTGGAGCTTGCTAGTAAGGGTATATTTCAGGATTTTTGCAAGTGAAAGATGTATGGTTTGCCACTGGAAGGGTTTTGTGTCTCCAGCTGCTGAGTTGAGTTAGGCAGTCATTTAAGCCATTGCTTTAACGTGTTTATTGTGGTGTTTTATTTGTATGCATCATTTTCATGATGTAGCAACTGCTGGGAAAGATGCCAGCTTATTCAGCCTGGGAGGGAACTTGCTGTATTGTGATTGCCTGGTTTGGATTGTAGGAGAGCTCTGCAGCCACTAATGGATGAGAAAGTGTAGGCTCAGGTGGTGGGCACTCCATGTATTAGGTTCCTGAACTATAGCAATGAGCAAAAAGCATTGCTGAAGTAATTCCAGGCCCTTGAAATCACAGTGGGAAAGATGAGCATCGTGCTGCTGTGACTGATCTGTGTATGAATTGCCCGTTTTCTGCTATTCAGAAGTGTTTAAACGTGTGGTGGTGTGTGCCTTGTAAATGGGAGCATTTTGTTACCTTTCTGATTTACAAAAACGTAGGGGTTTTTTTGACAGAGGTATTCTGGGTTTTCTTGACTGTAAATCAGTACTGCTAGTTCGATTTAATTTCAGACGGCCTTCAGGGTAGTATCTTGTGTATTTAGTAGGAATGATATGCTTGCTTGTAGTGTTACTCAAAATACGTGTTTTGTGTATTTTCCTCTGAAGTTACATAGTTTCTTTTAGTATAAGATCACTAACTACTTATAGATATTTGGTAGGTTCTAAGCCATGGGTTTAGTGTGCTGAAGTAGGTGTGCAGTATTTATGAAAAGCAAGTACTAGTATGCTGACTGGCTGTACTAACACTTGGTTCTGTGGTAAGTGATTCAAGTTGTGAATGGCAGCTCTAACATGGATGCTAGCTGGGAAGAGTTTTAATTAATTGCATCCATCCATATGGCTTTGGTCAATTTGAAAATAGTAAATGAACAGGCTATCATAGGTACAATTAGCTCATCATGTGTTTCTGTTGCTAAATCATTTGTTATTAGGGACATAGTCATTTCAGGAATTGGGTCAGAGGGAAGAAAGGTGAATTACTTTTAATACATTTGCTTATGTTTATGAGAATAGCTGGATGAACTGTCAAGTTTGCTGGCTATGACTCTGGCTTTATTAGGGGTCTTGGAAATGCTTGAAGTTGGTGGTGAGTTTTCAAAGGTTTCTCCAAGTGTTCTGGTGATAGTTACTGCAGAGCATGCAGGGTCTGTATGCCGAAGTTCCATCAGTTTTGAAGTAGAAACCTAGTGAGGAGCAGTGTTTAGTCATTGGAGCTCAGAGCGGGTTGGTGGGTGGGTGTGAATAGGCCAGAAAGGTGATGGTGATGAGCAGGGAACAAAGTGTAGAAAAGCCAGAGTCACCTAATAGAATAGCTTCCTTCATCTTTCACTGTGTCTTAGCTTAAAAACTTGAGCATGGCAGTGTTATGTTTTTTTTCTTTTTTTTTTTTTTTGTTTGTTTGGTTTTTTTTTTGCTTGCCTTATGGTGACTGAGTGCTTCAGTCTATCCTTGCATGGTAGAGCAGGTATTTGTGGTGATTGGTTCCCTGCACTTCCTCCCATTTAATGGCCTACTTCAGCCATATGACTTCGAGTAGTTTCATGAGGAGTGACTACAGGACTGCTGCTCATGTTAAAAAGGGTTCAGTTTTGAACAGAATTTGCAATTCAAAAGTTCTCTAAAATCATCTTGCTGTCACAAATGTTGCTGCTTTCAAATCTTACGTATTTCATGATGCTGGTGTAAATAGGTTAAGAGATGATATAGAGGAGTTCTAAGATTCTACTTTTATTTCAACACATGTTGCTAACCTTTCATTATTTGTGTGAAAAGAAAATAGTGCTGCATGTACAACTGGAGTATATTGAAGTATGTCTGTGGAATGAGGTTTGTTACCAGGTTATCATTAATTGTGATCTACTGCAATACAATCCCCAAAAGAGTAGCTGTTGCTCTTGTCTGATAATACGTCATATTATTTCTTTGGATGCTAAGTGATGTAGAAATATTTTTTTCCTCTTCTTACCTAATGAATGCTGGTGTTCTGCCACACCACTATTTATCATTTGAATAAGAAAACACATTTCCTGTGTTCCAGTGACTTAGAAGGACACATGAAAAATCGCATTGTAATGAGTAATTAAGTTGCTTTTCATCAGTGCTGTGTTCTGACAAACTAGATTTTTCGTATAAAAATAGGGGTGGGCTAATATTTCTGTGCTAATAAATTAGTATGAAAATGGTGGTTTGGACATGGGAATGTTGTAACTTAAAGTGGGAGGTACTGCTTTCCCCTGCAGAGCTGAGGGGAGCAGTGCTTACTGTATCAGAAGTTTTACAATGGTGTGGCAAAGTGATGGAAGTGAGGCTGCTTGTTGTTCTGCTGTAGGATGGACCAAACTGTAGCATTATTCTAGAAGTTCACATTTCCAGTATCAGTTTTTTCATTAAGGTTGCCCACTAGTGCAGAATGAGACTTTAGTACACCATAACATTTTACAAGAGGCATAGCTACCGCAAGAGGTGCTGATGATTTCTTTCTAGCAACCACAATCTGTTCTTGTACAAATGCTTTTCTAGTTTTGTTCCTGCAATTCAACTTCATGATTTTTCTGGGTAGTCTCTTTTACTATGTTAGTGGAAGGGAAAGAAGATCCATAATATTTTTAATATTTCTTCCCTTACCTAGCATGGCTTTTCAAATATGTTGGTTGTAATGCAGATGCAGCTGTTTTTAGTATCTTGCATGTTGTCTTGTAAAATGGCCAAAAAAATTATCTTACTTGATCTTATTGCTACATTTTTTTTCTTTTGCTCATTCTTAAACACTAAATATATAAAAAAAAACCCTGAACAAACAAACGAAAAAATCCGCCCCCCTGCTGCCGGAAATCTGAAACAAAAAACCCCACAAACCCAAAACGCACCCGAAACCCTCCAATAACAGCAAACAACCTTCCTTATAAGATTGCCTCTCCCTGTTCCATTTGAAGTCAGTGAGATGCTTAACTCTATTTATACGTTTTAGTAAATTGAGCGATTTGAGGATGGAGACCACAAGTAGATTCTTAACATATGACTTAAGTTTTCGATTTGTACCAACTAGCAAAGGCAGATGGTCAAGATTAATAAACAAGCATTCACTTTTCTGCTGGGATATTTTAGTAGGACATTTAGTTATACCTATAAGAACTTAGGTTACTGTGCATTTGGGTTGGTTGGTTGTTTTCCCATGTCAAATTTTGCCTAAGCCTAACCCTGTAAGTATGATAGACACGTGGGAATTTCTTTTTCCATGAGTCTTACATGCATACTTACATACTGAAAAAGCTACAACGCTGCTACTCTGTGAATGTAAGTCTTCCAGAGTTTATCATTAGAAAGGTGGCTATGTAAGACAACTTTAAACCACGTATTTGCTATTATAGGTTGAATGAGCTGAACTCTAGGTGTAATTATATGTTCAGATTTTTCAGTATTGTTATTAATCTGTAGTTGGAAATTTGCTCTGTATTTTTTTTTTTGTGGTACTATTGAAGGTATGAAGGCTGTTCTTGTAACAGTACTGTGCAGTATGGTTAGGGTTTTTTTTTTGATGTATTGGATTTGTTTCTTTGTTCATTTTTTGGGGAGAAATGTTAGAGAGGGTTTTTCCGTCCTTTGTTCTGGTAGAATCTGTCAGTCTGACAGCTTGCTTGTTGCAACCTAAAGCCTGTTGATAATGCTTGCAATAGATGGTAAAGCATAGATTATGAAGTTTTGATTGAAAATTAAGTGTGTAGACTGCTGCAGTTGGACTGCGTGTTTTTTTTTTTTTTAAGATTCTTACAATAGATACCTGCACTTCTAAACCAACAGAATTTGGTTCATGTGTGATCATTCTTTCTTCCTTTCCCAGAAGTGAGTGATGGGGATATAGAAAAACAAAAGGAACAGTCAAATTCTAGTACTTCTATATATTTGCATGAAAATCATGGATTTTCATCTTGCTGCAAGATATTTATCTTCTAACTGAAATTGTTGTTTGCATTTTGTATGACTTCTGGCTTTGTGCTGTGCTTTCTAGTAAGGGGAGGAAGAACAGACTGGTGTTTAAAGATATTTCTATGCTTATTGAAATCTCTGTGGGAATTTATTTTAAGGTTAAATGTGTTATACTGCCTGCTGTTAAAGGGTAGAGCTAAACTTCTTGTTTAGTACCTGTTAAAAAATGAGAATCATTAGCTTCTTCCTCTGATGGCATTTATTTAAACAATATTAATTGGCAGGACTCTTCCTGTTAGGCAGAGTCATCGGAGAGTTTATCTCATCAGTATCCTCGTGATGATGGCTCTAGGTAGAACACCAATGCTTGCCAGCTCTGGGTGTATCAAGTCATTAATCCTGTGCCAGCTCTGGCTGTTGCGCAGTGTCCTGGTTTGTTTCTTTGAGCTCTCTGGACAAGATTAGTGGTGCTGGGTGCATTGGATCTTAAAATCTGTGGCATGCTGTGGAAAAAGAAGGCTTAACAGCTGTAGCATCGTGTAAATGATAGATCAAATCTAGTATCTTTAAAAAGTAGTTTAGACCTGTTTTCAGCAGTTGGTGCATATGAATTGCCTTTGTATGGCTTCAACAACTTAACCATCATTCTGTGTAAAAAAAAGTATATGCCTGTTCAGTAGGAGGTGTGTATTTTGCGTAGTCGTGCTCGTGATGGTAAATACAAGGATAGGTTTTCAGATGGTTATGATGGTAAAGTGTGAACTGGATTATTATGTAGATCCATATCGGAATTTTTATGAAATGAGAAGGAAGGCTGTGGAAGGATTTTGCTGCTTTTGAAGACTGAACATTAGATGTATTTATGCATGATGGTCCTAAATTAGTATCTGACTGGAGGATAGAAGTACAGTTGTACTAGTGTAGTTAGCAGGTCTTGCACAAACCAACCAAACCTGTGTTTTATAAACATGCTGTTTTGCTTAGCCCTTTGTTAAAAGTACAGTCGCAGAAGAAATTTCTTTGTATGCTACACTGCAGTGAGAAAATAATATTGTTGTTGTGAATTCCTCTGTAATATATGAAGGTTCTTTATCTCATTTCAATGCTGCTGCTTGTTTAGGTTACACCCCTTAGAACTGTGAAGATATGCTTTCACCTGTGATGTAATACCTGTAACCTTCAGACATAAATACTTTTTACATTGAAGTTATTTTTTTGCCTAGTTGCCACTACTTTGTTGAAAGTGTCTTTTAAGTAAAGTTGTGGTGTCTGTGAGTATTGTAAATGCTCCCATTTGTGTCTAGCCAATATTCCAAAATGTAAAGCCCAACTTAAATTTGCTGAAGCTTTTTAACTCTGATTCAGTTCAGCCATGTTTAAGACTAGAACTGCAGAGTGTTGCTGTGATGTCTTCCCAGTGAGAAGTACTTTACCTGTAACATGAAGTCTTCTCAGTAGTTCATTACAGTTGGGTTAATAGAAGCAGCTGTGCTTTCTAGTACAATACAATTTAGTACTAATACAATTGCATGTCCTCATCTGAAGACTAAGACTACATCAGGAAGTTTGACTTCTCACAGTATACTTCTTTTGGTGTTTGGTCTAAGCATGAGAAACAGTGGGAACAGAGCACTTCCTGGCTTAATAAGAAGGCAACACATCAATATATTCTGTCTTGAGGTCTTAGCCTCTTGTGTCTCTGTTTATATACATGGAAGTAGCAGCCTTTCTACCAGTCTCTGTTTACCTCACATCCCTTTTTATAAGAATCTTGGCTTGTATTCTTCTTCAGTGCTGTCCTCTCTGTAATACTTTCCTAGATAGTGTTTTTTTTTCTTTTAAAGAAAAAAAAAATAGTCTTAAGATCTCACTATTAAGATTGCCATAAGGTATTCATATGTAAATTTCTGTGAAGCAACTCGATCCAAGCTTTTCGGGTGCCTCTGGCAATCTTGTGCAAATACACCAAGACCAGCCCTTGAACCTAAATCAAATACAGTAGCCCAGCAACAGTAAAACAGTTCAGTTTGCTTCTGCAGGCACTGCTGTACAGGTCTAGTGCTACTTTTCCAATGGGTTTGTCTAGGAGTTGTTGTCCTGTCTATCTGTAGCACAATAGAGATGACAGTGAAGAAGGCTGTCTTGTACAATGGTGCCCTGAAGCAGAACCTGCTTCATCTCTTGTATGTGTCAGAGGTGTTGGTGTTGGGTGTGCTTCAGGGAAGTAGCAGGGACTTGTGGTCTTCAAGCTGGACCTGGGAAGGCAGGTTGTTTTGTATGGATCCAGCTACAGCAGTTCTGTTGCTCAAGGCAAATTAAGAACAAAGACCAAATGATATTAAGATGAGGGTGAACTTCAGAAACTCACCACAAATATAAACATATGAATATACACACACATTTTTTCACAAACGTTGACTGGTTTATAGACATGAAACATTTTTCTGTAGTTGGCAAACATTGTAGTTTTAGACACAAGTTGTGCTGTTTGAATGCCTTTGCTTTACAAAACTGAAAGTATGTTTTGGATGTTGCACTTAATCAAAGGCTGTTCTTCAAATGGTAGCCATCAATTATTATTATTGGCTTAAAGCTTTGTTGTTAAACATTGAGTCATCCCACATGTGAGAGCTTTTCACCTACAAAATTATTTCTGCAGAAGTGAAATGTCTCAATTTCTGAAAAATCTAAATGTCTATGTTCATTATGCATGAGAATGAAAGTTAGTATTTGATAAAAGCAAGGCTGTCAAACAATTATTTCTGTTTTCATTATCCTTTTTACTGTCTGAAAACTAAATAGAAACTGGTCTTGACAAAGCAGGTTATTTTCTTGAATTTTTGATACAGTAAAGGTGAAGTTAAACAGCCTCTGAAGTTTAATAACAAAAATTTATTTGTATTACTTTACAGTCTTAGTCTGCAGGGCTGTTTCCTTACATTTTTGTCCTAACTACAAATTTAAAGCAGTTGAAAATACTAATAAACTACCTGTAGGCTCACATTTTAAAGTGTACAACCAAAATGACCCATTTTTCAGATGGAGTATTTAATTTTTTTCTGTGCTTATGCCACTTTAAATCTGGAAAGTTGTCTGTTTGTGTGTCTAGACAATGGAAACTTTACATTTTTAGTTTTTCTTTCTTCCTTTGTGGTCTTTCTTGAAGTCTAAATAATAGTAGTTTCTTGAATAACATCTAAACTAACCTCTGGTTTTTGAATGTGTTTTTAATTATGTATCTGATACACAAATATTAAGTTGAGCTATACAGCTAGCATGTAGTCTTTAGATTTGTTTGTATGTAATGTGGTTTTAGAGGCGTAATAACTTTCTTTACTTCAGCAATGAGTGATTTTGGAATCTAATGCAGTGATTAAATCAGTGTGTTTGCCTTGAGGCTTCAGTCACTTAATCTAAACTCAGAAAACATCAGCAACATTCTTCATTTGAAAATAAAGCAATTTCATAAAGAAAACTGATATGTGTAACTTTGTGTGAAAGCATTCAAGCAAATTAAGGTTGGTTAAGACTGGCATGTCATCATTCACTGAACATAAGGCTTCTTCCTCCTCTTTCTCCTGCTTTCCCTGGAGAGCTGTTTTCTTTCACACGTTTTATGCAGGCCGTTGTTCCATACATATAACCAATCTGTAAACCATTTCTGTAATAGTATTCACAAAGCCAGTGTGGGGGCCCAATGGTTTAACTGCAAATTAGGGATACAGCGAGTACAAAATGCTTTTCAGCCACAGCCAGATGTGGGATTAAAAGGTTTTTTGCAACTTTTCAGTGCCAAAGTTATGAATAGTGGACTTCATTAAAATTATGGTCATGAGAAGCACGTTTCTTCAAAATACCCTAAAAGAAAAGGGGCAGGAGGGGAATTGGGAAAAGTCGTGGATTAAAGTTTATTAATTCTTTATTAATTTTCACTTTATTGGTTATTATTTTTTTCTTTGCTGGAGATCAGCAGGTTGATGCCCATTTTTAAAAGGAAGGATTTAAAATGAATTAAATTAACCTTTTTTTCTTCTTCTTTCAAATGATACTAATTTAATGCAGCATCTTTAGAGTCTGAGTTCATTGTGGGAGGAAGAAAAAAATGTGACATGTGGGCATGAGAGATTGTGGAGTCTCCTTCTCTGGACACTTTCAAGACCTGTCTGGATGCATTCCTGTGCAACCTGCACAAGATTCTGTGGTCCTGCTCTGGCAGGGGAGTTGGACTCTATAATCTCCGGAGGTCCCTTCCAACCCCTAACATCCTGTGATTTGTAGCTTTAGAGTCCATAATTCTAATTTAATATTGGTTCTGTGTATGTGTATATTTGTGTGCCTTGTCACAGTAGGAATTGCTGGCAAAATTGTTTTAGCCTTCCACCAAATGCCAGGAGGCACTTAAAATAAAACAAAGAGTTTAAAGATTTGGGGTTTTTTGTGTATGTTTCAACTAATGTGAATTATAGTACTCTGAGAATGTGTTCCTTGGCCAGCATAAAAATTACTCTTGTATGAAGAAATGTGGTCATCAGTCTTCATTTTGTTCAGTTTCATCTGTCAAATTCTGGTCATTTATGAAGCCAAAACGTTGTAGTGTTATTTAAAACGGTTATAGTGTTGTCCGTTTGCCTCTCTGAGACACATTTCATGTATATTTGATGCCATGCTGATACAGCAAGAAGTAGGTCCTCCCTGTTTATGTAAGGGGAAGACTCTTCTTCAATATAAGTAATAACACAGATATAAAATGCAGCTACATAAATCCTCAAGTACCTCTTATAGTTAACTTTCAAAGCATTTGTTAATTTATTACTGGCAATATCAGTGCCATATAGGAAAGGATATGATCTTTGTTTCCTCTGTATGCTTAGGCAGTTTCACCGTTTCTCTTTACTATTTATGATTGTTGTCTGCCCCTTTCTTTGCCCTCTACACTAGGAGTAAGAGCTGACTGCCTAAGCAGGACAATCTGTTTCTTAACTTGCCACAAGTATTGGAGAATCAGAGGTAGGTTTGATATGCTCCCTGCCCCCATTTCTCAAGTTTGTTTCTCTGCCTTCTGAGAGGCAGTGCTAATTCCAGCTGTGGTATCTTAGCTGTTCTTGTTTATTTGAAGTCAATTTGCTTTCAAACATACAGCTAAGATTTTGGTATGCTCATGTTTGAACCTGTGGGAATTGCAACGCTTTGTTTTCGCTCTGTATCTTCTGGAAATTAGGTTCTTAGCATTGCGCTAAGATGGCTTTCAAGCCCTACGGGTAAGCTGGGATATCAAAGGGCTACAGGAATTCAGCCATAATTGTTTTATGGCTTGGAAGAAATCAGACCTATTTGTATAGGTAGCATAGAAAATAGCTGTTTAGACGATTCGGTGTCATTTATATCCATAAAAATAATAGAAAAGTTAAAGGGGTATTTTGGAAGCAGGAACTGAGCTGTAAATGCAAATTGCTTCTCAAAGGAACAGAAAGGAAACAGGATTTAGGAAGCTTTCTATTGAAGTGAAGTTAACAAGGCCCATGTCTACTTTAAGGACACTTAATACTATACTTGCACCATGAAATTGCATGTTTGTTTGTTCCTTTAGTACAAGACTGCATTGTCCAAAATGTACAAATTAAAAAGGACTTGCTAACCAGTAAGTCAGAAGGAAATTTTGTCAACTTTTGTAGCAGCATGACTAAGTAGTCCATGTGACTTCACTTCTAGAAAACTGGAAATCATTGTTGTGAACATAAGCATGATGCCCTTGTTGTCTTCTGGAAGTCTTACTCCAAATTACTTGTCTAGGTACCATTCATGACTCAACAGTTAAGTGTGTAGACCTGAAGCTCTAGAAGGATACTTGCTCAGTTGCTTGGAACCATCCTCTTGGAAATGTGTTTTGTGATCTGCTTTCAAAACTAGGAAGCAGTGGACCCCACTAGGGAGTTTCTTGGGTTTTCTGCTGCTTCCATTATGTTGATAAACATCTGGTGACATGAACTTCCTTGCATTTGTCTTAATTTTCACTTGACTCTACACAGTACTCTGAGCACATGAGTATGTTTGTGTGGTGATCCCAGTGTCATGTGCAGGGGAGCAACTTTTGGGAAGAAATGTTCTGAGATACCTTTCAGTGACCTGTGGTAATATCAAGTGCCAGAAGACTTTTTTTTTTTTGTTTGTTGAGAAAAGGCAGCATTTGAAGAGATACGACTTGTCACTGGTACAAATGTGACATAGGAAAACGTCATCGTGTCTGCTTACGTGTCTAGAGAGATGTGAAGCTTGCAGGTCAGTTGGAAACATAAAAAACCCCAGTACTTCACAACAGCAGGAGCACCAAAGAGAGGACTGTTGAGATGGTTAGCACTTAGCTGGCAATAGTTTGTGCTCCATAAATAAAGCAGAACGTGTTCAAGATAGTGAGAAGAAGTACTGTAACTTAAAAATGGAAAATTGAGGCTCATAAAAAATGAGTGGCTGATTACACCATACTGAGGATAGCATAGGCTGGCAGTTCAGCTCCATCATGGTTCCTTTAGTTGGTCTAAGTGATCCTGCTGACATCCAAGCTATTTTTATACATCAGGCATGCCTGATTTCTTTGTCCTTGATATTTTTCTAGTTCTAGAAAATGCTGATGTCTGTTGGAATGTTAATATCATCTAACAAGCAGTGTAACCTATTTTTGCTGTTGGACTTCACACTGTGTCAACAACAAATGGCAGCTCTAATACTGGCTCACCCTTTGCAAATGTCACAGTATTCCTTTGCTGTCAGAAGGTAGGAGGTTTTCATCTGAGGAATTAATACCATTCTTCCCACTACCAATGGCACTCCTGTAACTAAAAAGACTGATGTCTGTATTGACATCTCAGCTATCTTTGACTTTTGGTATTTGGGGATGATTGAACAATGTAATAAGCAGTGGGATTTGTCATAAATTGATTACTTCTAGATCTATTGTTCTAAAGCTGTTTGCTTTAAATGACTTTTGGGTTGTCTGGTTATAACTTTGGTGGTTTCCAGCTTTCATATTAATCTGTTAAAGGTGAAAGAAACACTTGAAGTTTTCCTCTTGAGCTTGTCATATAGGTTGTGGGTGTGGGGTTTTTTTGTTTTGTTTTTTTCCCAGTAACTAAATCTTGCTTGAAGACAGCTATTTCTTCTCATTTAATGCTATCTATTTGAATATTGCCTCCTGACTTGTCTTGTTAACTTCTGTAATTTGCCCTGGCTGATAATATCTTCCCTCTTACAAAGCAGTGCTCAAGCTTCAATTCTTGGGCTTCACACTGAGCTAACAATGTCCTTGCTGGGATGGGATTATTCAGAAGTAGCTGGTGAGGATTTGGATTCTGTGAGCTTTGAATAGCATTGAATGCTTATTCCATTTCCTTTCTGAAAAGCTTTGCCAGAAGTGAAAACAATACATTTGATCCAAGATGAAGGCCAAATAGCTGGTGACTTCTATGCATGAGATGCGAGCAATTGTAAAACTTAGTATATAGCTTGAATTGTAATGTTAACTGCTATTCAAACTGTATCTGCAGAGGGTGAAGACTTCAAGTAACTTGGTTGCAATTTGCCAATTCAATTAATTTTGTTTGAGTATTGTGTAGCTTGAGTTCTTTTCGTTTCTCATTCTAGGAAGTCTTTCAGCTGTGGAGTGTTGAAAGAGTGGAGACCATGGATATATCTCAAGAAGCTTTCAGATATGTGGTATGCTGAAGCCAACTGGCATATGAATGTAGACTCTTCAGCTGTTTGTTCTAACAACATGGCTATAACCATTTGGTTTTAAACAACTTCCTAGCAATAAATGTCTTTGAGATCTTATTTGGGTCACATCCTGAAATAGGATTAAAAGATTTCATTGCGATTTGTGGGCATCACTAATCCATAGCAGGACCAGTAGAGTGGAGGAAGTGCAACTGCTGCACATCTTCTGCTCTGTGTGCTCATGTGGTTGCAATTTTCCCCTCTTCCCTGTTTGTATAAAACGTATACAAGAAATCGTACACAGCATGTAGTAGGTGAATTGTTTGAGTTTTCTATTCCATAC
This sequence comes from Indicator indicator, assembly GCF_027791375.1. Taxonomy (NCBI): domain Eukaryota; kingdom Metazoa; phylum Chordata; class Aves; order Piciformes; family Indicatoridae; genus Indicator; species Indicator indicator. The sequence goes on along the minus strand of NC_072053.1, from coordinate 45,583,152 downwards.
TGTCCTCCTTGGTTTCTAAATCAGCAATAGCTTGGCATTTCTGTTCATCGTGGTCTCTGTACACTAGATAATGGACACAGTTATTTTCCATTTGCTAATTTCTGTTACCCTGCATTGTAGTTCTTGGTGAAGAATTTGAATTGCATCCATTCTTACTGTGAGCCTTATTAGTGCCTGAGAAGCGTTGAAATTGTGATGGATCATTACAAGAGGTCTTACTTACACCACTCCTTTTAATGTGGGTTTGTATGCTTCCTGGATTGTTTGTATGCTTCCTGATTGATGCTGGAAGGGACCTCAAAAGATCATCTAGTCCAACCCCCCTGCCAGAGCAGGATCACCTGTACCAGATCACACGGGAACCCATCCAGGTGGGTCTGGAGTATCTCCGGAGAGGGAGACTCCACAACCTCCCTGGGCAGCCTGTTCCAGTGTTCTGTCACCTCACAGTGAAATAATTCTTCCTCCTGTTTCCATGGAACTTCCTATGCCTCAACTTCCACCCGTTGCCCCTTGTTCTGTCATTGGCCATTGCTGAGAAGAGCCTGGCTCTATCATCTTGGCACTCACCCTTTACATATTTGTAAACATTAATGAGGTCACCACTTAGTCTCTTCTTCTCCAAACTAAAGAGGCCCAGCTCCCTCAGTCTCTCCTTCTAAGAAAGATGTTCCACTCCCTTAATCATTTTTGTGGCTCTGTGCTGGACTCTATTAAGCAGGTTCCTGTTCTTTTTGAACTGAGGGGCTTAGAACTGGATACAATGTTCCAGATGGGGCTTCACCAGGGCAGAGTAGAGAGGGAGGAGAACTTCTCTTGACCTACCCCTTCTAATACAACATAGAATGGCATTGGCCATCTTGGCCACAAGAGCACATTGCTGGCTCATGGTCAACCTTCCATCCACCAGGACCCCCAGGTCCTTTTGCCCTTCACTGCTCTCCACCAGGTCAGTCCCCAACCTATTCTGGTACATGGGGTTGTTTCCTAGGTGCAAAACTCTCCACTTGCCCTTGTTGACCTTCATTAAATTTCTCCCTGCCCAGGTTTCCAGCCTGTCCAAGTCTTGCTGAATGGCAGCAGAACCCTCTGGTGTGTCAGCTACTCCACCCAGTTCGGTGTCGTCAGAAAACTTGCTGACAGAGCTCTCTGTTCCCTCGTCCAGGTTGTTGATGAATATATTGAACAGCACTGGTCCCAGTACTGACTCCTGAGGGACTGCACTAGACATGGGCCTCCAAGGAGACTGTCCCATTGATCAGAATTCTCTGACTTCTTTCCTTCAACCAGTTCTCAGTCCACCTCACTACCTGATTATCCAGACCACACTGCCTCAGTTTAGCTGCAAGGATGCTGTGGGAGGCACTGTCAAATGCCTTACTGAAATCAACATAAACTACATCCACTGCTCCACCGTCATCTATCTACCTGGTTATGTTCTCATAAAAGGCTATCAGGTTGTTCAGTCATGACTTCCCTTTGGTCCCTGTGTTGACTGCTCCTAATGACCCTCCTGTCCTTGATAGGCGTAAGGACAGCACCAAGAGTAAGTTCCTCCATCACCTTTCCAGGGATGGAGGTGAGACTGACTGGTCTATAGTTACCTGGGTCCTCCTTCTTACCCTTTTTGAAGACTGGAATGATATTTGCCCTACTCCAGTCCCCAGGCACCTCTCCTGTCTGCCATGACTTACCAAAAATGATGGACAGTAGTCTGGCAGTGAGCTCTGCCAGCTCCCTCAGCACCCTTGGGTGCATCCCACGAGGACCCATGATTTATGGATGTCCAGATGACTTAAGTAGCAACATGCTGCTTCTGCATCGTTATTTCCTATATATAATTTGTATTGAAAAAGAACATGATCCCTTTCTAAACATATATAAAACAAGACCTCTAGCTGCAGAAAGTGTGCAGCTTGTGAACATCCATGAAGCTGAACGCCTTTACGGGCTAGTCTTCCTGTGCATTAGTTAAGGCTGAGTAATTTCTTCTGGAGATGCTTAGCACCTCAAACAGTTTTTCTTCTTTCTCAAGGGCTGCTGCTTTAGTTGCAAGAGAACTGTGTTTATTTTCAGAGGTCTGGTGAATATAGTTAGATTCATACAGATAACAAACAACTTACTAAGAGTGCAGTGGCATGGTATGCCTTAATACACCTGAGTACAGCCTGCTGCCCAAATGGATGGCTAATCTCTCCTCCTGTCTGTGTGCTGCTGCAGTTTTCTGTGTAAACTGACACAGCATGTGTATTCAACAGAAAGCAACTTCCAAGCTTCCTGTTATCAATTCTGACTCTGAAAACTTCATTTTCTCTTGGGTCCCAGAGCTGAACTGACTTGCCCCTAGAGCTAGAGTGTCATTCAGTGCAATCAAGAGAGGTGGGAACATGAGATGCTGTGTAAAAATGCATCCTTAGAGTTGTTGAATATGTAAATATTGCTGTGCCACTGCTGCTGATATGTTGTGATCTCAGCTATGATGCTTGTGCCTTTGTACAAGAATGTTTTAAATCTTAGAACTATGCTTACTCTTAGTGACTGCAGACTTTTGCAGAATGTCTGGGAGGGACAAGGCACTGCAATATTAGTTCTGAAGACCTAAGGTCTCCAGTTTCCTTTATCCTAAAAGTTTTCATTCCACCTGACAACCTATCAACTATCATAGATGGTTTGTGATTACTACCATAGAATTGCTTAGGTTGGAAGGGACCTTAGAGATCATCTGCTCCAACGTCCCTACCGTGGGGAGGGATGCCTGTCAACTAGAGGCCTCAACCAACCTGGTCTCCAGGTTCCTCTCTGGGCAACCTGTTCCAGTGTCTCACCACCCTTGTACTGAGAAACTTCTTCCTAAGATCTAGTCTAACTGTACTCTCCCTCAGCTTAAAACTGTTCCCCTTTGTCCTGTTGCTATACACCCTTATGAAAAGGCCTTATCCAGCCTTCCTGCAGGATCCCTTCAGGTACTGGAAGGCAGCTGTAAGGTTCACCCCAGAGTCTTCTCTTGAAGAGGCTGAAACAATCCCATCTTGTCTGGATCATCTTTGTGGCCCTCCCTGGACTTGCTCCAACAATTGTATGTCCTTCATATGGTCGGAACATCAGAACCGAATGCAGTACTCGAGATGGGGTCTAGCATTAGCTAGGGATGAGCTCAGCATTAGCAACGAACACAACTGTTTGTGACCAGGGAATATAATGTATCATCAGATAATTGAACAATAACTATTCCATCATCCTCTGGCAAGCACTGGCTTCCTGTTAAGTCTTGGCTGTAAACAATCACCTGAAAGCAGCGAGTTCTACAGTACGATATTCTTGGCACCGCTGTTAATAATAAGCATAACACCAGGGCAGGGGAGATTTAACTTCTAGTTGTTAAAAAAAAAAAGATATTGCAACTAGGAATCATACAGACCTGTAATAGGAAAAGGATAATGGAATGCTTTGCTTTTTTACTTAAAAAGGTGATACTGAAAAAAAACTTTTTTGTTTGCTTTTTTTCTTTCCCTCAGTGATACATACTGTCTTCCTTGAAGTGGCCTGTGAGAGGTACTCTGTTTACTCAGTGAATAAGGAAGGCTAGTAATGGGAGCTGTCTGTCTCCTATTTCTAGAATTTATGAATTTCTGAAGAGCGCAGTGAATTGGCGGTTTTGGATGCTCGCGAGAGTACTGTTATGTGTGTACTCCAGGGAATTTCATTGCCCACCTAGGTAAGAGGCTTAAAGAGAACTGAACATGGTAAAAGTTAGGCTTACTCCTTCATACATCTATGATATCCATGGAACTCAGTGCCTGCATTTTGTGTTCTAAGGATGTTTTTGCCCTTTTTTTTTCCGGTCTGTTCTTGTATGAGACCATTTAAACAATCTAATTGCTTTCTTGACTGGTAATCTTAAACCCCCAAATAAATAAATTGGACTACTTGGGTTTGGTGTTTGCAGGGGAAAAGGGAAAACGACCTGACAATGTCTTTTTTTTCCTGTAGTATATAGGAAAAATAAACAAGGATTTCTAGCTTTTTGAACAAAAATGTCTGATAACATAAATGAGGATTATTGCAGTGATACTTGAAGATGTGCTGCTTACTTGGATGCAGTCTTTAAAGAGCTTCCACTTGGCATGTGGCACAGTGGTAGCAGTGTTCACCAAGTGGATGGCCTAGTAGTGATGGAGAATATACTGCAGTGTCAGCAGTTCAAGAGTTGAATTTTTCTTGTCCAACTCCCAAGAATTCTCTTTACTACATGGCCATAACTCAGTAGGCCTTTACCACCTTTTCGTTGAAGGGCGACATGTCGTTAAAACGTGCCAGCACTATTGATTTGGTGTCTGTGGTTGATAGATTTAACTGGATGCAAACTTGAATTTTCCTGCTAAATGTTGGTCTCTTAACATCAACAGAAGAGGCCAGTGCTGACTCAGGCTGCTTCTCATGATTTTGAGAGTTGTATACCCAAACTGCTGCTTTAACACTGTCTACTGCTGACTTAATTTAAAGCAGTGTTAACTTGTTTATTTCTAATAGTGAGTGTTTTTGTTGATAACTTAATACTTCTTAATTCATACAATCAGCCTGAGCTTGGTGGAAGTCTTAAGGTGAGCTTCACAGTTGTCAATTTTTAAAAAAATAATTGCTTGCTTCCTTCTCCCACAGGAGAATGAGTGTATTTCAGATCTGAGAAAGTAAAACCAATTTTTGGTCCTGAATCTGCAGGACATAAAGGTGTAGTGCTGCTTCTGGCATTTCCAACACCTAGAGACATCTAATGACCCTTCCACAGGATTCTGTCCAAGGAGCAGAGTTGTTAGAAGTCATTTCCAAGTTGCAGAACAGCAACTGTTTACTATGTTTGTATTTGCCAGTCCAGAGGCCTCTTCCATGCTTATGCCTGTCTTAGAATGCGTGGCTTGATGCTCACATAAATTAATACTTATTTTAGAAAGATGTGGCCTTCTCTTAGTTACTGTGATCTTTTAGATAATGAATTTTGTTTCCTCACTAGCAAAACAAGTCTTGACTTTCTGCTGATACTGGTAGTGTTTTCTGTTTGGTAAGAGCAGCTGTTGTCTTCAAAAAGTGTTTGAACAGCCAGAATAATCTACCTTCTTTTGCTTGCTCTCAGGCTATGTGTGGTTAAAAGACAATGGGTGACATCAGGACAGAACTGTGCAATGAAGATTTCTAGTGATGTCAGGATAGTGTTAATGTGCAAATATGGAATGCAGAGGTGTTTTGCATAAGCAAGGTGAGGGAGGAGAAAGTTATTTAAGTGTCTAAAAATTTCTGTCAGAACAATGAATTTGCTTGTATTGCATTCATAGTTATGAGTAAAGATAGATGCAAAAAATTGGCAGTTTATCAAAAGCTCCCTTTGAAGTTGTTTTATTCAGAAAACAAACTCAGTGGTATTGTGCTGCATGTGACCCCTCTGAGGTTACAGCAGAGCAATTTGAAGTTTTGAAACTTACATTATACGAGCACTTATAATTCACTTGTCCGTAAGATGTTTTACCAAAAAGCTTTTAACTATATCTAACCTATGGCAGAGTAGTAGTTACTCCTTTTCATCATACCATTTAGTTGTAAAGAAATAGAGTGAACTGTTCAGAAATTAAATACAGGGAGTGTCAGTACAGCTTAACACCCTTCCTATGATTTTGAACAGGTTGAGAAGGCATGGCGTTGGAATTGCCAAGAGTGCAAAGGAAAAAAGGTAAAGGCTCTTGGGTGTCCAAAATGTGGAGAGTCTGCAGTGGTTTGCTCACACTGATCTTCCGGTTTTCAAATTTAAAAGGTTTTTTGCAGACATTTGCTGGCTTTTTTTGAATCAACTTATCTAAGGTGAAGGAAGTGATGGGCCTTTTTATGAAAGTGTCTGTAGCGGATGTGCTTGCTTTCTGTATTTTCCCCTTCATTCTCTGGAGAGAAGGCGTCCTGTGGGTATTTGTGCAGAAGTACATGTGGGAAACAGTGGTGAGCACAGACCTCTCAGTAGAGCAGGGAGACCTGGAGCTTTAGGGATACCGATTTCTTTTGCATGGTGTTAAGGGAAGCGCCCTGACTCAGAAAATTGTTTGACTGGTGAGTGTTTTCTGACTTATGCGTTGAGTCTCCTGTGAGAAGGAGAAACTGCTGCACCCATCTGTGCTGTCATTGTGAATGTCTGTAATGTTCTCCTTTGTGGAAAGAGAAATTTCTACAAAGTGCTAGAAATTTGAAACCTCAAAGGGGAAGAGATTGTAAAAGACAATGAGTGAAAAACTAGGATGAATATTTCCTTGATGAGATCCAACTGGTTATTACTCTCTGTCTTTACTTGCTGTAAAAATATGTGACATAATTACGAGAGAAACTGTTTGGACCAGAGGGGGAATGGTTTCCTAGCGATTCCACACCAAACCCAAGTGGTGCAAATTCACTCTTCCTAAGCATGTTTGAGATAAGTGTCTGGAAGAAATCCTCTTGCAAAGAAAATTGTTCTACAAGATCTTGTTTATAATTTTCTGTGTTGTGAGTAACTCAAGCATTCTTCTTTCACCTGCTTTGTTCTAGACAGGTGTTCTGATTTCAGGGGTTTAGTATGTTTTTTTTTCTCATGATACTTCACACTTGTTATCTTTTGTTGTGTGTTGGATTGGTTTGTTGGTGGGTTGTTTTCTAATCTGCTTTGGAAAAGGTCAAAACTGGTAGCATCTCTATGTGGTACCAGTAACAAAACTGTCTTGTACATAAAACTGACAAGCAAGCTGCTCATGCTGCATATCTTCCGTTCTAATACTTAAGTTTCTGTAAAATATTGCCTGTAGTGAGGTTATGAGCTGTTGTGGACTGAATTTGGAGTTCACTAAGAACTGTACTTTTAACACCTGGATATTATAATGGCACTTTACTTTCTTCCTACAATATATTGTTTGTTTAAAATAGTTTTGATTACTGTGATTTAAAGCCTTTTGTTAATGTAATACTTAGAAATAGTTTTGTGTGTTTTTTTTTTTTTCTTAGCCTTCTTCCACTACCAAAAAAAACTCCTTTAACTGCTTTCTGAAATGTTTAATCTGGGGGGTTTGGGGTTATTCTCTTTCTTCTTCCTCTTTCCTTCCTCTCCTCCTTCTTCCCTCCCTTCCCTCCCCTCCCCCCCCCAAATGGTCTCAAGTTAACAGAAGAAAAGTAATGTATTAGTGCTAAATTTTCACACAGTGGAAAACTCTGCATCATGTTTCATTTTGTACTTAACGGGCAACTTTGGAGTGCCTGAATTCCTGAAGTTGTTTGGGGATGATTACAATACATACATTTATTTTATGTTTAGAGTTTACATTGTTGATTTAGTTCATGGCATGATTCATTTAGTCATGAAGACTTTTTCCAAAACAGATACTTGTTTAGTTGCAGTGTAATACTTACGATGTTGATTTAGACTGCCATTATACTGCAATGCAAAGAAAAAATACATGTGTATTACAACAGAGGGATGTTTTAATAGACTTCATGGGAGGTAACTGCCTGAAAAGTTGAGTTATCTATATATTAAGCTTTAGTTTATGGTCTTGATGGCTGAATATAATCATAGACATACTAATGTATGTATTGTAACTTAATAACATCCAAAACTGAATTTATTTTAACTTTTACTACAGAAAATGTAATAAAGGCAAGAGAATGTAACACATGTTTAATACAGGGAAATACTTAGGTATAACTTCTTATCAACAATAAAAAGAATAGGGAAAACATGGGACCTCTCCAAAAGGAAAGTGGAGACCTGATCATGACAGATACTGAGAAGGCTGAGGTGCTCACTGACTGCTTTGCCTTAGTATTCACTGACAACACCTCCAGCTGCACTGCCCAACCTCCAGAAAACAAAGGTGGAAAGTGGGAAAAGGAAGATCTGCCCACTATAAGCAGAAACCTGTTTCAAGATCATCTGAAGAATCTCAAGGTGCACAAGTCCGTGGGGTACAACCAGATCCACCTGAGGGAACTGTCAGTCACCAGATGAAGTTGCAAAACCAGTGTCCATCGCGGTGGAGATCCTGCACAGTGGAAAAGGGAAAATGTAACCCCCATCATTAAAAAGGAAGACCCCAAAAACTATAGGCCAGTCAGTCTCATCTCTGTGCCTGGCAAGACCCTGGAGCAGATCCTCCTGAAGGCCTTGCTAAGGCATACAGAAAATGAAGAAAAGGTGATTAGTGATAACCAACATGGCTTCACCAAGGGCAAATCATGCCTGACAAACTTGGTGGCTTTCTGTGATCAAGTTACAGCATCAGTGGATAACGGAAGAGCAATTGATATCATCTACCTGGAGTGTGAAGTGTTTGATGCTGTCCTGCCTGACATCTTGATTACCAAACTAGAAAAGCATGGATTTGAGGGGTGGACCACTCACTGGATAAGGAATTGGCTGGATGGCCTCACTTAGAGAATGGCAGTCAATGGCTCAATGTCCAAATAGAGACCAGTGACAAGTGGCATCCCTCAGGGGTTCGTACTGGGACCAGTGCTCGATCGGTGATATGGACAGTGAAATTGAGGCATCTTCTGGAATTTTGCAGATGGCACCAAGCTGTGTGTCCCAGCTGACATGCTGAAGGGAAGGGATGCCATCCAGAGGGACTTGGATAGGCTTGAAAGCTTGGCCCAAGTGAACTGCATGAATTTCAACAAGGCCAAGTGCAAGGTTCTACACATGGATTGGGGCAATCACAAGCACAAATATAGGCTGGGTGAGGAGTGTCTAGGGAGCAGTTTTGAGGAGAAGGTCTTGGGGCTGTCAGCTGATGGAAAAACTCAACATGAGCAGGCAATGTGTGTTTGCAGCCCAGAAGGCCAACCATGTCCTGGGCTGCTTCCAAAGAAGTGCAACCAGCAGGACAATACTTAAGTGATTTTGTCCTTCTGCTCTGGTCTTGTGAGACTGCATCTGGAGTACTGCATCCAGTTCTCGTGCCCCCAGTGTAAGGAGGATATCCAGCTGCTGGAGTGGATCCAGAGGAGGGCCATGAAGATGATCAGAGGGCTGGAGCACCTGTCTTATGGGAACAGGCTGAGAGAGTAGTGGTTGTTCAGACTGGAGAAGGCTCCAGCGAGACCTTAGAGCAGCCTTCCACTACCTGAAGGGGGGCTACAAGAAAGTGGGGAATGTACTTTTCCCAAGGGCTTGTAGTGATAGGACAAGAGGGAATGGACTGAAGCTTGAAGAGGGCAGATTTAGACTGGGTATCAGGAGGAAACTGTACAGTGAGGGTCCAAGACACTTGGTTGCCTGGAGAGGTTGTGGATGCCTCATGCCTTGAGGTCTTGAAGGCCAGGCTGGATGAGGCCTTGAGCAACCTGTTCTAGTGGAAGGTGTCCCTGCCTATGTCTGGCAGTTAGAACTAGATGATTTTTAAGGTCCCTTCCAACCTGTGGTGGTGGGGCCAAACGGGTCCAGCACAAACCCAGACAGGTCCTGGTATGGTATGTCTAGGTATGGTCCCCCTCTCTCCCCCACTAATTGTAATTGATTTTAATTTTTTTCCTTCCTGCCTGTCATGTTTCATTAAGTGTATATGAAAAGCTGCCCTTGGGATTTGCAGAGATATGAAAGACCAATATCTGAGGAATGCAAATGATACTAAATGCTGAGAGTACTTCTACATTAAAGATCAAAGAATTGAAAGGGAATAAAGTCAGCTGTGTAGTAATACAAACTTGTGCTTGTAAGGTATGGAGTAAAGATAAATCACCCCCAATTTTTTATTTTGTGGTAGGTAACACCAGAATACTTGCAATAAATTAAGAATTGTTCGACAGTCTCTTGTTTCTTGTTGTCTCTCACCTGGCTGGGTCAGTTTCTTGTTGAAATGAGCCTTTGCCTGAATTTGGGTGAGGAAAGGTGGAAGTAGAATGCAAGTAAGTTTTAAGGGAGTGCTTCAATGCTGCAAAAGCAAGCAGGAAATTTAAGTACAAGTTTAAATTGTCATAAAGTCAAATCATGTGTTACACACCTGGTGTGAGAAATCTATTATTTATTTTCCAAGAAAGAGATTATATTCGTGCAGCACAGACTAAGAAAAGCAGAACCTGGAGGGTTCAATGATTCTATATGTGTAAGGAAATGGAACATTTATTCTTGGAGCTTTTTACTGAGAACCTGCATGTGTGGCAATCTTTGCAAATTTTTGGGCTATTTTGTATGGTTTATTGTTTCTCCTAGACAAATGAGAACTACATCATTTTAGTTCCAGGTCTTCTAGATGTTTTTTAGTTGATAATGCTCTACAGTGAAATGCAGTGCTGGTATTGGTTTTTTTTACATTGATAGGATTTTTTGGTTTATTATTGGATTGTTTAAATTTTTCATGTAACTTAAGAATGTTCATGCTGAAGAGAATTTTCTGGCAGAATAGGTGTAGCCATAGTAACTGCAAAGCTTCACAATAGCTTGTGCAAAAATGCATCGTGATAGGGCTGGTACGGAAAAGGCATGAAAACACCCTTTCCAATGACATCTTTTGAATTTGCAGTGTGAACATTTTAGAAATCCTTGAGATTTCACTATGCACTACTCAGGAAATTCCTGCAGGAAAATGTGAACAATTTCAGTCTCCATGCTGTGATTTGGTAGTTAAGCTGAGAGAGTAAGTAAAATTTGGATGTACTTAGGATATGACATACAAGGAGCTTGTCAAGTAGTATTGTCTTCCCCTCTTTATGACTGTTTATGCACACTGCAGATATATGCCAGGATCTGCTGCTAGTGTGTATAATGGAGTAGCTCTTTGGTTTCATCAGAGCAGGAGTTATATCTAGGACAATTTAGACTCACATATCTACTTCAGCATTATACATGAAAAAGGAAGGAAATGGCAGTGATCCATTTTGCAATTCGTGATAAACAGTGTATTTACTAGGATAAGCATAGCTCAAGTGTCAAAAAAGATCTGATAATCTACTGTTTTCTGGTTTGATTTATATCCTGGAATTTGTTTAATTTTAAAGCCGATCTAGTCTTTGTACATAATTCTGCTAGATGCTTGGAGCATTTATAGAGGAATTGAGTCAGTACCATATTTTTGTGGTAACTTTTGGATACTCTTGCTGAGGGTGAGCGAAGGGGGAGTAGTTCAGAATGTGTAAAGAAAGGATAGAAAACAAAAAAAATGGGGGATAGATTGTCAGTAATGGGGTAGAACATCTTTTTGGTGAAGAGCTTTCTGCAATATGTACTGCTTAGTACTGAAGTTTCAGAGATAATCTTTTTCATGTATTGACAGTTGAATACAAAAATCTGTAGTCCTTTCTGGCAGCCATTCTTTATTTCTGCAGACTGGAGGTGTAAATAAGGCCCTAGCTGAAGGGGAAGCTAAGCCACCAGTAAGCTTTTTGCCCTGGCCGGAGATGGAGAGAGCAGGAAGTATTCAATATTCAAGAGAGGGAAGTACAGGCTTAGGGATTCAATCCCCAAGAAACCTGAGTTCAGGTATGAGTTTAACTGGACTGCTGCATGCAAGCATTCTTTCTGGTCTGTATGAAGCCTCATTTGAGCTTCCAGAGGTGTTGAAAATGTAATAGCAATATTTTAGTGTTTCTTTCCTAGACTGCATTATTTGAATGTTAAAGCAATGTGGAATTTTACTGAAAGAGAAGCAGAGATCCAGGCTAAGCTGCTGTGTGATTAGCAGGTTATTCATGTCAAAATTTGAAGAGACCAAGTTCTTACGGGCAGTTCTTGTTTTCACTTAACTGTATAGAGAAACCAGAAGTATCAGCTCCTTAGGGCTGTAATAGAGGCAAGGCTTCAAAGTGGTTGGTAGTAGTTGAAATGACTCTCCTAAACAGACTTAGGAGTTGATTGTGGGTTAAGATATTGAAGAAAAAAAAATCCCAGGAAAACAGTCTTTAAATAGTATTTGAATAGAGCCTGTTCATGAGGCATTGGGTTTACACTCTGAAATTTCCACTGTGCTTAAACTTTTTGGTAAATCCAGTAGCATGGAGTTAACTGGTTAAAGCTGGACAACTCTTAGAAATGAGAGTGCTTTGTCCCCACTCATTCCTGAAACATGTCAACTTGCTCTCAGCAGTTTTCATTATTGACTTGCTTGTTACTGTTCTGCCTTCGGTGCAGGACTGCCAGCCTTTCTGTATAGCTTTCATGAGGTAAATGGCTGTTCTGGACAGCATGAAAAGAAATGTGAACAGAAGGTTGAGAGAAGTGATTTTTCCCCCTCTGCTCTTGTGAGACCTCACCTGGAGTATAATGTTCAGTACTGGAGTTCTCAGCACAGGAAAGATGTGGATCTGTTGGAGTAGGTCACAAAAATGACCAGAGAGATGGAGTACCTCTTATACGAAGAAAGACAGAGAGCGGGAATTACTCAGTGTGGAGAAGAGAAATCTCTGGGCAGACCTTATTATCAACTTTAAATACTTAGAGTGTGCTTATAAGGAAAATGAGGACAAATGTTTTACAGGATATGCTGTGATAGAACAAGGGGTAGTGATCTTGAAAGAGTGTAGATATAGGTAAGAAATTTTTTACAATGAGGGTTCTGAAACACTGGAAGAGGTTGCCTGGAGAGGTGGTGGAAGCCCCATCTCTAGAAACACTCAACATCAGGTCGGGTGGGGCTCTGAGTAACCTGATCTAGTTAAAGCTGTCCCTGCTTACTGTGGGGGAGGTGGACTAGTAGTGACTTTTAAGGTCTCTTCTAACCCAAACTTCCATGTGTCTTTGATCTTTTTGCTTAGCTAGAAATTTGGGTGCATAAATTTATTTTTTAGGGATCTGAAACCCTTCATTTGAAATTTTGGATGAAGAGTATTTAATTTATTATCTCAGAGGAGGAGAGTTATTCTCTCCTGACAGAATGGGAAAGTAATGTAGACCACTCCTCTTACAAAAAAACTCTTACAAAGGTAAATATAAAAATTAAACTTGCATGTGTTGTTTTTTGACAATAAGTTGTCAGTTGTGACCAAAGTAGTGGGAGTGGAGTAGGCTTTTGCCCCTCAGTTTCCCCGATTAAAAAAACAACCAACCAAGAACCATCTTCCCCCCAACAAAGCCAACCAGAGGGCTTCAAATTAAGCCTCTTTTGTTTCATGTTACTAGTCTAAACAAAGGTAAATATTTTTTTTATTTGGTGTGAACAGTTAGGGAATGGCTGTCACTTGCATATCTGTGTAGTTCTATCCAAGCATTCACTCCAACACTAGAGAGAACTTTACCACTTTCACTTCTGAATTGACTTTCTATAGTTTCCTCCCTGGACTGTATGTCTGTTGGTACAAATTGCAAAACAATGTCAGAACTTTATGATTGATTTCATCCAGAAGCTTTGCCTGTTGTCAAGTAATCACCCCTTGCAGTACTGTAAATTTATTTTAGTTTTGACATACCCACAATTACACATGTGCACAAATCCATAGTTAAACTCTACTGTGCACAACTATTGTATGTCTTGATAAATATGCAAGTCCATGTCGGCCGCCAGCCAATTGAAATGTGAGGCATCTCAGGAAAGTGCCCATTGCCACAAAATCATTCACCAGGCCTTGTTTGCTTTGCAGTACCTAACAGAGCAGCTTCTGTTTCTGCTTGTTGTTGTCTTCCCCAGTTTATGTTCCTGGAGTCTGTTGCATGCAAGCTGCTTCGTGCTGGAGTGTATTCTGCCTTCAAAACCCTTCTCACTCTCATAGCTAGGAAGACCATGTGCTTGTGCTACGTGATGGGTCAAACTCCAGAATACTGCTCCCCAGTTTGATGCAGGATTGCTTGTGCACCACATCCTCTTTTCTAAACCCATGCACAGAGGGGCTCCTTTGGCATGCTCAGAGCTTTACCAGGTAGCTCTCATCCAGACTTCCATAGTCAGTACGTTTAGCATGGTGAATACAGCTACTCTTCTGGCAGATGATTATTGCTGCCTATTGCTGACTCTTGGGAGGAAAGAAGGGAAGGAGACGGTCTTGCCATTTGCCTTTTTCTGTATCATTCCTGGTCGTAGCAGTTTCACAGACAGAACCATAATACTTCTTTGTGTGTGACTTCATGGACCTTCATGGACTATCCACAAATAATCCCTTATATTCCTTTTTCCCTCTTTCCAGGTAGGCCCCTTTAACCACTCATATTTGAAAATGTCCTGTCAACTTTGTACCTCTAGTTCTGCTAAGCACAGTAGGGCTTTTCTGCACAACAGTGTATCTGTGTGTGCTTGCACATCCACATGGAGGGGAAGTGTGGGATTGACACATGAGCTATTTCTTTCCCATGTATTTTGATAAAAATTTCTCTCCTACTGTTGTTATTATCTGTGTTTTGATTCTTCCTCTTCCAAAAGAAAGTTATTTAATTTTTTTCCCCAACATTTCAGTAGACAAATATTTAAGTTACAACATACTACCTTTGTCACACTAGCTGTGTCAGCTGAGGATGGCACTGTGATGTGCTTATACAGTTAGACTGTCATGTTCTACTTCACTTAACAAGGGCTAAAAGCATGCGTACAGTCCTTATTTGTGTCTCAGCTGGTATATGGTACCCCAGTCATGTTTTTGTCTACTCAGATGACATTCATTTATCATCTTCTCCTTGCTCTTCATTCTTCTAGCTCCTAACAGTTCTTTTCACAGTTGGACCTCATCAAAATTTACTGTTTTCTCATGGCATTGAAGACCATAGTGACTCACTGTAGGTCAGGTTCAGGGACAACACTGTTGTCTTCTGAGCTGTCAGTCCCATAAAAAATTGCTTATCAGTCATTTAGTATACCTGTGTGCCAGACTGACTGGCATGTAAATTTGTAGTTCAGTCCCTGCTTGGTCTGTAATACATTTTTCAGTCCCAAAGCAGTGGAATGTACTGAGGTGATTTGCCTAACTGAGATTAGAAAAGGGATGGTGTTTGTCTGCTTTCTGCATACAAACAAAAGTTTCAGAGGTTGGCTGCATTTTCTGATCACCTTGGTGGTGATCAGTGCAAGGAGTAGTAGGCAGGTAGATTTCATCTGCTCTTAGATTTTCTGATTGCTTGTCAACCTTGAAAGTACCGGATCTGGCACTTGCTTTAGCACTGGTCTGATGATTCTAAATTGCTGCCTGAAATTATTCTTCTAATACAGATTTTTTTCTTGTGTTTGTTCTTGTTTTTTTTTTTTTTAATAGAAGCATAGCAAGTTGCTAATGACCAATAGCCAGTGTGTCTTTTTAGAATGTCTTCTTTTATGACAATCTGACTGAAATTATTGTTCTGTGATACATGCTAATTGTGGCAAAGGTATTCGTGACCTATTAAATGCTTAGGGATTAATTGTAGACTTCCTATCCAAGGAGTCTCTTGATTCAGTGGATACTAATTGTGTTGAAGCAGCAGGACTAACTAATAGTTGCTGAACATCAGGTAATTGGTTTTGTATTTTGGAACCACTGAAATTCAAGTTCTAAAGACACATTCTTTACTTGCTACATATTCCTTTCCTAAACCTTAACTAGAAGCCTGCACCAAAATTCTAGTGTTCAGAAAAGACATACTATTCACAGTATATGATGTTAAGAAATACGTGCACTTTGCCATTTTCTCAGTGTTAAACACAGCAAGCCTCTGCCCTTCAAAAATGTAAAAGCACAACCCCTAGTTTTAATTCTTTATAGCAATGTGTGACTGAAGTGGAGAAAGGGCCTTGGTTCATATTTATTAGCAAGCATTTAAACACTATGGGATGTAGAGGCAGACTTAGCGTTTCATGTGGCTTGGGAACCTTTCTTGGTGTCCGTGAGCATGTGGAGGGGGTCAGCAATTCTACAATGGCTTGAAGAATTTTTTTTTTTTTACTTTGTAGGTGGTCAGCTGCACACAGGCTGCACAGGCCATGTTTCTCAGTTTTAATATTCGTGTAGAGCTTCTAAGAAGTAGTGTTGGTGGAAGTGGGGTGCTTCGTCTGTAGCAGGGAAAGATGGGAGCTTGACTCATGCAATCTATGTCCATAAAAAGTGCTTGTTTTAAGATTCCTTCTGATGTCAAGCCACAAGGTTACTCAAGAAGCCAAGTGCCAGTGAGTTGCACCAAATCATTTATTTCCCCTGTTCTCCCTTGTTTCTTGCAATCATCAAAGTTTTGTCTTGAATAATTGCTCCTAAGATATGTCTGGTAGTTTTGACATGTTCTTAAGATGGAGTACATTGGCAGGCACTGACATAGAAGTAAAGTTTGTGAAGTAAACTGAGGGAGATGAAAAACAGAATCACTTCAAGTTAATACATTTAACTTCAAAAACCTTGCCTCTGTCATTAATTTTTGGATTTTGTGGTAAGTGTAGCAGGATTGGCCATCCTGTTTGTGTGGTGCCAGAATAATATTTTCTTCAGGTTTTGCATCTGTATTTAGCTTAGAGTTTACTGTTTGGTTGGTTTTTCTTTCTGTTCCAGATCTGGGAAAAGTTTAGCTGATGAGAACCTATTACTAGGTTTCTGTTGTATCATGTTTGGATTTTCAACTTTTTGATGGCAGGCTTTTATGTGGGGATTTTGTCTGAGATGCTTGAATTTTAGGTATTAGGTATTTTGTAAATTACTTGTAAAATTTTTGCTATGAATGCTTCCCCTTTGAAGTTGTTACTTAGCTCACTGATTAACTGTTCATGCGAGCCTGACAAACAGATATGACAGACTTGAGCTCTGCAGCTCTGTTTTAGTCGATTCTTCAGGACGATAGTGAGTCACATAACTGGTTACAACTCTCAGGCTTATGGAGCACTGGCAATGAGAAGCTCTGTTGTTCCAGGGAGCTGAGGTCTGCTGTGCTGGCCTAGCTGAGGAGGCTCTCAAAGGCAATCTACAAGCTGTGCTTTACAGGAAATTGAGCAGGGAATCCAGGTTGTGCTGATTGTTCATTAATGCCCCTGTAATGAGGGGTCTCTAAGAAATGTTACTGAGCAGCTGTCAAGTCCCTTGTGTGATGCCAATTAAATAATGAATGTGAAATTTTAAGTAGCTAGTACTTGGACTTAGAGGGGACTGGAGATTTCTTACAAGGCAGAGATTAATTGCAGCATCAGAGAAAGTGGAGTGCTAGAAGTACTCCCTTGTGTAAATGGGTTGAGTAATGCCTTTAATAGAAACCTGTAGAATTTTGTGTTAAGTAATTCTGCTGGAGAACTGAATTTCGGTGACAGGCATTGTTGGGCTACGTAACTGTGTCAATTCAGTTTATTGCCTCCCTGGAATTATCATACCACTCTCTGAGTGTTGCTTTGGAAATAATATGTGCTTAATTCCCTCGTGTATTACTAGTCTTTGTCTAATTCCAAAATGTAAGATCAAAATAACAACTGTTACAAGTGTTGAATTTTTGATTGTAGAGAGGGGTGTGGATGTTTTGTTTTGCTGCATTCTCTGGTGATGATTAAATGACTGTCGTAGGGAAAATAAAACATTTCCAGTTTTCTAGGACATAGAAGTCCATCACCAAAGTTTCAAAAAGCAAATAGTGATAATTTTAATCTCTGCTCAGCACCTCCTATCCCTAAGTTTTGAGCTAGCTTTTTGAATCATTACTATGCTTAGTTCTCAAAAATGTCTTTGAGCATCACATTATTATATTAGCAATGAAAACTTAGAGCAATCTGCATTTGACTTTAAACTGTTTACAAACCAATTGAAGTTCCCAGTTAAACTCTTTACTTTCTCTGTTTTATTTTGAGTTTAAAATAATGGAATGCAAGTAAGGTCTGTTCACTTTCAGAACAAAAAATCCCAGTGATTGTTTTACCTGATTCACATTTCTGAATGTCACTTTGCTCCAATTGCACAGCTTTGTCGTATTTGAATATGAATGTTCACAGAATCATAGAATCAATGCCAGCGGCTGGAAGGGACCTTGAAAGATCATCTAGTCCAAACCCCTGCCAGAGCAGGATCACCTACACCACTTTGTTGCAAAATGTGAAGATAGTGGGCAGATGTGCTATTAACAATAGAATGAATTATTGCTCTTGAAATTAGTGTAGTGGTTTGGTTATCTATTTTTCCAATTTGTCATTCTTGAAGAAGACGGATTTTGACAGTTGTGGATGTGTGTGGTCTATTTAAGGAACCACCTTCAATGTCAAATGAACCTCTGGGTTTCCTTTTCAACAGCTGTGCATTTATGAAGGAGTATGGTGTCTTGACACTGCACTAGTGGGACATGTTTCCTTTCCCACAGCAGTCTTTTGTATTTGTGGAATCTGAGGAAGAGATGTTAGTGTTCTAATTCTTGCCTTTGAAGTGAGGTGTTTAACAGTGTGTTAAGCTGTGTACTGACCCAATTTTTCTTGTAATGCTGACAGCCTGGTCTTTGTTTATATGATGTTCCATTTCTTGTTTAGTTGTATGCTTAGAATATATTTTCAAATATTACTTTAAAAATAGCACACATTTCACAGCTGTGAGCTCATAAATGTGACGTTTGAACCTTTGAAACTGTAGACAGGTCATACCTTTTTCACAGGTAGATGTTTCTTCTGCTCCTCCTGGAGAAAGTACTAGGTAGTAGTTTGTAGCAGTCAGTATCTGAACTGTGTTAAGCAGACAGGGCATCAAATGTGTAAAGACCACATGAATTCTTCATTTGAAAAGCTATGCTTGAAAGGCTCCTAGCTTCTACGTTTGGATCTGCAAAAAACAAGGCAAATCTAATTCCTGACAGAATGACTTTCAGAAAGATACTTTAAGGATCACAAAACATCCTCACAGGCACACGCTCTTCCCTTTGGATCCTGGAGTTTACTGCAAAGTTGTTGTGGGCGATCTTTCATGCTGTTGCTCCTGCTGTTGCTCCTGCTGGCTCTTTCAGATGCATACAGTACTTTAAAGGTGAATGAAGTTCATGGGGTGAGGGGCTGGTGCTTCCAGTGCACACATAGACCTTGGCAGATACTGAAGTGCTTTCTCTTCAGAGGAGGGAAAAAATTGCTCAATCTTCTTGTTGTGAAGAGTCATCAGGACATGGTAGGAAGCATAGGTGTGCCCAACAAGCACATTATGGGTCAAGGGGAGAGCAGTGTTTGAATGTGTTTTATTTCTGCCATTGGATCCGGTTAACTTGAATTTTGTTTTTCAGGCATAAAATAAGACAAATATTATAAAACAGTGTGGCAAAGTCTTTTCTTCATGGTGAAAAGTTTTAGGCAGTTAAGTCTTAACATTGAGAGGGCTTCTCACAGATTAAAACAACCCACACAAGGAGAAATTACTTTGAGATATAGCAGTATGAATTATATTATAATAACATATGTATATAATAATATTATAATAAGGGTGCTTTCATTAGAATTAATCTAAACCTTTAAAATTTACCTTTGTAATTGCTACTAGCTCCAATGGGGGTTAGGAAAATGGTGTCCCACTTAAACTTTTATATGTAGTTTCATATAATTTCATGGTCGTAACTTGAAAATGTCTATTAGAGATGCCAAGCAGTGACAGCATAATCTGAAAAGAGGGTCAGTGCAGCAGGTCTTCATCCATCTGTAGGTGCAAAACATTTAAGTTGTAAGCTTTTTTTGCCTTCCACATGGGATGTGGAAGGTTCTTTTGTCCAGTTAGAATTTTTCTTGATTGACGTGCAGTTTGCTCATTTGTACAGTTTACAGTGTTTGTGTGTGTGTGTGCAGGCAGGAGGAAGAGATCTTTATCTTGTATGTGTGTGACCTTCCTTATTTTTTTCTAGTTAATATTTTACCCTTTGTTGTATAATGTATTTCACGAAATTTGTATAAAGGTAAGGGTTGTAGCAGCTTAACTAGGATATTATTTTCGTAGCCAATGCTGGTTGATTGACCAGTCAGTTTTTTTTTTAACCAGATCAGAGGTATAAGTACAATTAATAGGTGGAGAACAAAAAACAAAGCTCCTGGGATGTTACTGCTTAAAAAATAATAGCTTAAAGAAAAAAGCAGATTGGTCAGTCTGCAGAGGTCTCTGAAATCTTGCTTGACAGAAGTATTTATTGATTCAAGAACATAATGAGGAATAAATTTCATTTCCTAGCAACAGCAAAATATATAGGAAGTATAGAGTGGGGCAAGCATAAATCAAATTGATGAAACCCTAAATTGAAATTAAATTAAAATCCTTAGAAACAAAAATTAATATTAGAGCAGACTGGAACAATGAATCCTGGCATTTTTGTGTTGGATCACTTCAGAAAACTAAAGAAGACAGGAGGGTGTACTGAGTTGAAAATCCAGTAGTATTATTACTTTAGATAAAAAGAAAAGGATTTACAATTTCACTAGGAAATAAGGGACTTCACACAGCAGGTGGAGGTTGCCAACATCTTTCATAGGAGTGTTTTTATGAGAAGTCTGCCTGCTAGTTGGTGTTACCATGTTGCTGTTAACACATCCTTGCCAGAGGTGCGTATTTATTATGTTTTTTAATTTGTATTTTGAATGCAGCTTTGATTCTCTCTGTTCCCTTATATATATGCAATGCAGAGAGTACCTTTTCTTTGTGAGAGGTGTCATGAAAATGCTATGGGAAAAAATGTTGGGGAAGTACCTTGAGTAACTGGAGAGCAAAACCATTATTAAATTTGAGAATGAAGTAATAGAGGAGAACAGCAGCAGAAACAAGGTTTATTGAGAAGTGGGGTTGATGTGAAATCAAGGTGAGGAACTGCCTTGAAGCATCATGACTTGACTGGTGTTCAGTTGGGAGGAGAGATGTTGTGACACCTTTCCAAGTAGCAAACTCAAAGGCCAAATGGCTTACTGTATGAAATCTAGTGTGTGGAAAAGATGAGTTGGAGCATAAGTTTCTATAGTGGTTTGGCTGTATGTTGTGATTTTCTTCCTTTGAGTCAGAGATAGCAACAGAGAGATGAGTTGTCATATCGTATCAAATCATAACTTGCTGCTGGTCTTTTTCAGAGGTCTCGTTAGAGGTATGTTCTCATAGTTTGTGCCATTCAAAATAGAATGCTAGCACTTTTTCCTGTTCAGTTTTTCTAAGTATCTGTGAACAGCAAGTGTTTTCAAATAGCAGTTTTGCAAGGTAGCAGTTACATTGCAGTAACAAAGACCTACAAGGCCATAATATAGACCAGGAAGAGATGTGAAACAACAACTTGATGTGGTGAAAAGCCTGATCATGGTTTTGAGAAGACTGAAAATCCTCTCAAAATATACCAAAACTGATGTACAGAGAGCAGAGAAGAGGGAGGTGTGTATTTGTAGTGACCTTGGGACTGAACACTTGCTTTGGGGATTTAACAGCAATGGTTTGCAGATCAGAGAAATAAAAAGCATGTGTAAGTAAGCATACAGTTATATTGATGGCTGGAATGAATACCAGAACTTGAGCTCTTACTTTAAGGTTTTGTGCATTTTTTTTTTTTTTTGCTGCAAAAGTGAAGTTTGCCAAAGTTGTTTTCTATTTCAGTGATTAAATGTGCTTTAGAGCATCTGAAAACACCTGTGGAAATCAGAGAACAGCCATATATATACACTCCATGTTCTACTTTTACTGGGATCTTTAGAGAGGTTTTTATTCTTTTGTTAGTTTGTTTCAAGGCAAAATAATTGACTGTGCTAATAAGCTTTTTGTGATCAACTGTATACCCTATAAAGGAAAGAGGAGAAGCAGGAGAGGAAGATGGCTAAGTAGTGAGGAAGGATGTTTTTCGTGGGATTTGTTTACCGGTTTATGTAGACTGCAACAGTATTAAAACCTGAAAGAAAGCAATACTGCCAGAAACATGTGCTTAAGGCATTTCAGCTCCCACTATGTAGCATACGTGCTCAGCAGAACAGGGACTAGGGTTGTCCAGATTTTGTCACTGTTACTTCTTTGTCAAACAGGTGTGAATAGAATCATTAAGTCTGGAAAAGACCTTTAAGATCATTGGGTCGAACTGCAAGCCAACTACCATGACCACTAAACCATATCCTGAAGTGCCACTTCTACATGCTTGATCACCTCTGGGGATGGTGGCAACTCCGTCTCCCTGGGCAGCCTGTTCCAATACCTTTTCCTAATGTCCAATCCAATAATAAGTAATGTAGTTTTCATATTCTTTGTGCTGTCTATACATGCATATAAGTGTTGTGATGTAGTTTTATGAAAGGTGCTAATAGACCATAGTCTCTTTTTCTCTGCCACCTGTTCCTTCTCTTCCATTTGGTGTTTTGATTAGTCCAGTGTATGCATCTGACTTGTGTCAGGGGATACCAACTGTGCTTTTAATATATCTGCAGAGGTTGAGTTGACA
Source organism: Indicator indicator (assembly GCF_027791375.1). Lineage (NCBI taxonomy): Eukaryota > Metazoa > Chordata > Aves > Piciformes > Indicatoridae > Indicator > Indicator indicator. The sequence continues at coordinate 45,560,900 of NC_072053.1, read as the reverse complement.
AGCAGTGGAGGACGAGGGTGAGAAAAAGGAATATTCTACATCATCATTAGTTGTGAAGTAGAGAATGTGACTAGTAGTGTTTGGCATTTTTGTTAAACATCCTGTGAAAGAATGTGCAAGTGACGACCTTGGGATTCTGCCTTCTGCAGTCTTTCCTAGAAATGGAAAATGGGTTGCTTTGGGTATGTATAAAGATGGTTGTCAGTAGCACTTCTATGTAGAAGACAAAGATCATGTTGTGTGGCAGATATGACCCTTAGAAGGTGGAAGATTGAAAAGTCGAAGTTGAGTGCTTTTGGGTAGGCAAAGCCAAATCCTTTTGAGATGCTTCCAAACAGTCAATAATGTTCCCTCTTCTGTTAGATACAAAAGTTAGGCTAGCAGAATCATGTAATGATAGCAAACTTTGCATCTGCTTGCTAGACCAGCATAAGTATGGTATTGACACACCAGGTATAAGTGAGAACTTGTACTCCTACGGCCACAAAGATGTGGACACCTTTTCTGTGCAGACATTAGCACAGGCAGTTATGAGTGGAAAAAAAAAAAGATTAAATATTGCAAAAAACATTTGAACATTGGTTTTACTTAGGAGCTTGAGATGAGATAGTGAAAGTTGTGGGTGTTTATGAAAGAGATTGAGCGAAGGAAGGGTCAGGAATGCTTTGAGAAACATGTTTTTACAGGTGAGTCAGCAGTGAATTTGGAACAATAATATTTATAGTGTGGTAGTTTAGGGCTATACCTTTAACATTTTTCATAGATTTAGAGCAGAAAGTAGTAAAAATGTAAATAAATCACTATTGGGTGTAAAAAAAAAAAAAGGGAAAATTATTATTACTCTAAACAATTCCATTGGAGGGATATATCCCATAAGATATGGTTCCCAAAACAATCTTTAGTTCAGTTCTGTCTTCTCTTCTTGCTTCTTTGCTGGGAAGATACTAACAGGCTTCTGCTGACCTTGACTGCATTGTTTTGACTGGTATTAACCTATCCTGCTTCTTTCTCTCTTCCCTTTGTACAAGGGGTCAGGGGGAGGCAGAGAGGGGAAGGCAGGGAGCCAGCTTTCCCTGGTCTATTGTAAATTGTAGTTTGGCTTGTAAATAACAAAATTCCATTTGCTTCCAAACTGACCTAGTCTGGTGAAGTTAATGTTGGGGGGAATTTTCAGTTCACCACATTGCAAAATGAATTGGTGCCCAGCGTGGGGCAGTTGCTTGATTGATTAATTCCTGCTCAGATTAAGGAAGCAAAATGAAGCCATTTTGGGTTTTGTGATGTTTGTTGTATTCTCTGTGGAGTCTGATGTTGTGTAAATGGTGTGTTTCTGCAATGATTGATAAAATAGGTAGATATTTAGCATATAAGCTGTTCCTTTGGTTCAAATACAAGTTAAAGAGGTTTGGTGATGGCTGCCTAGGGTTTATAGGAGTAGGAGGATATAATAATTCAACTGTGTCCCTTCTGAGATTTTTGAGTTTGGTGTTCCTGTTTCTGAGAGTGGTCTGAATTCTAAGATGGTCTTTTCACTATGCCCTATATTCACTATTTTTGGTCAGTTTTCAGATGGCATTTTACTGAGATGTGCAGCTATTTGCTTTAAGTGCAGAAGGAGGCATAGGAGGTGTAATGCACGCAGTGACGGAGGTACGGAGACTCATTCTAGTAGTGAAGAAGTTACAGGCAATTACAGGGAAGCAGGAGTTAATGAAAAGGCTGTCTGAACAGCAGAAGCAGTGGTAGCAGTGGCCCTAAGCCAGCCCCCAGCAGCAGCTGAGGCACTGCCAGCACCTAAAATGGTGGCAACCGCTTCACAGTGGTGGCCATTAACAAGTCAAAGACTCTTCTGCCCTCTGCAGCTGGAACAGAAGCAGCAGCAGCAGCAGAGTCCCAAAGAGCACCTGATGATGCCGTTTCTGTGCAAGTCCCCTCTGCTGCTCCTGATCCTACTGTGAACTTAAAAGCAGCACCAGTAAAATTGGTTGCCATTTTGGGCAAGAAGTCTGAAGGTGAAGGATATGCAGAAGGAGACAAGGATCCTTCTGGTGAGGAAGAAAATTTCTGTTTTCGAGATCTAGCTGAATATATGAGGCCACCAGTGTATGATGGAGATGCAAGACAGGATATGGGTCCTAGTAAATTAGGAACTAATGGAGGTGCTTCTGAACTCAAGGAAATCCTACAGAGGCTTTCAGCAGGGAGACAGCAGGGTGAGGAAGATGAAGATAAGGATGACATACAATCAGCTAATGCACCCAGGAAGGAAATTAGGCATGTAAAAAAAGATTTTATTAGAGGGGATACTGAGCCAATCCTGAGATGATTAGGGAGATGCTATGACACAGGTGCTGCTGCATTAGTGGTAGGTGACAGGTCGGCTGTGCATCTTGGAACACTCTCGGAAGCTTCTGGAATAGACAGGCACATAGGTAGGTGTCTTAGTAAGGTTTCTCTGTGAACATGCCTCCTATTGGTGGTCCTAATGGGCTACCCCACCAGAGATGATCTTCCATGGAACCCTAAGGCTTAAAACACAGTGGATGAGGGAATTAAGTATTTGAGAGCGTTTGCTGTGAGAGAAGTAACGTATGGAAATCATAATACACTGAATCCTGATGAAATTCCTGTGGCTACAGGTCTTGCCAAAAAGCTCATTAAACTTGCTTCTCCTTGTTATGCTACTATTCTGGCAAGCAGAATTGTGGCAAGAAATTATGGTGGAGTGCCTCCTACCGTTGACTGTTTCACTGACCAAATGAGATAATTGGAGGATAGTCTTGCACTTCTTTGATTTCAGCCATTGAAACTCTGTCTGGAAAGATTGAGAGTTGTATGAAAGAGTTGAAGAAGGAATTTAAAACCTCCATATCCAACTTGATGAAGGGGGACGACACCGATTCCTCCTCTTCCAGATGGATACAAGTTTCAGCTGTTAGAAAAGATGTTCTCCAAGAAGGCCATTTCGAAATAGGTCAAACCAGAATAGACAACAGAGGCAGTCACGTGGGAGTATTTGGATAACTCTGTGTGATCAGTTTGGTGAGAACATGAACAGATGGGATGGTCAACCAACTTCTGATCTTTTCAGGAGATTATGGGAGCTGTAGAGTGGCAGAGCCCGAGGTAAGAATACCAGAAGGGTAGCTGTCACTTTCTCAGTTTCCCAGAACAACTCTAATAGCTCCAACAGTGATTCTAACTGTGACACTAGATGCTGTGCCAACTGTTCATGTGGATGTATTCCCTGTAATTAGGGGTGCCCTGCCTTCTGCCAGGGGAGGTAAGGTATAATGGAGATGACAGAATCTATTGGGATGTGTACATCCAGTGGCCTGGCACTTCAAAATTTCAGAAGTACAGGGCCTTGGTTGACACAGGAGCTCAGTGCTCCATAATACCATCAAATTATCAAAGATCAGAGCTTATAACTATTCAGGGAGTCACTGGTGGATCTCGAGAGTTGACTCATTTGTAAGTTCACCTAAGTTTAACTAGGAAAGAGTGGAAGAAACGTACTGTTGTAACAGGACCAGATGCACCTTTTATGTTGGGAATTGATTTTCTGAGAGAGGGGCATTTCAAAGATGCTAAGGGTTACAAATGAACTTTTGGAATAGCAACTGTAGAAATTGATGGAGGAAAATTGAAGTTGTCTATCAGACCTGAGCTTTCAGATGAATCTGCAGTTGTGGGACAACTTGAGATAGAGGATGTGAAGCTGCCGGTTGCTTCTCAAACTGTGCATCTGTGCTGGTTTGGGGCCAGACACAGATCCTCTCTTGCCCCGAAAGGGACAAAAGAATGAGACTCACACAAATGGATTGGAGAGTGATGGAAAGTTTAAATGGAAAAGCAATTGGTGAAGCTACAGAGAACTACAAACCACAAAGCATAGTGAAAAAGAGTATCCCAAAGCGTACAGAGCCTGTTACATTAATTCCCAAAGCTTCCCAATCCTTCCCTTCTTCCCATCTGAGGGTAAACCCAAACCCCCCAGGGCTCTTTCTTCCCCCTCCCACTGCTAGGCAAGTCTCAGGCTGGCCAGGTCTGAGACTGCCCCCCCTCCATTCTCCTCCTGGCATTAGGCCTAGACAGGCCTAAGAGGCCTTGAGGATACTGCCCTGGCATTACCCGATAAGAGAGGACATCTCCCGTGGGAGCAGAGAGGGAAGAAAGAGGAAGAGAATGACTTTGCAGATGGCCTTATAGGGTGCAGGACTTATGGGTAGAAATACGTCGTTTCCTGTGTCCACCCCTGTGGGTGGGCACCCAGGACACCAGAGGTGTATCTCATGCGGCAGTGGCAGGGGGCACCCAGCCTAAACTGCCACAGCATCACAGACAATACAGAACCAACCGTGACTCTTTGGTGCCCATTCACAACTTGATTCGTCAGTTGGAGAGTCAGAAGGTCATCAGCAAAACTCATTCACCTTTCAACAGTCCAATCTGGCCTGTGAGAAAGCAGAATGGAGACTGGCGTCTGACAGTTGACTTCTGTGCCGTGAATGAGGTAACTCCACTAATGAAAGCAGCTGTACCAGACATGATGGAATTCCAATATGAACTGGAATCCAAGCAGGCCAAATGGTATGCTACCACAGACATTGCTAATGCTTTCTTCTCTATTCCCATAGCAGAGGAATGCAGGCCTCAGTTTGCCTTCACCTAGAGGGGGATACAGTACACTTTTAATCGCTTGCCCCAAGGCTGGGTTCACAGTTCAAGCACCTGTCATGCAGTGATCCATGGTGCTTTGGAGAAAGGTGGAGCTCCAGAACACATTTAGTTCATCAGTGATATCATCGTCTGGGGTGAGACTGCTGAAGAAGTCTTCGAGAAATGTAACAAAATCATTGACGTTCTCTTGCAAGCCGGTTTTGCTATCAAGTGAGACAAGGTGAAAGGACCTGCCAGAGAAATCCAGTTTCTGGGAGCGAGGTGGCAAGATGGTCGCTGTCACATCCCAATGGATGTGATAAAGAGAGTTTCTACATCAATCCCATCAATAAGAAAGAAATTCTGTTTCTTAGGCACAGTGGCATTCTGGAGCCTGCACATTCCTGGATACAGTCAGATGGTGAAACCTCCATATGATGTGACTCGAAAGCGAAACAGTTCCCAGTGGGGTCCTCAGCAACAAGCAGCCTTTGACCAGATAAAGCGAGAAGTAGTCCATGCAATGGGTTTGGGACCAGTCCGAACTGGTCCCAGACATTAGGAACATAGTGTACATGGCTGCAAGTGACAGTGGTCTGACCTGGTGCTTACGGCAGAGAACTTCAGGTGAGACACGCGACGTCCTCTTGGTTTCTGGAGTCGTGGCTGCAGAGGCTCAGTGGCTAACTTTACTCCAACAGAGAAAGAAATTCTAGCTGCTTATGAAGGAGTAAAAGCTACCTCTGAAGTGATTGGAACTGAGTCAGAACTTCTAGCTCCTAGATTGCCAGTTTTGGATTGGATATTCAAAGGCAAAGGTTCTTCACCACATCATGCAACGGATGCTACCTGGTCTAAGTGGATGGCTCTGATAACACAGAGAGCTTGAATGGGAAATCTCGAAAGACCTGGTTTGGTGAAGGTGATTGCAGATTGGCCAGAAGGCACTGACTGCAAAACCTACAGAGGAGAGAGTAACTTGTGCTGAGGAAGCTCCTCCTTGGAGTGATCTTTCTGATGGTGAAAAGAAATATGCTTTGTTCACAGATAGTTCCTGTTGTCTTGTTGAAAGCAAGCAGAGATGGAAGTCGGCAGTGTGGAGTCCAACACACAGGGTTGCAGAGGCAGGAGATGGAGAAGGAGAATCCAGTCAATTCGCAGAGGTAAAAGCTGTTCAGCTAGCTCTTGATGTAGCTAAACGTGAGAGATGGCCAGAGTCTTATCTCTACACTGATTCATGGATGGTAGCTAGCGCTCTATGGGGTTGGCTGAAAGACTGGAAAAAGAATGGGTGCAGAGAAAAGGAAAGCCAATCTGGGCTTCAGATCTGTGGCAAGACATTGCTGCTCGCATTGAGAGAATCCCAGTGAAAGCGAGACACACAGATGCTCACATGCCTAAGAGCAAAGCTACTGAAGAACAACAACACAACCATCAGGCAGATCTAGCTGCAAAAGTTTCTCAAATAGGCACAAACTCAAGGCCTTTGACATGGTCCTCCACAACATTATACTCACCAAGTTGGTCTCGAGATATGGATTTAATGGGTGGACTGTTCAGTGGATAAGGGATTGGCTGGATGATGAGATCCGGAGGGTAGTGCTTAATGGCTGAATGTCCAGATAGAGAGCAGTGACAAGTGGTGTCCCTCAGGGGTCTGTACTGGGACCTGTACTGTTTAATATTTTTATAAATGATGTATTAAGTGGGATCGAGTGCACCATCAGCAAGTTTGTAGAAGACACCGAGCTGAGTGGTGTTGTCATATGCCAGAGGGACAGATGTCATCCAGAGGGACCTGGGCAAGCTGGAGAGGTGGGCCCAGGTGAACCTCATGAGATTCAACAAGAGCAAGCGCAGGGTCCTGCACCTGGGCCAAAACAATCCTCACTATCAATACAGCCCTGTGGTAAAGGACTTCGGGGTACTGATGGATGAGAAGCTGGACATTAGCAGGCAGTGTGCACTTTGAGCCCAGAAGGTGAATCACATCCTGGGCTGCATCAAAAGGTGTGTTGCTAGCAGATCCAGAGAGGTGATTCTGCCACTTTGCTCTGGTGAGGCCTCACCTCGGGTATTGTGTCCCTCAATACAGGAAAGACATGGACCTGATGGATTGGTTCCAGAGGAGAGTCACAAAAATGATCAGGGGGCTGGAACACCTCTGCTATGAGGACAGGCTGAGGGAACTGGGGTTGTTCAGCCTGGAGGAGGCTCCAGGGAGACCTTAGAGTGGCCTTCCACTACCTAAAGGATCGGAAGAGTGTTTTCAAAGGCCTGTAGTGACAGGATAATGGGCAATGGCTTCAAACTAGAGAAGGCAGATTTAGATTGGAACAAGTTGTTTACCATGAGAGTGGTGGAACACTGGAACAGGTTTCCCAGGGAGGTAGTTGGGGTCCCATCTCTGGAGATATTCAAAGTGAGGCTTGACAGGGCTCTGGGCAACCTGCTCTAGTTGAGTATGTCCTTGCTTACTGCAAAGGGGCTTGGATCCAGACCATTTAATGATTCTGTGATTTTTCAGCACCTTATAATACAGGCTGTTAAAAGCAGTTGGCACTGATGCACTTACTGTCTTTCATGCTGGGTGTAATATGTGGCTATTGGTGGTAAAATGTAAAATGTCTCAGTTGTCTTATCTGCCTTTGTGACAGATAATTACTTTGTTGACAGGCCTTAACCCCACTTCCAAATGTAGAACACTGAAAGTAAACCTTCTGCAAATTGCACAGAACTGCTTTGAATAGAAAGAGAAAGCAGCTTAAAAGTGACTACTGTGGTTATAAAATAAATCAGATTAATAGAAAATTACTAGCTGATACTTCAGCTCTCAGTGACATTAGTTTTCTGCTTGCAGATGCTGATTACAGACTGCTTCTTGATACATTTTTGCCTTCCACATCTCTTTACCATCTGTTGGTATGAATCAATGTAAAGGTGAATCGAGATGACTTTATCCTGTGCATATGCAATTAGCTCCAGCAAAGACAAGTATGCAAAATCCTGTTTCTCCTTTGAGAAGAGCTCACATCAGTGAGCTCACATCAATGGCATCCAAGCAGTACTGTGGCATCTTCAGTTTCAGTGGAATTAAAACGATTGCAGCACTGAGCTGTTTTTTTGTTTGTGTTTGGTTTTTTTTAACTGAGTATTTCATAGGAAAGGACCCAACTGAAGTGTCTGTTGCCATTGCTTAGGATTCTGGCTTCACCTGTAAGATTTGCATCAAAACCCTGGAAGTTTCTTTACTTTGTGAATAATATGCTTTAGCTTGTAAGAACATTTGAGCAAACAGCTTTTTAGGAAACCAGTTTACTAGTGCAAGACTTGTGAATAAGTTGTACTTAAAAGCTTGCATTATTTATCACTATTTGATACATTGCTCAAACAAACTAGGTAGGAAGTCTGTTAGTATTCTCAAGTGCTGTCATATTTTGGAGAAAGCTGGGTATTCCCTACAATTCAATCTTGTGTAATGAGTGCAAAGGTACTCAGCTGTAGTATCACTATTCAGTGTGATGTGATTCCATTGCTGCTAATTGTCTGGTGGTAATTGCAAGTCTTGTGCTGTTGTTTAAGCATATGTTGAATTTGAAGTGGTCTGCCTCTTCAAGTAAATACATAGTTGTCTTTAATTGTTTTAGCAATGAGACAAATTGTGTGCTGTTCAGAGAACTCATACTCTTGAAGTATTGTGTTGCTATCTTTAAAATACTCCCTCTTTTTGTATTTTAAAACCATTATTTTACTGGGTTTGTTGATTTCATAAGGTTTCCCAAAATGATTTTGTTAATCACTTCTAAATAGTAGTTTCTATTTAAAGCTTCTATTAGCTTGAGTCAGAGAGAAGCTCTTTTCTAACAGTAGTCACATTAATGATTAGAGGATGAGTGAATAAACTTCTTAAACAATCAGAATGACTGTGGTCTGGAAAAATACACTGAAAAAGGTATATAAGTGCTTTCATGTAATGGGTGTCTTAATATCGCTTTTGCTTCTGCAACTGAAAGCAGTAATACCAGACTTTAGCAAGTGAATTAAATTTTCACTTAGAAGGTATTTAAATAAATAATCAATGCCCAGATGCCTCTCTAGGGAGGTGGTTTTCTAGCTGTGGCCTATGTTCAAGGTGCAAGGAGCTAAATATGTCCTTAATAATTTACTGCAATGGCTGACTGAAACAGAAAAAATGTGTAGGTGCCAAGGAAACTTTCATAAGTTGAATAAGCTAGTAGCCTCTGGGAATTTCATCGTGATACACATGGTATATATTAGGGGCTGTTGTGGGAAAATTGTTTCATAGAATGTGAAGGCAAAACTAGTATAATTCACAAGATGATCGCAATAAATACAGGTCTTACTAGAAACAATGCATAAGTGAATATTGAGCAGCATGATAAACTATCCTTAAGGATCAAGGCTTTTTTCCCCACGTTTTTACATATCCCCAGTTTTAAACAAACTTGACAGAAGAGATGCAAGTCTTGAAGATCTTAAGTTTTCCATATTGTATGAAAATCAGTACCTTGTAGAGGGGAAGAGAGACCCAAAGCAGTGCCGCTAGTGAAGGACAGGCGACACAGAAGTTGATACTGACCTTTTCTGTTGTCTCTCCTCCTGACCCATCAGCCTGGATTATCTTCAGCACTTGATAGCTGCTGCTCAGAAATGTATCTGTACAAAATCTGAACAAAGGACCCAGTGCTCCAAGAACTGCTTGTTGCACTTCGTCAAAGAGGGCTTCCTTTGCATTCAAGGCAGGCATTTAAACTTGAATGGCTTTGATTCTTTTTTTTTTTCCTGTTATTCTCTTGTTGTGTAGCCACAGTCTGACAATGTGATGGAAGAAACAGTATTACAGATTTGTTATCTTCTTGAAACTCCTCAGTCTAAAACACTACCTTTTCCTGTAACTTTCAAAAAATCAAGCTTTCTTGAAATTCTAGGTTTTTTCAGTATGGGCCTCAGCAGGTCTAAGGAAGAATGAGCAGGCAATGCTTTCTCTGTAGGCTTTTTCCAAATGCCTTGAGAAGCAGAGGAGTAAATTGCTAATCTCATTCTTGTTTATTTCTCCTCTTGCGGTGATGAGAAGGAACGGGGAACGAAAGTGTGAGCAGTTTGTCTGTCTTTGCTGTCTTTTGATTGCACTTAACTGCTGCTGGATGAGGATAAATATGCCCCTTTTAAGAGAATGTCAGCTTGAACATGTCATGTTTTCAAAAGGTGTCAATATTAGCAGTATCCAGAGGCAGGTGAACAAAGTAAACGTTTCTCCAAGGGTATGAATGATCATACAAAGGAAAATTTGAGCATTGGAAGGTACTAAGAACTGTCAGTAACTCTAGTAATATGTTGCTTACAAGTGAAAAACTGTGTAGAAGAGTTGTAGCCCAAATACTTCGGGTTAATTTAATTTGGTAACACATTTCAGTCATAAACTTTAATCTGAATTATTTCCTAGCAGTATCTTGGGTGCTAAAATGTAGCAAGCTCCACAGCTTTTCTTTTATAGTAGTCTCATGTAAAAGTGTGATGAGAAAGACCCTTCTTTGTGCCTTCTGGGATCACACAACATGTAATGAACAAACTCTCTTAGTTCACAGCATTAAAGTAAAAAATAAAGGGAGTGAGGTATTAGTGAAGTTTTCAGTCACTACCTCTTTTCTAGGAAAGGCAACCGCAATAAGGTTTGTTCTGTGCCCTCTCTGAACTCCCAGCAATAAACTGAGGGACCAAGAGTGCTGAAAAAATAAATGTGTAAAACCATTGTTTCAAGGGTTTGGATGTCCTCAGAAAGAAGATAGGATAGAGAAACCAAAGGTTAAACTGGAGATCCTAATTCAGATTTAGTGTCTTGGTTAGGTTAGGTAGATTGACTTGGAGTCTAGACATCACGTTTCCTACACAATTGTGTGCTTTGGAAGACTAAGAGGTATTGGTGTGTGTTTGTGGAATAGTGACGTGAAGTGTTTGTCGAATAGTGACGGTTATCTGAACACATAGAAGGGTCATAGCTGTATAGTTTTTGGTTGTTCCTGCAAGCAACAGCAGTAAAGGCAGAATTATGGATTCTTGTACGTACTTATTTACTTTCCCAGAAGGGGAGAGTTGGTTAAGAGATGAAGAAAGAGTAGGAAGCTTCTGCCAAGTCCTCTTCAATATCTTTATTAATGGTCTGGATGAGGGGATTGAGTCAACCATTAGTAAGTTTGCAGACGACACCAAGTTGGGAGCAGGAGTTGATCTGTTAGAGGGTAGCAGGGCTCACCAGAGGGACCTTGACAGATGGGCAGAGTCCAACAGGATGGCATTTAACAAATCCAAGTGCCAGGTGCTGCACTTTGGCTACAACAACCCCATGCAGTGCTACAGGCTAGGGTCAGAGTGGCTGGAGAGCAGCCAGGCAGAAAGGGACCTGGGGGTACTGGTTGACAGCCACCTGAACATGAGCCAGCAGTGTGCCCAGGTGGCCAAGAAGGCCAATGGCATCCTGGCATGTATCAGAAATAGTGTAGCCAGCAGGAGCAGGGAAATCATTGTACCCCTGTACTCAGCTCTGGTTAGGCCACACCTCGAGTACTGTGTCCAGTTCTGGGCTCCTCAATTTAAGAAAATATCATTGAGTTGCTCAAATGTGTCCAGAGAAGGGCAACGAGGCTGGTGAGAGGCCTTGAGCACAAGCCCTATGAGGAGAGGCTGAGGGAGCTGGGACTGTTTAGTCTGGAGAAAAGGAGGCTCAGGGGAGACCTTATCACTCTCTAACTACCTGAAGGGAAGTTGTAGCCAGGAGGGGGTTGGTCTCTTCTCCCAGGCAATCAGCACCAGAACAAGAGGACATAGTCTCAAGCTGTGCCAGGGGAAGTTTAGGCTTGAGGTGAGGAGAAAGTTCTTCACAAAAAGAGTGATTGGCCATTGGAATGTGCTGCCTAGGGATGTGGTAGACTCACCATCCCTGGAGGTGTTCAAAAAAGAATTGGTCGTGGCACTTGAAGCCACAGTTTAGTTAGTGATGAGGTGCTGGGTGATAGGTTGGACTTGATGATCTCTGAGGTCTTTTCCAACTTGGTTGATTCTATGATTCTATGATACGCAACTGGTGATGGGGTTTTATTTTTGTTTTGGTTTCATCTAGCTCTATGGAAACTTTTCATTTAATTGGGTCAAAGTCATATTTGCTCAAAATACTCTCCTTAATCATGTTGCTGGTGTAAAACAGGTTACTAATGAAATACCAAATACTGCTATATAGAGAGGCATTATTGACAGAAGAAATTACATCTAGGGTTACGAAGTTTAAGGGGGAGATGATGAAAAGAAGTTTCTTCAGGAAAAGGCATTGCAGAATACAGTTAGAAGAAAAGTCACTCCAGTCTTGCTGCAAGGGGGCGTGGAGAGTTTCTCCTCCTTCATTACTTCAGAAATCATGGGGAAAAAAAAGAGATTGGCTTCATAAAGAGGAGGCACAGCTTTGGTGTTGAGTCTGAAGCCATTATCAAAATGAAACAGTTTGCATGTGGAATCTGATGCTTTTAGTTGTCATCTAGTGAGATCTGGTTTCATTACTTTTGATTGGAGATGACGTAAACATATTCAGAATTTTCTCTTCTTGCTTGATTTGTACTTTGCAACCAGAGATTGTTTCTCGTTAAGGCTATTAGTCTTCCTAAAGCAAAACATACAGCTTTATAGTGTACAGTGATTTCTAGTATTAAAATTGAGGCCCAAACCAGTACATAGAGGCTTTAAGGATAATGCTGTGAGGGAGAACACTTGCACTGCCACTGTACATTCAAACCTGTAAGTCTGTTCTGGGATGTCTTCATTGTGAATCAGTATGTTTAGCGCTACAGACAACTGGTTTTGTAGGGAAATAGTTGACTGTTGTGAAATAGTTTACGAAGATGGGATTGAAATTAGACACTGAAGCTGATGGCATGCTTCTTTCTGAGGGTGGCATAGTTTCAGTGGCATTAAATTATCTTTGACATATTCTTGCACTTCTGTTTTCTGAAGCTACTGTATTTGTGGGTACTTGACTATATATCTCTGAAAGTAATTACAGCTTCAGATTTATCAAATGGTCTGTGTTTATGCAAGATATGGTGAAAAGAGCTTAAATGGGTTATGTAGTTTTAAGGATTTGATTCAGATAGGACACGGTGAAAGTGCATGCATGTTTGAGATAGTTTTAAATAACTAGTGTGTGTGTGTGTGTATTCGATCTGTGTCAGTGACATTAAGAGCATCCTATTTGTGTTGTCTGAATAAAGCGTGTGTCAGTGGTGTTTCAGTTCTGGTTTTTTAAGATTCCTCTGAGGTTTCTCAGCTTTTCCTGATTTGCTGTTCTGTGCTTTAAGGGATGGGGGGGAAGATAAAACTGCTATTAGCAAAAGTAATTGTTACATCACAATTGTGTATGTGCACTTCTAACTGAAGTGTATGGTTTACTGGATTTATATTTAGATTTCCTTGTCTTCATATATTCATAAGTAGGCTATAGTACTAAGTGATAGGTACTTACAATGGAATTACAATTTAAATGTTTTAAAATTCATACTATGTTTCTCTCCACATTGATTTCTATTAAATAGAAGTTGGAAGAGATTTTAAAGATAATCTAATTCCAACCCCTGTGCTGTGGGCAGGAACACCTTCTACTAGACCAGGTTGCTCAAAGCTTCATCCAGCCTTGTCTTTAACACTTCCAGGGATGCTTTAAGTGTAGGAAGTTATGTGAAATCATTTAGTTTTCTTCGATATGCTCAGTTGGAGCTCAACTGCATTTTCTTTTGTCAAGATACTTTCTTCCCAGTAAGCTACCTGTCTTGCATCCAGTCATAATAAATGTTATGAATATCACTTCTGTATTGAAAAGCAGCTCATTAAGAATCATGAAAGTAGAAACCATCTGCCTATTTAATAAAAAAAGTCAAGATTACTGTCTGGTTTGAGTGCTCTGTATTTATTTATTTTCATGCCAGTTTTTTTGTATAGTACATTATGTCTGTATGTTCCTTCTTCAGCTCTCCATAGTGTTTTCATTTGTTCTGAAGTCTTCAAGTAAGAGTTTGTGGTGCCATTGTGACCCTTCATTTAAGTTGTAGACTTATTTTCAGACTATTTCTGCCACACGTTTTCTGTATTACTGGGCTGTCATTTTCCTCTGTGGACCTCATCTCTCTACTTGGGTATCCTTCATTCTTGTCTGTTTTGAATATTTAAGCTTACTCTGTCTGGGAAAGCTTAAGAGTGTCTGGTGCTCATACTTGATCTTGAAAGAAAATTGAATTAGATAGGGCACTCTTTGCTTAGAGTGCTGTTTCAGTTTGTCTGTCTTTACTTTTGCTTGTAACTGAAGCAAAGTATTTCCTACAAGGAAAACATGCTATCAATTTCTTCTTTCCCTAAAGTCTACCCTGGAGCACAAGGTGGCTTGGTCTCTTATGCTGCCCTAAAAGGATTGTGAACAGTTGAAGAGAATAAAAGATGTTTCTACTCTTATGTGGACCATAATACAGCTTAATTTTTTTTTTTAATCATGCTGGGTTTTGTGTTCAAAAGTAAATACTCTTCATAAAGTTACGTTAGGGACCTTATTTCAGAAAACGCTAAGGAGCTCTAAAAACAGTTTTTGCTATGTATGTTTTCAGTAGCCATCTTTTCATTGTTTCTTTCTCCTTTTAATTACAATAACTAGATTTTACTTGAGGGACTCTTAAAAGTTAATTTTCTTTTTAAATAGTAGGGATCTGAGTGTGTTTCATCTCAAAAACTGCAGCAAGACCATTTATCCATTCTTTCAGGTAAAAAAACGTTTGATTTGTCCCATTTCCTTCAGCATTTCCTGTCTAAATGGCACTGGCTACTGACATGTGGTATCCTGACAAACAGCCATGGAAACATTTCCAGTTTCAGAAGCATGTAGCTAAAGTTCTGCTACTGAAAACAACCATGTCCTGAAGACAGCAGTGGAAGTTGGGTGGTAGAATGAAAGCCTTCTTAGAATTATAAAATCATAGAATCAAGAAGGCTGGAAGAGACCTCAAGGATCATCGAGTCCAACCTGTCACCCTAAACCTCATGACTATCTAAACCATGGCACCAAGTGCCACGTCCAATCCCCTCTTGAACACCTCCAGGGATGGTGACTCCACCACCTTCCTGGGCAGCCCATTCCAATGGCCAACCACTCTCTCTGTGAAGAACTTTCTCCTCACCTCCAGCCTAAACCTCCCCTGGCGCAGTTTGAGACTGTGTCCTCTTGTTCTGGTGCTGGTTGCCTGGGAGAAGAGACCAACCCCCTCCTGGCTACAACCTCCCTTCAGGTAGTTGTAGACAGCAATGAGGTCTCCCCTGAGCCTCCTCTTCTCCAGGCTAAACAATCCCAGCTCCCTCAGCCTCTCCTCATAGGGCTTGTGCTCAAGGCCTCTCACCAGCCTCGCTGCCCTTCTCTGGACATGCTCCAGCAATTCAACATCTTTCCTAAACTGAGGGGCCCAGAACTGGACACAGTACTCAAGGTGTGGCCTAACCAGTGCTGTGTACAGGGGTACAATGATCTCCCTGCTCCTGCTGGCCAAACTATGCCTGATGCAGGCCAGGATGCCATTGGCTCTCTTGGCCACCTGGGCACACTGCTGGCTCATGTTCAGGTGGCTGTCAACCAGTACCCCCTGGTCCCTTTCCACCTGGCTGCTCTCCAGCCACTCTGACCCCAGCCTGTAGCTCTGCATGGGGTTGTTGTAGCCAAAGTGCAGCACCCAGCACTTGGATTTGTTGAATGCCATCATGTTGGACTCTGCCCATCTGTCCAGCCTGTCAAGGTCCCTCTGCAGAGCCCTCCTACCCTCTAACAGATCAACTCCTGCTCCCAGCTTGGTGTCATCTGCAAATTTACTGCTGATAGACTCAATCCCCTCATCCAGATCATTAACAAAGATATTGAACAGGATGGGGCCCAGCACTGATCCCTGGGGGACACCACTAGTGACAGGCTGCCAGCTGGATGTGGCACCATTCACCACCGCTCTCTGGGCTCGGCCTTCCAGCCAGTTCCTAACCCAGCACAGAGTGCTCCTGTCCAAGCCACAGGCTGACAGCTTGGCCAGGAGTTTGCTGTGGGGGACAGTGTCAAAGGCCTTGCTGAAGTCCAGGTAGACTACATCCACAGCCTTTCCCACATCCACCAGGCAGGTCACCTGATCATAGAAGGAGATCAGGTTGGTGAGGCAGGACCTGCCCTTCCTAAATCCATGTTGGCTGGGCCTGATTCCTTGGCCATCATTCAGGTGCACTGTGATTGCCCCCAAGACAATCTGCTCCATGATTTTCCCTGGCACTGAGGTCAGGCTGACAGGCCTGTAGTTCCCAGGTTCTTCTGTCCGTCCCTTCTTGTGGATGGGTGTCACATTGGCCAGTTTCCAGTCTTCTGGGACCTCTCCAGTGAGCCAGGACTGGTGGAAAATGATGGACAGAGGCTTGGCCAGCTCATCTGCCAGCTCTTTCAGCACCCTAGGATGAATCCCATCAGGTCCCATGGACTTGTGAATATTCAAGTGACTCAACAAGTCTCGAACTAATTCCACATGGATTTCAGGAGTACAATACTGCTCCTTGACCCCATCAACCAGCTCAGGAGGCCAGTTATCCTGCAGTCCTCCTGCCTCACTGTTGAGAATGAAGGCAAAGAAGGTATTTAGAATCTCAGCCTTCTCCTCATCCTTAGTTACAATGTTACCCTCCACGTCCAATAAAGAGTGGAGGCTCCTCTTGCCCCTCTTTTTAGCATTAATATATTTATAAAAATGCTTTTTGTTGTCCTTCACAGAAGCGGCCAGTTTAATTTCTAACTGTGCTTTTGCCTCTCTAATTTTTCTTTTACATGATCTAGCAACATCCTTAAACATATCACTAGTTGCCTCCCCCCCTTTCCAAAGGTGATAAACCCTCTTTTTTTTCCCTTAAATCCTTCAGGAGCTGCTTGCTCATCCAGGCCGGTCGTCTTCCCCGCCGGCTCGTCTTACGGCATGTGGGAACTGCCAGTTCCTGTGCCTTTAGGAGCTCCTGTTTGAAGTAGGTCCAACCATCCTGGACCCCTTTGTTCTTAAGGGCTGTTACCCAGGGAACTTTCTGAATAAGTTGCCTGAACAACCTGAAGTTTGCCCTCCGAAAGTCCAAAGTGAGGGTTCTGTTACTGCTCCTCCCTATTTCCCTGCATATTGAAAACTCCACTATCTCATGGTCACTGCACCCTAGACAGCCTCCAACCATCACATCTCCCACCAGCCCTTCTCTATTTGAGAACAGCAGATCAAGCAGAGCCTTGCCCCTGGTAGGTTCACCTAAGAGCTGCATCAGGAAGTTGTCATCCGTGCACTCTAGGAACCTTCTGGACTGTCTCCTCTCTGCTGAATTAAGTTCCCAGCAGATGTCTGGTAGGTTAAAGTCCCCCACAAGGACAAGGTCTGATGATCTTGAGACAGCTTCCAGCTGCTTATAGAATATCTCATCGGCCTCCTCGTCCTGGTTGGGTGGTCTATAACAGACTCTAACCAGGATGTCAGTTTTGTGCAGCCTCCCTCTGATTTTAATCCACAAGCATTCAACCCTTTCTTCTGCAACCTCAAGTTCTGAGGCATCAAAGGATTCCCTAATGTACAGGGCCACCCCTCCTCCTCTTCTCCTGTGCCTGTCTCTCCTAAAGAGTTTATAACCCCCCCAGTGCGGTACTCCAATTGTGAGAATCGTCCCACCATGTTTCTGTGATGGCAACTACATCATAGTTCTCCTGGTGAACCAAGAGTTCCAGTTCATCTTGTTTGTTGCCCATACTGCGTGCATTGGTGTACACGCACTTCAGCTGGGCTGCTGATTTCACCAGTTTATGTGGTCCTCCCTCCTCTCCAGGGAGACTGGTTTCCATACCTGCCCCCTTCAGACTTAGTTTAAAGCCCTCCCAATGAGGGAGGGCTCGTAGTTCTCTGAACTTTTCAGCTGTGGAGTTTGTACTGGCACACGTTTCTGGCTTCACTTGAGATTTTTTTGTTTATGAACGCTGAGTGTCCTCATGGCTGCAGTTTTACAATATTTACTGAGTTTTTAGTTATGTAGGGAAGGTTCTTCAATGCACACTCATCATGAGGCCATGGATATGTGTGCTTATGACACTTCGACTTTGTGTAACCTGTGTAACTTACTGTGATGGTTTGAAACTGTCTTTTTAATTTTTCCTTGCAAAGTTCAGAACAGAGAAAGTGAAAGAATGTAAATAAGTCACTATCGGGTGTAAGAAAGCAAAATAACGATTGTTCTAAACACTTCCATTGGATAGATAGAAATGTTTAAGAACTATTACCCAAAACAAAGTAGGCCCTCTGCACATTCTGCGTTCGGCAGTGGGGGCAGTTGCTGGGCTGTCTGGTTGCTGTTTCTTCTTCTCTTCTGGCTGAAGATAACACACTGACCTTGGCAGCTAAGTTAACAACTTTCTGCTTAACTAACTCTGCTTCTCTGTCCAGGGAGGTCTGGGGGGGAAGCTCCTGGGAGAGGGAGGCCCCTTTGGGAGGGTCCCCTTGGGGGGAAGCAAAGGGAGATCGGTTGTGCTTTTTCTGCTGATTGTATATATTTGTGAATGTCGTGAATTTTGTATATTTGTATATTTTCATTGCATTTCATTGTAGATTTTTAGACTCTGCTTGTAAATACAGCTTTTCATTTGCTTCCAGACTGGGCTAGCCTGGTTATTGTCGGTGGAGGGGAATTTCAGCTCACACCGACACACTTACGTGCAGTGGAGCTGTGGTAAATGGCAGAACAAAAAAGAGGGGAATGGAGGTGTTTTAGGAGGCTAGATTGGGAATTCTAGCTTGGGTCAAAAGGCAGTTTTAAAAAAAGTCAGACAAGCAGATGCTGTTGCAATGAGGCAGTCAAACTTGTACCTGCTGTTTGGCCCTGTTTCGTAAGTTTGTGTTTGAAACTGAATTAGTAGGAATATACTGAACTTAAAAACTAAGATCACCTGTCTTTGCATGATATTTTTAAAACATGTGATTGGTGGAAAAACTTGTCCTTCCAAAAACATACAGAAAAATAAGTGGAGAGGCTTGTTTAGAGTTTTGCTTGGATTTGGCTATATTTCTGAAAGTGCTTCCGTTTTTCCTTTTTGTTCAATGTAAGTGGATTGCATGCTTACTCCACTTAGGGGGGGTGAGCTTTCATGAAGCCTATGAAGATCAGGCTATGAATAAAACCTAAGATGTACCCGGTCAGATAATTTCCTGGGGAAACTGCTAGCTTAAATTCCCCCACAAAAACAAAGAACAAATAAAACCCAAGAAAGCTAAGGAATTAAGCACTAATTCTGAGCTAAGCTCGGAATTAAGCACTTCGATTTTGAAAACTTTTTGTCCTGGTCTCAGTCTTACCTCAAAATGAATGCCCACATAGACGGGAGGGAAAGCAATGCCAAAAGGAACTCTGGGTTGAGATAAGGAGTTTAATGAGATACTTGCACGATGTACAAGTACCTTAGTGTATTTTGTAGAAGAGCTCAGCAAAAGCAGAAGCCAGCAATCAAGTGATCCCCATTACCCCTGAAAGCATGCAGCCAGCCCAGAAAAAGAGAAGATTCCTCAGAACCAGGAACTGGAAACAGCAACCGGAAACCAAAAGCCTCTCGTTGTTACAATCTGAACTTCAAGCCCCATGATACTTTGTTCCAGCCAGCACTTTGATTTTGAAACTGGCGTGAGGTTAGCATGGTATTGAATATCATCATCAGGTTCAAATTGACCCATGACACTCTTCTTGTGAAGTTAATTATTGTCAATGAAGTGTACTGTGGGAAATAATGTTTTGGATAAATTACATCCAAGAAAGGAGGGAAAGGAGGTCTGCTGTCACAGAAGTTGTGCACCTCGTAAGCTAGCAGGCAATGCTGATTTCCATTTGATTATTTTAATGCATTTTAAATGAGTGTTACCTGGTGGATGTTTTGTAGATTGAAACAAATTTTTGTCAAGCATGCATAATTTTGCAGGTTTTGATGGCTTTACTTCACCAAAGTAAATCATTACATTCCCTTCATCAAAATTCAAGTGTAAAGTTTTCTGTTCTTTTGAAGTCTTTTTGAGTCATAACCATTAATAATAAAATAGTAGTACAGGATTACTTTTTTCCTGCATGTCTAACTGCTGTCATGTACTTCTAATTTTTGTTGAGGGCATTTAAACTGAATTATTTGAGTTTTCTGGGTTTTCAAGCTGTTATTTAATCAAACAACATACGTGGACAAAACATGCACCAAAGAAATACCAAAATAAGAGAAATAAAATGAATAAAGGAAAAGATTAAAGCCGTAAGAGTTCAGATTCAGAAGGGCAAGTAATAAATTACAGAAGGTCTTCCAAAGTGTTTTTCCTAAGCCATTCACTGTGTATGTATTTTATTTGACTGGTTAGGCATTGTCTGAATATATAATTACACTGCTGAGGAGATTTGACATTTGTTTGGATTAGTACAATTGAGAACACCAGAGTTCAGTACAAACCAGTATCTTAGTAATTAAGTGCTTCCTTCTATGAATTTGAGCTTAAATATGGAAAGGAGTGAACTATGTTGAAATTTAGAATAACTTTATGTTTTGCTCTGCCATGGATTATTTCAACTTCACAATTGCAATTTATCGTATTTAGTGCACTAAAGTTTTGAGGGAACTGAGTATGATCTACAAAATCTGTGAAGGGTAATTTCAACTGTCATTGTAGTACGTAATGTCCAAACAACTATCTCTTATTTGAGCATTTTCTTACTTCATCTTGATGCATCATTTAAGGACATTGAGTTGTTGAAGAAATACAGGGAATATGAGCCTTGTCCTGGAAACATACTAAATACCTGACATATGGGCACTGTCCTAGAAAAAGTCTCAAAGACAAGGACTTTGCTCTTCAGAAATACTGTCAAACGTCAAAGATAATCACCAGTTCCTTGAGTCTGGTACAGTGTGACTGAATTCCTGTTTGAACAACTTGAAAGTGGAATGACATCCAAAATTCAAACCATTTGTGTGTGGAAGATTGACAGAGTGAAATAAGATCGTTCAGTCATTAAAACTAAGCAGTAACAAACCTTTACCATGGTAATAAATGCTAACAATAGATGAAAACCAGTGTTTCAAGGAATGAGGTACAAAAACCAGCCAGAGACTACAGAATTTTATAAAAATGCACTCAATGCCAGCTTTTAAGATTTTGAGGATTAGCACAAATGTTTTTATTGATGCCTGTCATTTGCCTGTCCATGGTTTTAAGTGTACTAGAATACTATGCAGTCATGTAAAATCTGTCTTCTATGCAGCTTAAGCAGCCTTTAGTTACCAGGTTTGTGAATACGTTTTTCCACAGAGTAACTTTCTAATGACATTTTTGGTCACTTTTGAAACACTTTTCTGTTTCATTGATGTATTCTTTGAAGTTCTTTAAAAATAATTTGGTAGCACATTATAGATTAGGAGCATGACATAATTCTTCACAAAACCGAACTTCCATTTGTTAATGAGTAAACCAAGATTTTTTGTGTGATAATACTTTCTAAACACTGAAGTAGAAGTTGGATATTTTGTAGCAAAAATGAATTTAGCAGCTTGCATAGTTTAAGATATATTAAGTACATCACTTTTTCCAGATGTGTCAAACAGTTAATAGCTGCAGAAATGTTCTTCCAGTATTAGAATTATTTACTCATTACTTAATGCTTGCAACTCAGCAGTGAAATTTTAAAGATGTTACCGATGAGAAAAACGGAAACCATGCTGTGTGTTTTTATCTCCGAAAAAACCCAACAGGCTTGGAATTACAGAAGAATTTTTATTTATAACACACAAGTAAAACAAAGCTAATGTTTCTGTTAATGGTTTTGTGAATTGCAATGTGGTTTGTTCTGTGTGTGGGTTTGGTTTTGTTGTTTGGTGGGTTTTTGTTTTTTTTTTTTTTGGTTTGGTTTGTTTTGTGTTCTTTTTTTAAGAGAAAAAAATACTAATCTGCAAATGCAATTTAAGGCACTTTTTCTTTTCCTGACATTTTTGAAAGAGAAAAGTTCAAAGATTGTGGAACAAATGGCTTTCATGCCTAAGAAAGCAGTTTGATTTCTTAGACAAAACCCTGGGCACACAGTATCAAATTTGTGTTTGTACATCATCACTTTATTTCTCTTGTTTTACAGGTTATGACTAGATAAGCAGTACAAATACAATCTTGTATACATGTGGCATTTTTTTTTTAGATCAGGATTTTTCAAAAGTAATTGTTTACTTCATGCTGAAATTTTCCTAGAAAAAACCCCAATTGTCCAGAACTTGACTGTGTGCCACTTTGAAGATTTTTCTGCTTTTAAGACCGGTTTTGAATTCCCCCCCATTCCCCCCCTTTTCCCTTCTGCGTACAAAGGAGAGTTTGGCAATGTCACGGGCTAAGCTGAGTATTTGCTGCTGTTACTCATACCATGCTGCCTCATGCCACGTTCAAACTGAAGGTGCTGGGTGGAGCAAAGTGTTGTGGGGCTTGAAGTTCAGATTTCAACATGACCGTCTTCCCGTTCCTGCTTTTGGGTTCCAGGTTTTGGGTGTTTGGTCTCTTCTGCTGAGATGGCAACAGGACAGGGAGGGGTTGAGGGAGGTTTTTCCCCTTCCCTGCCTTCCTGTCTTGTGCATCAGTTTGACCTCAATTGATGAAGCTATCCAAATGTTAGGGAATAGACATTATGTATGGAAAATACCACTCCAAAAGTTTGTTAGGGTTGACTTTATTTAATGCGTTGTTATAAACAGTCTCTTGCCTACCTTGTCCAGCTGGGGTAGAAGTGGTGGAAATCTGGGCATTCAGTATGTGGAGCATGGAATTTAGTACAGTTGTAAATGTAATGCTAAAACCACAATCTTAGTTCTCTCTTAGTGTCTTCTGTACTTTTAACTTGTAGTTGTATTTGTTTTGTGAAATTTTTGTCTGTGTAAGGTGTTAGGCAAATTAAAACTCCGTATTGCTAGTATAGGAGCTACTATTTAACCCATACTCAACTTAGAAATTTTTGCCTAGCAGTTTATTAATGCCTGAGGTACGCCTGAGGGTGGAGCATACTGGATCTGTTCTCCCCTGGTTCTTTTGTATAGAGTCCAGGTACTGGAGCCTGGCAGCTGGGAAGGTGAGCTACTGAATAGCAGAGTCCAAGAATATTTAAAGCCAACTCCTTACTGCAGAAGGGATTTGACACTACAGTCTGCCTTCCTATGAAAGCAAATGCTACCCCTTTTTTGTGAGACTTCTTTTAATGAAGATAGTGATGAATAGAGAAAAAAAGTTAGTTGAAGGGTGACTAATACAAGCAAGTTATAAGCAAGAATCTGTGAAATACCAATACAGAAGTTACGATTAAGCCATTTCTCTATCAGAAAGCTTTGATTCCTCCAAGCATGCACTTGATGCTCTGATCCTTTGGAGTGCACAAAATACACATGAATTGCTACAGTCTTTATTTTGCATCATCCTAATGGTGTGTCAACATTTGCATGAAAATAATTTTTTTCCTTTCTTTACTCATTCTGACTGCATTTTTAGTAAGTGAAAAAGTCTATTCACAGTGAAATTTTATCAGTTTTGAATGGCAAATGAATCTCCTGCTTACACCTTTTAAAAAGGTGGTTGTTATTGTTAATATCTCCGAAGGCATCAGTGTTACTAAAGCACATCATCATGGCTTGATTTGCATCGGTTCTTCAGGTGTCGGTTGTGTCTGATGCAACACATGGGAGTTCATGCATGAACTCAACAAAAGAAAAGGCAATGCTTCACCTGTGGAATTAAGAAGCAAAGCAATTGAGATAAATGGTTGAAGCCATTTATGTGGCTGTAGAGAAGGCATATTCCCTGGACAAATAGGGGACAGGTTATTTACAACTTTTAAATTTCTGTCCTGCCTTGCATAGGCAACAAACCCTCCAACTTATTCTGTGGCCAAAAGAAATCTGTATAGTTTGCTTTCCTCTTCTCTTCCGTGGCTCTTATGAGAAGAGTTATAATCTATTTGTAATTCTGCATACTGCTGGCTGTTTCTTCCTGCATCTCAGTCACAATGTTCTCTGGAACTGCCTTCTCAGTGCAGGCACGAATTTTTACCTGGATCTGTTGGAATCTGTGAGGCCTTAATTGTTGTAGAGACTGTCTTTAAGTTGTACCATAGGAGGGAAGGAGGAAGCACATTGTGATAATACAAGCAGTTTCCACAGAAGAAAACCCTGACAAAAAGTTTTGGGGATAATGTTGTGCAAGAGGCTTTATCTGGTCCTTGAAATGTGTAGGTGCCACTACTTTATTAGGGAAACAGCTCTGCTCACTGAATCAGGAGGAAATTCTTTATAGAGGGGTACTCTTTTACGTTTATCTACCTGTTTTAATGTTGCTGCTTTTCTAAATATGAGATTTGAGAAGTCTCTTAGGGTTTCCATGTTCTTCGTTCTCCAAAATCACTCCTTCCTCATTTCTGTCGTTGGTTTAGTTCTGTTAGTCTATGCTTGCAGTTTGCTTTTTCTTTTTCACTTCTCCAAAACAGATTTTTCAATTTTACTCTCCTTTTTTTCATTTATGCCTTTTCTGTGGTTTACCTAAGTCTTGCCACATCTTCATTTTCCACTAAATAAACCTTGCTAGGATGCCTGTTGATTCAGCTAAACCACACATCATTGCAGCCCTGGTTACCACCTGTGATAGCTGAACAAAATGAAAAGAGCTTCTGTCAGTGAGTGCTGTTTTGGTGTGCATGGAGATGCTGTTTCTGACAGCAGATGCAGAGGCTTCCTCAAGAAAGATGAGGAAAATGTAATAGCTTTCATTTTAATTGCAGTTCAACTGCATAGCGTGGAAATTTGTTCAGTCACCTTCTTTCTTTTTTCTTTTCTTTCCCCAGGAAGGTTCCATTCACAAGATTATTGTAGAATTTTCCTTCTATAAAAACATGATCTTCCAGTTTGGGAGGGCATCCAAAATGGTTTCTTTCTGATCAAGTGTTTGGTAACCCATCATCTAAGTTTCAACAGAGCCCACAAGTGTAACAGACTTTGTTTTCAGAACTGTAATGTGAAACTTGGACAAGGTACTGTTCAGCATGGCTAACAGCTGTGTAGGTCTGAAGGAAGAGAGATTTGAAGGAGCGAATGGAAAATATTTATGCTGATAGTGTTTTCTGTGCCTATTAAATGCTCAGGAAGAAGTCGATGTAGTGTTTTCTTTAAAAAAAAAAAAAGTGATTTGTGACTTGTCATGTAATGGAGCCTGAAATCTCTTTAACAGTTAATGTATTGCAGTTTCTAAAGTTTCTGTGTTTCCACCTGGGTAAACATCTCTTGAATAATCTTTCCTTGTTTTTATATAAGTGGATTTCTGTCTTCTGAAGCCTGCGTGGCCATTCAAATAATACTGGGAAGACTTTCTCCTCAGGTTCTCTTAGGAAGACAGATGAAAAGCAGGAAGGCTCTGCCTTTGGCTTACAAAGTTGTTCAGTATGTATTACTCTAACCTGTCACTGTGTTTAACTAGGACTATTATATCTAAATTTTCCAAATGCTGGCAAACCCTCATCAGGGAAGACCTGTCAGTATAAGATTAAATACTGCTTCTGGGAGGTTCTAACACAAAATGCTTAGTTTCCAACTTGGAAGATTTGTATATCTGAAACCAGTTCTCAGATTTGACCTATCATCATAACACTTTTCTTCAAAACCTTTCAAATCCCACTTTATAAATTATAGGTCCTCCTTTTGTTTTCCTGCCAAGAAAAACAATTGTGTAGCTGCAAGGCAGTGTTGCAGAAGAGTCCAGAAAAGAAAAGGTTTGTTTTCCTCAATTTTTTTTTTTGGTCATCTTTTGCCCTTTCCATTGATGGCATGAAGTGAACTCAGTACTGATACCTAGCTGCATCTCCCTCATCTTCCAAGTCCCTAGTGGGGTTTTGGTGCTAGCAGAGCAGGCAGAGAATGGCAAGTTAGTAAGAGAAAGTTATTCTGTGTTCATTACTCGGGAATTAAACAAGCTTTCATGTTCTCTAAAATCTGGCATACTGATCATAGAATTGAGTATGTAATAGTGGTCGCATTTTCGTACAATCATAGAATACACTGGGTTGGAAGGGACCTCCAAAGGTCATCTAGTCCAACCACCCTTCAGTAAACAGGGGCATCCCCAGCTAGATCAGGTTGCTCAAAGGCCCATCAAGTCTGACCTTGAATGTCTCCAGGGATGGGGCCTCCACCACCTCAGTGGGCTACCTGTTCCAGTGTTCCGCCACCCTTACAGTAAGAACTTCCTAGTGTGCGGTCTAAACATACCCATCTCTAGTTTAAAACTATTGTCCCTTGTCCTAATGCTCCATGCCTTTGTAAACAGTCCCTCTCCATCTTTCTTGTAGGTCTTATTCAAGTTCTGGAAGGCTGCTTGAAGGTCTTATCAGAGCCTTTTCTTGTCCAGGCTAAGCAGCCCCAACTCTCTCAGCCTGTCTTCATACGAGAGGTGCTACATCCATCTGACCATTTTTGTGGCCCTGCCCTATCAGGTCCATGTCCTCTTGTGTTAGTGGACCCCAGAGCTGGACACAATACTCCATGTTAGGTCTCATCAGAGCAGAGTAGAGGGGCAGAATCACCTCTCTTCACCTGCTCACCACACTTCTTTTAATGCAGCCTGGGGTGCAGTTTGCCTTCTGGGCTGCACATGCACACTGTTGGCTCATGTCCAACTTCTTGTCCACCAGTACCCCCAAGTCCTTTCCTGCAGGGCTGGTCTCTATCACACCATCCCCTACCTGTAATGAGAGTGAGCACTGTCGTGACCTAGGTAGAGGTCCTTGCACTTGGCCTTGTTGAACCTCATTTAACCTTGGCACACTGCTCCAGTTTGTCCGGGTCCCTCTGGATGACATCTCATCCCTCTGACATACCAACCGCACTCAGCTTGGTGTAATTTACAGACTTACTGAGAATGCACTTAGTCGCACTGTCTGTGTCATTGATGTGTCATTGATGTGTCTTAAACTGCCCTGGTTCCCCTGAGGGACACCGCTTGTCACCCATCTCCACCTGGACATCAAGCCATTGACCACAGCTATGCGACCATCCAGCCAATTCCTTATCTGCGGAACAGTCCACCCATCAAATTCATATCTTTCTAACTTAGAAGGATGCTATAAGGAGCTGTCGAAGGCCTTGCATAAGTCCAGATAGATGACATCCATTGCCTTTACCTTGTCTACTGATGGAGTGACTTTATTGTAGAAAGCCTTTAAGATGATGAGACAGGACTTACCCTCAGTAAATCTGTGCTGGCTGTCTCAGATCACTTGCCTGTCCTCTGTGTGCCTTTATCACAGGTTCTAGAAGAACCTGTTCTATGATCTTTCCAGGCACAGAGGTGAGGCTGACAGGTCGGTAGTTCCCAGGGTCCTCCTTTCTACCTTTGTTAAAAATGTGTGTAACGTTTCCTTTCTTGGAGTCACCAGGGACTTAGCTGACTGAGAGGACTTCTCAAATGTCATGGAAAGTGGCTGGGCAATTACATCAGCTGATTCCCTCAGGACTCTGGGATGCATCTCATCAGGTCCCATAGACTTGTCCGTGTTTGAGTTCTTCAGGTGGTCACAAACCTTGTCTTCACTTACAGTGAGAGGAAATTTCTATTCCTCGATCTGTTCCTGGATTTTGTCTGATGGTCTGTGTCATGATTTCAGGATCACAGGTGGACACTTAACCACTTTCATGGTGCTTTGCTAAGAAGAAGGATTTTAGTATTCATCCCTGCTTGGTTGATTGTAAGACACACTTGTACGATGATTAGGGGATTGTACATGGTTAAGGGATTTGAGCATCTCCACTATGAAGAGAGACTGAGATCCGTGGGCCTATTTAGTCTGGAGAAGAGAAGACTGAGAGGGGATCTCATGAATGTGTATAAATATCTGAGGGGTGGGTGTCAAGTGGAGGGGGCCAGGCTTTTTTCGATGGTTCACAGTGATAAGACAAGGAACAATGAGTTCAAACTTGAACATAGAAGATTTCACCTCAACATGAGGAGAAACTTCTTTACAGTGAGGGTGACAGAGCACTGGAACAGGCTGCTCCGTGGGGCTTGCGTAGTCTCCTTCTCTGGAGACTTTCAAAATCCACCTGGATGCATTCCTGTGTGGACTACCCTAAGTGATCCTGCTGTGGCAGGGGGTTGGACCTGATGTTCTCTTGAGGTCCCTTCCAGCCTCTGATATACTGCCATACTGTGATATAATAGAGTTTAAGTTTCATTTGATACAGCAAGCAGCTACCAAGCAATTCTGACAAGAGCATACATCTTAGCAAACAATGATCTATTTAGGAATCTTGAGTATTTTTTTATTTACGTTTTTTCACTCAGGTAGAATGATAGAGCTTGAGCAAATTTTTTTGAAGAAGTCAACGTTTTGCATGAATCACATCACTCATAGAGGAGAAACAGTCGTTGTTTAGTGTCATTGGCATGGTAGCACATACAATGTGAGTTGTCATACATATCAATGCAGCATTAGGAAGCATCTCTGCTGATGCTGCAGGAGACACATGGTTTTTCAAGCTTAGCCTGTCTTCATGCTTAAGTGTCATGTGGACATGCAGCCAAATAGAAGAAGCAAGAGATGGTTTCTCTTCCAAGTTTTGTAACATGCCGCTTTTTGTCACTGACTGGAGTTGGCACGCTTGTGCTGCTTCCTTCAGAGAGCTCATGTTTGATGCTATGGTGTGTCGGTGTGAGCTGAAATTCCCCCACCACCAACAATAACCAGGCTAGCTCAGTCTGGAAGCAAATGAAAAGCTGTATTTACAAGCAGAGTCTAAAATCTACAATGAAATGCAATGAATATGTACAAATATACAAAATTCACGACATTCACAAATATATACAATCAACAGAAAAAGCACAACCGATCTCCCTTTGCTTCCCCCCAAGGGGACCCTCCCAAAGGGGCCTCTCTCTCCCAGGAGCTTCCCCCCCAGACCCCCCTGGACAGAGAAAGCAGAGTTAGTTAAGCAGAAAGTTGTTAACTTAGCTGCCAAGGTCAGTGTGTTATCTTCAGCCAGAAGAGAAGAAGAAACAGCAACCAGACAGCCCAGCAACTGCCCCCACTGCCGAACGCAGAATGTGCCCAATGCCTACTTTGTTTTGGGTAATAGTTCTTAAACATTTCTATCTATCCAATGGAAGTGTTTAGAACAATCGTTATTTTGCTTTCTTACACCCGATAGTGACTTATTTACATTCTTTCACTTTCTCTGTTCTGAACTTTGCAAGGAAAAATTAAAAAGACAGTTTCAAACCATCACATATGGGAATTTCATGTGTCTCATCGTCCTTGCACTAAACTGAAGCCTGTATTGGAGCTAGTAATACAAGTTGCCATGTTAAAAAAGTCTGTTCCTGTAGGGTAAAGATGGATACTGTTTTAACATAATACAATAGTTAACCTTCCTGACGTTCTTTGCTATATACTGGAGTGTTGTGTTGTGTCCCCCCTCCTTCCAGTAATATAGATGTAAATTTTGCTAGCACTGGTTCTAATTAGATTAATGAACTTACTTTAAATTACCTTTTTTATAATTAGGATGTTATTAATATTAGGTTATGAATACATGAATGGCAGTTCTTCTGTTCTCCACATCTTTAACTTTCTTCAGGTGGAATCCTCTTATGTTTTCTGGTGGAATCCTGTACGTTTTCCAGTCTCAGAACAAGCTTTGGCTGCGATTGCTTGTGTGGTCTTTGTGGTGCTCAGTGGGTCCACCTGGTGTTGAAGTCCTGGGTGGTCTGCTTTAGCAGTCTTGAAAGGATTTGGCGGGGGGGGGGGGGGGGGGGGGGGGGGGTAGGCGGGAATGGAAGAAGTGGGGCGAAAAAAACAAACAAAACCCACAAAACCCCAAACCAAACAACCACCAACAAAAAATCGTCCCCTAAATTGTAGGTTGTGTACAGGCAGTAGGAATTGGTTTGCAAAACTCAGGCTGTGTTGTGCAGAAGTATGTCCTTGTGTGTATGGCTTTGTTATTGTGCTGCCACAGAACTATTGTCACATGTTTTTTGCTTGTATGTTTTGCTTGTGGTTGTAAAACATTATTTTTTGGGGTGTAAAGTACAGGTTTTTCTCTTTGTTTCAGTGTGCAAGGATCCACCCTACAAAGTTGAAGAATCTGGGTATGCCGGTTTCATTTTGCCAATTGAGGTTTACTTCAAAAACAAGGTATGGACTTGCATACTCTTAGTTTAAAAACAAAGCAAAAAATCCTACTCACACACACAAACAACAAAAAAAACCAAACAAGAAAAAAACCAAACCAAACATCTGAAAAAATCATGTGACATTCATGATTTTTAAAAATATTTACAGTTTAATTCACTAAGTCAGTTAAAAATTAGGTGTAAAACTGTATTTATCAGGGATGTTCTTCTATTCAAAGTCACTGGATGGAATTAAAGAGCAAAAAGCTTGCAAGTTTCTTGTGTAGTACCTTAATAGCAGCAATGTTTGAGCTTCTTTTTGTATGTCATGTGCCTTGGTGGAGCTGCTACTGTGTTTCATATGTGCTTCTAAGATACCTGTGTGTTTTATTTTGTATTACCACAACGTAGTTTAACATAATTATTTTCATTAAGTCAGTGTTACATGTCTAATGTGTTGAATAGCTGGTGAAAAAAAATCTAAGAAAACAGAAATTCATAGTAAAAGATATTTGCTGGAGCCTTGGTCACTCAAATTTTATTGTAGAGTACCACTTTGCTGCATATGCCTTCAAGAAGATATTCCAGTATTCTTTTGTCTTTCACAGAAAACTGTCCAGGTGTGGAAAATTCTGCTCAGATGCTTTAAGCTGTAGGTTTTGAACACGTAATTCTGAAATGTTCCCTGTATCAATCTGCGAAGAGCTGCATTTAGTCTACTCTGGTTGCTCTCAGAAAAGGAAACAGAATTGCCACAGAGAGATGACTAGCTTTTTTAGTAAGCTTTTTAGTTCTCTCTATTAGGGAAGCAGTTTTGATTCATTCAAGAAATCTACTAAAAGGCAGCCTATTTTCCTCAACTTTTCTGTTGAGAGCTTATCCCAAAACTGGGCAGGCAAAGGTGAAGATGGTGAGTCAATCTTTGAGGCATCACTGTAGAAAGCTGCTCGCCCAAGGTTTCTTTTTTTTGTTTTCCACTTAGAATTTTGGCTGCTCTTGCTGACTGTGGAGACGTGCAAAGTCTCAGGAGCTCTCCAGCAGGAGTTGTGGCTTAGGCTGAGATCAAGAGGGCAGCAGTGATTACAACTCACCTCACCCTCAAGCAGCATGTGGAATTAGGAAGTTTGCAAACATCCCTCACCCCTATTTTGGTGTCATGGAATACGACAAGCTGTTGGACTGTGAGTCAGCTAGCTCTTCACACAGCTGCTGCTGCAGCAGCATGCACTTCCCTGGGTGTTGGTACAATACAAAGGATAATTGGTACAGAAATTGAGCTGGCATTACTGAGGCAAATTACTGCTTTCTCCTGGCTTAGTCACTCTTCCTCCCCAAAAGCCACTTCACAGGTATTCCAGTACAGAAAAACAAGAGGTAGACAAAAAGAGGAAGAGGAGACAGACCCTCATCACTTATTCAAGGTAGACAACTTTTCAATTTCTCATTCAGAAAGTGCCCTAATGAATAGAGAAGTTAGAGGTAGAGGTCCCCGTCTGCACCACAGGTGCCTGGGCGTAGAGCTAGGCAGAAACTGGCAGAAAATCCAACAGACGTCTCACCCTGATGGAGAATATTCCAAGATTTAAAGAATTAGGGAAAAGACAACCCCCATTCCCAAATTCAGCAGTCCATAGTTGTTAGCCATTGAGACAAAGTCCTTGAAAAATGCTTTTCAGTCAAAAGGCTCCTACTCTGGAAAACGCATTCTATTTAGGGTAAAGGTTATAAACTGCAGTATATTCTGTGTTGTCTCACTATTTTGAAATAACAGCAGTGGTACCAGCAGTCCTTTGTATAGTAAAAGCCTGCTTTTAAGTCACTCATTGTGTTCATCTAACTTTACATAGAATTCTTTGAAGATTGCTGTTTATAAATTCTTACCATGTTGCTTTTATGGCAGAGCTTCTGGTACCATCTGTTGGCTTGTAGCAATACCATAGTTTTCTAAGCAGAGCAGGGAGTAAATAATTTCCTTTTTTTTTTTTACTGCAAGAAATTACATGTTAATCTTTTTAACAATAAGAAATATACTCATGGTTGCTTTTGAAAATTCTGTCAAGAGAATAGTTCATCTAAGGGAACTACTTTCTTCTGTCTTCAGAAGTGGACTACTGCAGACCATTTATTGTAGATCCTCTTCCGTTGTCTCTGCTTCAAGTTGAGAGAGGGTTGAAGACAACTCTGTGGCTCATTTTCTATGGCCAGGTCTTTGTGGGACAGCTCCACATGGACAGCTCTGTGTGGCCAACTCTAAGCAAGGACAGTGCTATGTGGGTCTGCAGATTCTGCAGGTTCTTTCCACAACACAGCAAGCTCCACAAAGCCTTAGAATGTGGATGTGGCTCTGTGTAGCATGGCATGACAGAGAGCCCCAGACACCAGGCTGTGGGCAGCCTCTCGTGGGAGGCAGAGTGGGTACCACCTTCAACCTCATTCCTGCAGCATACCTTACATTATGGGGGGAGAATATGGGCAGGCAGAGGAGCAACCAGTGGGGAAGCAGCAGGGAGAGCATCTTCAGGCACAGCTCCATGAGCAGGGGGGGCAGCTGGTTGCTTGAGCACTGCCCGGGTGAGAGCACAGCAGTGTCAGCACTGGAGTAGCTGCAGGGCTTGGTGGACAGTGGGAGGCAGCTTCCTGAGTAAGACTTTCTGTAGTTCTCCCCACCCACCTTGCATACTGCATGTGGATTAGCTGATAGCAGTTATGCCATCCCAAATTTTGATTTTTCTATTAAATTACAAAATCTTCAGTTGTAGAGTTATCCCCACAAAAAGTTGGCTTGAGAGATTTGACCTTGCAGAGTTGGCCATGGAGAGTTGTCCTATTGTGGTCGAGAGATAAGATGACAAAGATGTCCCGTGGCTGTATTTCAAACTTCTGATTTAACTTTTAGAATCAATGAGATTTCTGCATTTTCCATTCCTCACATCCTTACAATCCTAAACAGTTTTTAATATTATTTTTTAAGCATCTGTCATTGAACAGAGTTTACAGTTTGATTACATGTAGTGGTGGATACGTGCTAAGATTTTGTTCTATCTCTTCCTCCTCTTCCTTTTTTACTAAAGCTTCTTTTGAATATGGCCTATTCAGAGAATTGCAGAATGATAGGGGTTGGAAGTGGCCTCGTTCAATCCAACCCTTCTGTTAAAGGAGGTTTTACCTACATATGGTTCATACAACCACATCCAGAGAGGTTTTGAATGTCTTCAGAGAAGGAGACTCTACAGCCTCTTCAGGCAGCCTGTTCTAGTGCTCTGTCACCCTCACAGTAAAGAAGTTTTTGCTTATGTTCAGATGGAACCTCCTGTGTTCCAGTTTCTGCCTGCTGCCACTTGTCCTGTCGCTGGCAGCACTGAAAAGAGTCTGACCCCATACTCTTGACACCCACTGTTTCGATATTTATAAGCATTGATAAGATCTCCTCTATCTTCAGGGTAAACAGCCACAAGTCTGTCAGCTTTTCTTTCTAAAAGAGATGCTGCAGTTTGCCAGTCGTCTTCATAGCCCTCTAATAGATTCTCTCCCATACTTTCCTGTCCCTCTTGAACTGGGGACCCCAGAATTGGACACAGTGTTCCAGGTGTGACCTCACTAAGGCAGAGTAGAAGGGGAGGAAAGCCTCCCTTTACCTCCTGGTCACACTCTTCTTAATGCACTTCAAGATACCATTGGGCTTCTTGGCCTTAAGGGCAAGGATTCCAAGGTCCTTCTCCACAGAGCTTCTTTCCAGCTGGTTGACCCCTAACCTGTAGTGTTCCACAGAGTTACTTCTCCCCAGATGCAGGACCCTACGCTTGCCCTTGTTGAACTTCATTAGATTCCTCTCTGCCCAAGTCTCCAGTTTATATGGGTCTGGCTGAATGGCAGCACAGCCTTCATGGTGTGCCAGACACTCCTTCCAGTTTTGTATCATCAGCAAACTTCCGGTGGGTACACTCTGTCCTTTCATTCAGGTCACTGATGAAGATGTTGAACGACACTGGACCAGTACTGACCCCTGGGCAACACCAGTAGCCACAGGCCTCCACTGAACCACTGATCACAACCCTCTGAGTTCTGTCATTCAGCCACTTCTCAACCCACCTTACTGTCCGCTCACCTAACTCACACTTCCTAAGCTTACCTATGAGCATGTTGCAGGAGACCACGTGAAAAGCCTTGCTGAAGTCAAGGTAGACAACAGACACCGCTCTCCCCTCATCTACCCAGCTGGTCACACCATCACAGGAGGCAATCGGATTGGTCAAGCGTGACTTCCTCTTTATGAATCCACGCTGACTTTTCCTGAGAATCTTGTTTTCTTGCATGTGCTTAGAAAGGACCTCCAGAACCAGCTGTTCCAGCACCTTTCTAGGGATGGATGTGTAGCTGATTAGCCTGTAGTTTCTGGGCTCCTCCTTCTTACCCTTTTCGAAGATTGGAGTGACACTGGCTTTCTTCCAGTCCTCAGGCACCTCCCCTATTCTCCATGACCTTTCAAAAATGGTCAAGAGTGGCTTAGGCAATAACTTTAGCTAGCTCCTTCAGAACTTCTGGATCCATCCCACAAGTTCTGCTCTATAACTAACTTCAGTTTGGTGGCTTCTGTTACACATTGGAACCTTTGGAGGAGGGGATATTTAATATTTAACAGTTCTGTGCAGCTTTTAGAAGGGACCATGTAAAAGTATAAGCAAAACTTTGTATCCTTTCTCTGGTGCTGCAAACCTAAGTCTATTCAGTGTAACTAGTGTGCTTTTTCATGTGAGGCTTTCTCAAGGCAGTAGAACATGGATGATTTTTTTCTAAGATAGATTTGCCTTTCCTGTTCTTTCTCTCTCTGTATTGGTACAGGGAACATTCAGTGTATTTTTTTTTTCACTGCAGTGGTAGAGAATTTTAATCACTTGGAAGCTGTGGTGGAACACTTGAAATCTAGCTGGCTGCATTTATTCCAGGGAATGAAGTTTGATTAATAAATGAGCAGACCCCATACACACAGGAGATAAAGTATAGTCAGCTGCAGCAGTTTTATTCTTACCCCTTTCTGCAAGCTGTGAAGAGAACAGTAGTGCTTGGCTTCCGTGGAGTAATTTGAATTCAAAACCTACTGTAACATCTGAAGTACTGTCTAGGGCTCTGAAGTGTGGTTGTGTTTGTGACTGAGTTACCTAGTGTCAGCTAAATCATACTTGCCTATGTGTCTGTAGCCTGTGCCAAACATGACATAACACTTTCAGTTAAATCTTGACAAGGACAGTTTAGAGTTCACAAAGTTCATGCATTTTGCCATGTGTTACCATGCGCTGGTAGCAGCTTCTCTGATTTACTGTAGATCAGCTGATGCTTGGTAAATTCCATCATGTGTCTAAGAACAGAGAGTGGTTAAAAATGAAAACATTTTAATTGACCTTCTTCTCTGTAGTCCTTGCTTTCAACTTAGTCAGTTTTGGTGCAAGATGTTTCTATCTGGTTATTTTCAACCCTCAGGAAGAACCTAAGAAAGTTCGGTTTGACTATGACTTATTCCTGCACCTTGAAGGCCACCCACCTGTAAATCACCTCCGCTGCGAAAAGCTCACATTCAACAACCCGACAGAAGAATTCAGAAGAAAGCTGCTAAAGGCAGGAGGGGTGAGTCCTGCACCCATGTCAAAAGCCATCACACCAAAGACGTTGCTGCTTGCTGCTGGTGCATGATTAGTATAATAGAGATTGAGCTGACATGCAATGAAAGGAAATGTTTATGCCATTAACTGTATAGGAGCTCAGTGCATGTTGTCTTTAAGTGGAATGGGTGAGAAAATAAGCGTGTGTCTACCCTAAGTACATGATTGGATATCTGTCTTTACAGCCGAGTGGTTCATATTTATTTTTGCAAATGCAGAACTTAAACCTTATACCTGAAGCATTGCTTGCTTGACTTTCTAGAGGTGAAACACAGGAGGACTATTGTGACAAGACAAAGTAAGAAGGAAACAATGTCTCATTTAAAGAGAAATAGTTCAGTATTAAGGAGAATAAATTAAATAATTAAGGTAGAACAAGTTAGAAACTGTTAGGTATAAATGTAATATATCAATTTAAGTAGGTTTCTGTTGCACAGTCTGACCCAGAAAACTCACCAAGATTTCTTTACAAGTTCTTAAAATTAATTTATGTGAAAATGTAGGAAGCTTGCTCATTTGGAGGGAGGAGAGGGCCAAACCTTTAGGCTTACACTTTGTCTAGTAGTGGAAAAAGTCCTGCTGCATTTCACACAATGGCAGAATCGTTCATGCTTCCGTGGACCACCAGAGGCTCAGCTACGGGGTCAGACAGGGCTGTTCACTCCAGCTTTCCAGGGTGTAAAACCTCCCCTGACCAAAGGTGGTCCAACCAACAGCTTATAGCTGTCTTTTAGAAAAAGTGTAAGTAACAAGCTACTGAATTTCTGTGGAAAGCAGCGAGTCAGCCAAGATGAAGTTTGTGGCCTTCAAAATTAATAAGATACCAAATGAATATAAAATACTGAGTATTATCTTTAAGAAAAGTACTCTAAGATGGTAGACTTTTACTTACATGCTTTTAAGTAATGGTATAAGTCACTTGATTTCTGTGCATCTAAAAGCCCAGACTTCACTAGTTTTCCCCAAGCAGAAGTCCTGGGACACGTCATTCCACTGATAAACCACTAAATACAATTCATTTTTTCTAATTTTCATAAACATATGTACATTACAAATGATATGTCCTTCTGAAGGGAAGAGTGTGGGCTCACCGGGCACCTGCATGCTGCTACATTCAGTATGGGCTTGTCCGTGTTGTGTCTCTTGCTTAAGATTCCTTGAATTACTCCTTGAGATAACTGCCCTTTTTCTCACACATGTCTTGTGGCATTCTTGTGTTAGCTAGTCAGGGTTACTTGCTACAGCAAATGGTTTTCTTGTCTTTCAGGCCAAGAACCTTCTGTTAATCTAAAATTAATTGCTATTAGTCTGCCAGTGCATTTTCATCGTTATCCTTCCCCATATGCATCCCATCCTTCACATGACAAGCGGTCTGACTGGTTATCCTGCAGTTTGTTGGGAGAGAGTAGGAATAACATCTTGATATCGTGAGTAATGAAACAAAGAAGAAACCAACTATAGCACAGCTTTGTAGTGTTGCTGTGGCCACTTTAGGTAAGGCAAACAGGACAGTTAGGGTGGTGCCATCTATGTAGATCAACTCTAGAATATTATAGTCTTAGCATTTTATTTAATACCACTAGAAGTGAAGCATAAATTTGCATGTAGTCAACCTTAGTAGGAGGTCACCAACTTGCTGATTGCCAATTACTTCTTCATC
Source organism: Indicator indicator (assembly GCF_027791375.1). Taxonomy (NCBI): domain Eukaryota; kingdom Metazoa; phylum Chordata; class Aves; order Piciformes; family Indicatoridae; genus Indicator; species Indicator indicator. The sequence continues at coordinate 45,523,650 of NC_072053.1, read as the reverse complement.
CCTTAAAAGAAGTAGGATTTGATTTGGCTTCAGAGGTTTGTGGTTCTGTGGGCAGGAATAGAGTCATAGAGTCACAGAATAGTTTGGGTTGAGAGAGACCTTAAAGATCATCTACTTCCATTCCTCCTGCCATGGGCAAGGACACCTTCTACTAGACTGGGTTGCTCTAAGTCCCATGCAGCCTGGAGGAAGAGGAGCCTTTGGTTCAGTTTTACAAAGGCTGTATCCAATTCACAAAGTTCTTTGTCATCAAGAACATATTTTCTACACTTAACTTCCCCATACCTCCTGAAAAGATTTAGTTATGCTCAAGTCCATTTTTGCAATTTACCTAATTTCAGTTGACCTTGTTCTCGTGAATATAAAAAGAAATATTTACAGAGGAAATAAAATATTTTCAAGAGTATGCTGTGAAAATTAAATCAGGCCATACACTGAAGTTGTTTCTGTTCCATCTATTTGCAAATATATTTGAAATGACATTCCTTTTAGAGTGGAAGTGATGCCACTGTGGTGGGTTGGTTTTTTTTTGGTGTTGGTTTTTTTTTGTTTGTTTGTTTTTTTACCATTTACTCAATGTATTACATAATGATACAAAGCTAACACACATGCAGATATGACTCTCATGAATTAGGGATATACCAGAATCCATCCTGGTGCTTGCTATCTCCATAAGTCCCTGTGTACAAATGAGAATTTTTGGTTAATCCATTACTTACCAAGTAGATTGTCAAGCTACTGATAGTGACAGAATCATATTCATGAAGCCTCCTACAGGACTCGCCCTCTAGGCACAGCGTGGAATTATCAAAGTACATTAGAGGTTGGAAGGGACCTCAAGAGATCGTCAGGTCCAACCCCCCTGTCAAAGCAGGATCACTTAGGGTATTCCACACAGGAATGCATCCAGGTGGGTTTTGAAAGTCTCCAGAGAAGGGGACTGCACAACCCTTCTGGGCAGCCTGTTCCATGAGTAGGTACAGTAGTGCTGAAGTTTTCATTGAGGAAACACCAGTAAGCATTGGTCTTTATTAGGTCATTTCTTCATAGATTTGTCTGTTACCTTTTCTCATTAGATTTAACCACTAAGTGTGAAAAAGCTGAAGAGAGGGGACACTGTGGTTCCAGCATATGGATATGGGGAGAAGGGATGACACTAACTGAGAAATTAGACTCTCAAAAAAAAAAAACCCTCAAATTTGAAGTAGATTTTTAGTATTGAATCCCAACTGAAACCATAAAACCACAATGTAATATGGTTTTAGTGGATTTCCGCAGGTAGGTATATGGTTCTATGTGTATTGGCATGTCAGTAGTGCTGGTTCTACTGTTCAGCTTGCATTGTTTTTCTATTTCAAGAAGAAAAAAAAAGGAAACTACACTTAACCTGCTTATTTAGCCAGTAGGAAGAAAAGAATTTTGAAGATACTAAATGATAGCTACCTAATGTGACAAGCAGAACACAGGAAGCACTCAGCACTGGTGAGGCCACACCTCGCTGTGTTAAGTTTTGGACTCCTTACTAATGAAGGACAGTGAAGTCCTGGAGCTCATCCAGAGAATGGTAACAAAGCTGATGAAGTACCTAGAGAGTAAGTCTTCTGTGAGGCAGCTGAAGGAACTGGGATTGTTTGGACTACAGAGGAGGTTGCTGAGGGGAGACGTCATTGCTCTCTACAACAACATCAAAGGAGGTTGTAGCGAAGTGGATGTTGGACTCTTCTCACTAGTAAAAAGTGATAGGATGAGAGGAAATGGACTCAAGAGTGGTTAGGCATTGGAATAGGCTGCCTGGGGAGGGAATAAAGTCACTCTCCCTGGAGGTGTTCAAATAACATGTAGACACTGCACTCTGGGACATGGTTTAATGGCCATGGTGGTCTTAGATTGACAGCTGGACTTGATATCTTAGGGGTCTTACTCAGCTGAAACAGTTCCATGACTCTGAAAGTTAAATTGAGTTTTACCTCAGGAAATAGGTTTGCTCAGGGATTAGTTTGAGTATTATGAGTTACTTATTGCAGGAAAAAGTAGCGAAATTTTCAGTCCACGTTAAGACAGCAGTTTAATAAAGCTCCCTTGACCATGAGTACAAACATATAAATGTAAATGTTGGTAATGTGTAGTATTCCCTCCTTTTTGTAAGAGAGTGAAAATCAGTTGTTTAGTCCAGGAGCACACAGATGATGTTTAATGGTTAAATTTTTGTTCATAAAAGGAAAAGCCTTGCAGATATCCCTTAGAAAGCAGCAGAATTCATAACTTTATGACCAATGCACATGGCTATTAGTGATTAAATCTGAAACCTCAGACTATTAGGATGCAAAGAATAGGTCACTTTCACAGTTGTAATGATTCTTTTTGCAATAGAGGTGTCTTTTTTATTTTTTGTCTACTTTCTGTAAACCTAATTTAGAAATACAAGGACCTCTGCTTCTGTTGCAAGGCAACTCTTTCCTTGGAGATAATTGTTCTAATAATAAGTCAGCAGAGGGAAATCCCTGTTCTGAGAAGGATGCAACTTTAAGAATAAAATATCAAGGAAAAAAAATTAGGTTTTGCCAAAAGCCACTGCATTTTATTCCTTGACTTTTTTGCTCTATTAGTGTTTTCGCTGATCAGCTGTGAGTAAATCTTTTCAGTCATTTGAGATGTTTGCATAATGCCTGTTCTAAACCCTATGTTCCTAATCCATGTAACAAAGATGAAATCACTGGGGATTTCCCTTTTTTCTCTATCCTCCCTCTTTCCAGCTGTGTCGGTTGGAATAGATGACTTCTGTATAGAGCCAATGTTAGTTATAGTAGAGCTCTAGGGAAGGGATTATCTTTAATCTTGTTTTTCATAATTAAGTAATTGAATTCTCTTAAACTAGATATTACTTTACTTTCAAGTAAATAACTTAAAAAAATTCTAAAAGGTTTCCTATTCCCCTGTGAGGTTTTTTTGTTTAAACAGGAAACATAGTTGTTCAGGACAAACATTTTTTTTTGTTGTTACTCTTAGTGCTTTCAGTGGTGAATGAAATTGTTCTTCAACATGAAAAGGTGTTTGGTGCAGAAGCCACAAGGAAAGTCCGTTTATCTCCTACTACTGCATGATCAGTATAATTAATCTGCAGGGTTGCAGAAATACTGTGGTAATGATTTGTAGTCCACTATGAATTTTTCTGCAGCATATTGTGGAGGATTTCATCAGTCATGAGGCTTCTGTATGAACGTGCTCTTAGATTGCCAACTCAGGAAAAGAATCGCAAGATTGTCTTGGTTGGAAAAGAACTTTAAAATCATCAAGTCCAACCATTATCTAACTCTACCAAGTCTGGTGAGAAGCCATGTCCTTAGCACCACATCTTTGTGTCCTTTAAACAGCTCTAATGATAGTGATTCAACCACCTTCCTGGGGAGCTTGCACCAGAGTTTGATAACCCTTTCAGTGAGGAATTTTCTTCTAATGTCCAATCTAAACTTCCCTAGGTGCAACTTGAGGCCATTTACTCTCATCCTATCACTTCTTATAAGGTAGAAGATACCAACACCCACCTCACTACAAACTCCTTTCAGGTAGCTGCAGAGAGCAACGAGGTCTCCCTTCAGCTATCTCTTCTCCAGGCAGAACAATCCCAGTCCCTCAGATGCTCCTTAGAAGACCTTTCTCCAGACCCTTCATGAGCTTTGTTGTCCTTCTCTGGCACCCCTCCAGGACCTCAATAACTTTCTTGTACTGAGGCACTCAAAACTGAGCACAGTACTCAAGCTGCAGCCTCACTGGTGCCGAGTGCAGGGGCGTGATTGCTTCTGTGATCCTACTGGTCACACTATTCCCACTACAGGTCAGGATTCTGTTGGCCTTCTTGACCACCTGGGTATACTGCTGGCTGATATTCAGATGGCTGTTCTTTGCTGGGCAGCCTTCCAGCCAACGATGCCCCAAGCCTGTTGCATTGCAAGGGTTTAGTGTGACCCAAGTGCAGGATCCAGTACTTGGCCTTATTGAATCTCATACAGCTGGCATTTGCCCAATGATCCAGCCTGTCCAGGTCCCTCTGTAGAGCCTTCCTGTTTTCAAGCACATTAACAGTTAATGTCATCCCTAAACCTACTGAGGGTGCACTTAATGCTCTTGTCTAGGTCACTGGTAAATACACTGAAGAGAGCTGGCCCAAATACTGAGCTCTGGGGAACACCACTTGTGCCTGGGTACAAACTAGGTTTAGTTCCATTCACCACTATTCTGTGGGTCCAGCCTTCCAGCCCATGTTTTTTACTCAGTGAAGTGTCCACCCTTCTAAGTCATGCGCAGTCGGTTTCTCTAGGAGTATGCTCTGGCAGAGAGTGTCAAATGCTGTACTGAAGGTGCTCCCATGGTTATAAACCCATCAGTAACCATTGTATCTTTGCTGCCTCCTGGGTCTCCATTCTCTACCTCCACTGGAACTGGCAGACCAAAAGGCCGTGTTTCAAACGTTTGTATGCTGCCCTTGGGCTTATTTCTAGCAAGCCCAGTTTTGTATCTTGCCCCCCTTCAAATCTAGTTTAAAGTTCTTTCAGTGAGCCCTGCTGGCTCCTGGGCTAGGATTCATTTTCCCCTTTGAGATAGATGTAAGTCATCTGTTGCCAGCAGGCCTGGTGTTCTGTAAGTCAACCCCTGATTAAAGAACCCAAAGTCCTGCTGGAGATACCAGGCTCAGAGCCAGGGATTGGTCTGCTGATTCTTTGTTTATTCTTTCATCAGTCCCTGCAAGTGGAGGGATATAGGAGAACACTGCTTGTGTTTCCAATCCCTTAACCAGTCATCCCAAGATCCTGAAGTGTCTCTTCATTGCCCTTGGCGTTACTATTGTTACTTCTTCACAGTTTCACTGAAAGATCAGCAGTGGATAGCAGCCTGAGGGCTGTATTACAGAAGGAAGCTTTCCCTTTTCATCACCAACCTGGGCCCCAGGGAGGCAGCAAACTTCTGGAAGACACAGGTCTGGTCTACATCTTGTGCCCTTTGCTCTCTTCAGAAGTGAGTCAGTTAGGGCAATGATCCATCTTTTATTCTCTACTGAAGAGGTTTAGATGCAGGGTGTAGACTGACAATACCCCAGCAACTCCTTCAGGCTGGGCAGTGGATAAAGAACTGGCTTGATGGCTGTACTCAAAGAGTTGCTGTCAATGTCATGAGGTTCAGCAAGACTAAGTACAGAGTTCTGCATCTGGGTTGGGGCAATCCCAGGCACCGATATAGGCTGGGCAGTGACTAGCTTGAGAGCAATCCTGAAGAAAAGGACTTGGGGGTACTGATGGATGTTTTCAAGGCCAGGATGGATGTGGCTCTGGCAGCCTGGACAGGAAAGTGTCCCTGCCCATGGCAAGCAGTGTGAACTAGATGATCCTTGAGGTCCCTTCCAACCTTGACAATGTTGGCATTGTTTGCTGTCCTCTAGGCCACCATATTCACCCAGGTGTAAAGAGGACCGGAAGTTCTGCGTGTTGGGTTTGTCTCACAGGGGGCAGGATGTTTCTCCAAGAGTCTGTCTCTCACATTCCCTGATGGTCCTCAACCAACTTATCTCTTCTTGGAGCTCCATTACTAAGCAGAGGAGTGGTTCTGTCTGAGTACACCTCCCACAGCTGTGCTCACTGTTGTTGTCTGACATTGGTGTAAGAGTGGGACAGACCTTGCAGCCCAATACCTGGGTGGCAGAGTCATCTCATTTGACCTCCATTGGAAATGCAGCATGAGACTTCGTGTGTGCAGGGTTCAGGGATGTCCTTGCCTTTTGCTAGGTGGATACTATCACTCCTTGGTTGAGCTGGCCAGGCTTCAGCACCTTGCTTGCATACCCTTCTGCAGAAGCTGCTGTGCTGTGCCTAGCTGTGCCCTGTCTGATGTCACATGCCCTGTTAACTCCCTCAGTATGCAGTGACTAGGTCTCTCTAATCCTTCAGAGTTTCTTTTAACATTGTGGGTGTGGCTGCAGTAGCCATTGCCCTGGCAATGCCCAGGTGTGATTAGCCTCTCCTGTGAGAGCTGCCAGCTTGTGTTGAGTTCCTCTGCTCCTCTTGCTTTTTCCTACAAAGGGAAAAACCACACAAAACCTGTGCATCAAGTGTATTAATTTGGGTTAAATTAACGAGGCAGGAATTATAAAATACAGTTATTTTTATTTTCCCAAAAACCCCATCCCAAAACTATGTACAAAACTGATAGAATTATTTACGGGTTCTATTCAGTCATGAATTCTTCCAGGATGCTTGTGGCAATTTTTAATACAATTTAGAGAGTTCAGAGACTGCCAAAAGCTATGACACAAATAGCCTCACCCACTAATAAACCAAAGGCCAACCAATAACCCTGAGGAAGACGTGAGCAGGCCAGGGTTTACTCATGAAGATTAGAGTAGGAATTTGGAGATAGTCCCTAGCTCGCTCTCTCTGCTGACAGGCTCCAGAAACTCTTGGTTTGTAATCCAATTCGAGGCTCAGGCTTTATCCCAGGGCTCTGGACCAGACACTCGAAGCAAGGCAGGACACTCGAGATGACAAAGCTTGAAGTGAGGCGAGGCTTCAGCAGATGTGGGCAAGGCTTAAGCAAGGCAGATTGGAGTGAGGCGGATCTGAGCAAGGCCCCCAGGCTACCTACCCACGTGTATATATACAAAATGCCAGAGGTCACTTGGTCCGATGGGGCACTGAAGCTAACATGTAGCTGCCCACTGGAAAACATTCTGCCAGGCTATGACCATAAAAGGCAGAGGCCAGGACCTCGTATCTGGGGGAGCTTACGTACTCTGACCCCAGACGGGCATCTTGCTTACCAGACAGGCAAGGTCCTGTCCCCTTTGTTCCTTTTCCCACATTGCCCTGTTATTGTGGCAGGAAGGAGGGGAGAGAAAGGACCTGTCTAGACATCTTGAGGCCTGTCTGGATTTGTATTGGGCCATGTATCATCGCCTACCACCACATCAAGGTCTATGTCTCTGCTCTGTCCTGACTGGTTCTGAAGCAGCTGTGCTCTGCAACTGGCACTGGTAGTCACTGGCCTCTAGCTGGACCTCGCACAGTTGAAGGAAATCATTTGATTCCAGCAGACAAAGTAGTTCTTCACTTATCTTTTCATCTATTTATCCAGTCCATATGTCATAAATCTAGTCGTGAGTTGGAGAGTATTATTCTCGGTAAACCTATGCTGACTGTTTGCAGTTATGCTCTTGTCCCTCCTGTGGCTGGAGGAGGCTTCTAGGAGGATATCCTTCATCTTCTTCCTAAGGACTGAACTGAGGTGGGTGGGACTCGTGTTTCCTTCTTGGAAATGAGTGTTGCCTTTAACAGCTGAAGCCAGATTAAATCGTAGTTGGGCTTTGGCCCTTCTCATTTTCTCCCTATGTAGCCTCACAACAACTTTGTAGGCATCCTGAGTGATATGCCCCTTCTTCCATGACCATAGCCTCTCCTGTTTTTACCAGAGTTGCAGTCAAGTCTCTCTATTCAGCTGTGCCAGCCTTCTTGTCTGCCTGCCAGTCTTACTCCACTAGCTTGTGTGGTTTCATTGAACTGCTAGCTTATAGAAAGGGCTGAGGAGAGGAGTTACTAATGTTCCTGGATTTTGTCAGTGAAGAGATTAATTTTTTTTCTGGTACAGTGGACTTTAATGAGGACCATATTATTTTTCTGACAGAGATCAATTTGGAAGACAGAAGTGGTTTTTTTATCAGAGGGGCCAACAAGTTAATTTTACTTGATACTTTCTTGTCTTTTGGGCTTTTTTTTTTTTTTTTACAGATGGTAAAGTCTGTAGCCTTATCTGAAGTTCTATCTTATTGCATATGTTTTTAATCACATTAAAATTTAGTGTCTACAAGTGCCTTTTCCCACAGGATTTAGAATGAAGTAACAGGCTGCAAGATTCAGTATAATGAAATTTGTAGGGCTCACATTTTGAAATGTCCAGGTTTTGTCTTCTAAAAACTGTATGGGATTTCTTTTCTTGCTGTGTGGAACTAGATTTTCAAATCTGCCAGACTTCAGATGGTACTAATACTGTTCATCCTGGCCCTGTTGATCATCCTGCAGACTATCATCCTGTTTCTAAACATGCAGTCCACAATACTGGAACTGTTAATGGTCTAAAACCTTGCCTAGAAACATTGTCTCAGAAGTCCATTTGGAGTGGTGTTTAAAAAAAATAATAAATTGGAATCCTGTCTTGAAGAAGCTGTAGGCTACTTGACTTGGAGAGGTAATGTGGACTGTACATATCTAAGTATGACCTCATGCATAAGAACCTGTGGAAAGAGAGCAACAATTCTATGCAGGTGCAGAACTCTGCAGCTTCTTTGCAACTTTGCAGGGGCTTTTCAGATAGCAGGTAAGTCACCTCTAGCAGTTTGTGTTTTGAAACACTAGGTAAATGAGTAGCTGTGCTAGGAAGTGGTAGAACACCACCACCCTCCAACTACTACCTTCCTGGGCTCAACTTCACTCCATTATTCAGGACTAGTCTGTCTCCTCCACCTCTCTGAGTGGCGACAGAGTATATGGAATGGGGATTGCTCTCAATCCATCACTGCTCCTCTCTGCTGCTCTTCTCCTCACACTTTTCCCTCTTCCCCAGCACAGGGCCTCTCATTGGTGTGCAGTCCTTCAAGAACTGCTCCAGCATGATCTCTCCATGAGTTGCATGGGAGATACATTGGCCAGCACCTGGAGCAGCACCTCTTCTCTGTCTTTGACCTTGGTTTTCATGCTGCAGTTTTTCACCTTTTTCTTTTTTCCCACAATTTTTTTTTTCTCCTTACCTTGTGTGCCTGTGCAGTGTGTTCCACTTGAGGCACCATCATCTCAGCTTGTGGGGGGGAGGGGGCCCAGTTGGAGCTGGCCAGATGCAGATGTGTACGATGTGAGGAAATTCCTGGACTCTCTTCACAGAGGCCACCACTGCCGCAAAATCCGTGTTACCAATACCCATTACAGTCTTACTTCCCTTCACTTATTTGAAAGCAAAGACTGCTGCACATAAATATGGGATATAAATAGATACAAATTATGGGGTGTCAACAGCCTTTTACTACCAATGAGGTGACATCTGAAGTATACTAGACATTGATCAGGACAACTGAAAGAGTGCTAGGAGCTTCAGTGCCATGGCATGTGAGCAGCCATAGTACGTTATGCCATTTTCTGGGTGGATCATGTTGTATTTGCATGGAAATTGAAAGATGTTATGTGTTCATTAAATGAGAGTGTGGTTTTGTTAACCTGTTGAGAAGAAGCACAGATACTGTTTGCTGGAGAAGTTTTATTGTCCAACCAATATGATATAGTAGTCTTTAAGTAGACAGTGAGACTGTCTGTCTCTTGTCAGTATTCTTTGATTGTCGTGCTTTTCCTCTGCCAACAGATCATGGTAATGTCAGATGGCGTATCATTCTCCTCAGGACAGAGCCTCCATCTCCCCAGCCTTCCCGGTAACTCCCTGTCTTTTTCTGCCACAAAGAAGAAATCATCTCATGGGCCAAAGGTGAGACTTACTTTGCCACATGATACTTAAGGCAGTAGTGCTTTCACTAGGAGTAAACTTGAGAAAAAATACTGTTTCTAGATAAATTTCTACATAAAGTTCAGTGCAAATAAGCCTTGACGTTTCTTTGTTGTGGAGTTACTGTTCCCCACATGAAAATAATGCAGAAGAAAGATAGTTGTGAGAATGGGTGACAAAGGTACCACTTTTCTGGGCGTTCACAATTGTTTTCCATCTTTCCCAGAAGGAAGTCTAGTGGTCTGCTGTAGTATTACGGGATTCTCTTGATTTAAGTGTGATCTACAAAAATGTAAAGAGACTATAATAATAATTTTATTTATTAAATATTTTGGAAAACTTTACCTTTCACTCCACCAAATGATCTGTTAAAGTTTTCCTCTTTAGTACTTTCAATTTTGTTTAATTTTCAGTGGTTAACTCTTTACTGGGTGTTTCAAAGACAGCAATGTTTCATGGGTCTCTAGAATATCAAATTTAATCCCCAACCTAGGACATGATAAAGATATATAGTCCAATGAACCTTTTGTGTAATATAAATAGGCCTTTCCAAAACAGTACCTAATTTCTTTAGCTTGACAAATTAAATGAATGGTGTGGGGTAATCAAGAACATAATGTAATTTATCCAAATAAGAAATGCATTGACTTGCTTTATAAATGAATTGACATGAATGCCTTTTCTCCTTCCTATTGTTTGGGATTTTAGTATATTGCTTAGCATTCTATCAATGTGAAATGTGTTACTTATTCTTGCAGTGCACGTACTGCAAGGGGCAATACCCATTTTTATCAATAACTTTCATGTTCTTTAGCTGTACCAAATCTTGTACTTTTAAGAAAAGTCAGGTAGTGAACTATGGGTGTACCTGAGTGTGTGTGTGTTGGTAAGAATGTGCCACAGCAGTAGGGATACATCACGGAGGCAGGAGAAGGCAGTTCTTTGATATGTTTCTGCCTGGTTTCCATTGTACCTGAGTTCCTCACAATGTCTAATGCAGATGATGTGACATTTAAAGGGGGTGTGTGTGTGTGTGTGTGTGTATATATATGTGTGTGTGTGTATATATATGTGTGTGTGTGTATATATATGTGTGTGTGTGTATATATATGTGTGTGTGTGTATATAAAGGTGTGTGTGTGTATATATGATTTTTTTTATTATTATTTCCCTAAGAAGTTGCTAAGGTAGATTGGATCTGAAGATTAGACTGAAGGTGCATGCTAAATTGACTGCTTAATGCCTAAAAGGAAGATACCTGCCTATACCAGGTGCTATAACTGGCTATTTCGACTAGGATGCATTTCCATCTGCTTGGATACTGAAGATGACTTCAACACTTTACCATCTGTTACAGGGGTTCTTGTGAGCTTGGGCCACTTTCTAGAGTTCAGTTTCCAATAATTTCTTTGGATTTGGCTATAATGTTGGTTTACCTGGATCTGATGAACATTGTGGCCGAACTAAAAGAAGAGGTGGAAAGGCTTAGAACTATAAGAGACTGTGAAAGGGAAATTCCCTATTTCCATAATCTAACCTCCACAAAATCAGAACACGGGGTAACTCTTAGTGGAGCAGGGAGTTTGATACCCTCCCATCAGCAAGCCCCTCAGCCTCCATGTAGTAACCCACATGATCAGGGTCACTGGGAACAGGTCTCTGCCCAATGGAACAAATGCAAACGGAGCAAGTGTGCTACTTTAAGCAGCACACTGCCTACAGTGCACTTGCTGAATAGGTATGAGGCTCTGCAGGAGGAACAGGACATCGGTAAGGATGAGGACTCAAGAAGGTCAGAAGCTGCACCAGTGACAAGTTTCCTCAGGCCAGCCATCAAAACTAATCCTGTAAAGAAACCTCGTAGGGTCATCGTTATAGGAGACTCCCTACTGAAGGGAGCAGAGGGCCCAATATGCAGACCAAACCCACTTCATAGAGAGGTCTGCTGCCTCCCTGGTGCCCAGGTAAGGGACTTTGTAGGTAAAGTTCCCAACCTTGTGAGTCCTTCAGACTACTACCCACTTCTGGTCTTTCAAGTGGGTAGTGATGATGTAACAATGACAGACTCACAATCAATTAAAAGAGACTTAGGGCAACTGCTAAAGGGATCAGGAGCTCAAGTTGTGTTCTCCTTTATCCCTCTCACATAAGCGATGGACAAGGGAATATATAGGAAGAGCCAAAAGGTCAATTCATGGCTCCAGGGCTGGTGTCATCGACAGGGCTTTGGGTTCTATGATCACAGCTTGGTTTACAAGGCACCAGAGCTGCAAACAACAAATGGGATGCACTTGTCCCAGAGGGGCAAAAGGAGTTGGCAGGGCTCATTGACAGGGCTTTAAACTAGATTTGAAGGAGGAAGGGGTTAATAATCTCCAGCTGGCCAGTGACAAACAGTGGGGCAGCTCACCAGAGGCAGAGGGATGGAGAGCTAGTGAGGGCTCTTAACTTGCTGCCCTGAGGCAAGCCACAAATGATGCACCAGGAGACTCTGTGGAAATCAAGGGGAGTTGGCACAAGAGGAGGACAGGGCCAGCCCAGCTGAAGTGCCTCTATGCAAATGCACACAGCTTGGGCAACAAACAGAATGAATTAAGGGTCACTGTGCTGCTGGGATGCCATGACATAGTGGTTATTACTGTAACCTGGTGGGATGATACCCATGACTGGAATGTAGGGATAGATGAGTACAAGCTCTCTAGGAAGGATAGGCAGGGAAGGAGAGGAGGAGGTGTTGCCCTCTATGTCAGTGACCAGCTGGAATCAGTGGAGCTCCACCTGGGGAAGGATGAAGAGCTGGTTGAGAGTGTATGGGTTAAAATTAAAGGCAAGACAGGGGAAGGAGATGTTACTGTAGGGGTCTGCTACAGGCCACCTGACCAGCAGAGCCAAGCAGATGAGGCCCTCCACAGGCAAATAGAAGTGGCTTTCAGGTCACAAGCCCTGGTCCTCATGGGGGATTTCAACCACCCTGACATCTGCTGGAGGGACAACACAGCAAGGCACCAGCAATCCAGGATGTTCCTGGGTTGCATAGATGACAACTTAATGGTAGAGGCACCAACAAGAAAAGGTGCTATGCTGGACCTTGTTCTCACCAACAGGGAAGGGCTGGTAACCAATGTGAGGCTCAGAGACAGCCTTGGCTGCAGTGACCATGAAGCAGTTGAATTTAAGATCCTCAGGGCAGCCAGGAGGATGTATTCTAAGCTTCTGACCCTAGACTTTAGGCGTGCAGACTTTGATCACTTCAGGGATCTGCTGGGTAAAATATCGTAGGATGAAGCCCTAGAGGGAAGAGGGGCCCAGGACAGCTGGTCAGTATTCAAGGACCACCTCCTCTGTGTCCAGGAGCAATGTATAGCAACAAAGAGGAAAGCAGGGAAGAATGCTAGGAGGCCTGCCTGGATGAGCAAGGAGCTGCTGGACATGCTATTACTTAAAAGGAAGCTCTACAAGGAGTGGAGGAAAGGACAGCTGGAATGGGGGTATATAAGGAAGCTGCCTGAGCAGCAAGAGACCTGGTTAGGAAAGCCAAAGCACAGTTTGAATTGAATCTAGCCAGGGAGGTTAAAGGGAACACCAAGAATTTCTATAGTTATATTAATGGTAAAAAGAAGACTAGGGAAGGTGTGGGTCTCCTCAGAAAGGAAACAGGAGAAATGGTCACAAGTGACCTGGAAAAGGCTGAGGTTTTCAGTGACTCAGTCTTCACTGCAAGGTTCTCAATGACTCAGTCTTCACTGCAAGGGCCTCCAGCCACACTCCTGGAATAGTCATGGAAGCTAATGGCAAGAACCAGGAGGAAGAACTGCCCATTATAAGTGAAGATCAGGTTCGTGATCACCTGAAGAACCTGAAAGTGTTCAAGTCCATGGGACCTGATGGGATACACCCACAGGTACTGAGAGAACTGGCAGATGAGGTTGCTAAACCCCTCTCTATTATATTCCAAAAGTCCTGGCAGTCTGGGGAAGTCCCCACTGACTGGAAAAGGGGAAACATTACTCCCATTTTCAAAACAGTAAGAAGGAAGAACCAGGGAACTACAGGCCAGTCAGTCTCACCTCTGTGCCTGCTAAGATCATGGATCAGATTCTCCTGGAGGCACTACTGAGACAGAAGAATAGTGAAGAGGTGACTGGGTACAGTCAGCATGGCTTCACCAAGGGCAAATCCTGCCTGACAAACCTGGTGGCCTTCTATGAAAAGGTCACAGCCTTAATAGATGAGGGGAGAGCAACTGATGTCATTTACCTAGACCTGAGCAAAGCCTTCGACACTGTCCCGCACCACATCCTGGTCTCCAAACTGGTGACACATGGGTTTGATGGGGGGACCACGAGATGGATAAAGAACTGGCTTGATGGCCACACCCAAAGAGTGGCTGTCAATGGCTCCATGTCCCAGTGGAGGCCAATGACAAGTGGAGTCCCTCAGGGGTCAGTCCTGGGACCAGTCTTGTTCAACATCTTTGTCGGTGACATGGACAGTAGCATGGAGTGCAGCCTCAGCAAGTTTGCTGACACCAAGCTGTGTGGTGCAGCAGACACGCTGGAGGGAAGGGATGGCATCCAGAGGGACCTTGACAGGCTGGAGAGGTGGGCACAAGCCAGCCTCATGAGGTTCAACAAGACCAAGGGCAGGGTCCTGCATCTGGGTCGAGGCAATCCCAAGCACAAATCCAGGCTGGGCAGTGAGTGGCTGGAGAGCAGCCCTGAGGAGAGGGACTTTGGGGTGCTGGTGGACGAGAAGCTCAACATGAGCTGTCAATGTGCATTTGTAGCCCAGAAAGCCAACCAGATCCTGGGCTGCATCTGGAGAAATGTGGCCAGCAGGTCAAGGGAGGTGATTCTCCCCCTCTACTCTGTGAGACCCCACCTGGAGTAGTGCATCCAGTTCTGGAGCCCCTATTACAAGAGGGATATGGAGGTGCTGGAACGTGTCCAGAGAAGGGCCACCAGGATGATCAGAGGGCTGGAGCACCTCTCCTGTGAGGAGAGACTGAAAGAGTTGGGGCTGTTCAGTCTGGAGAAGAGAAGGCTCTGAGGTGACCTTCTTGTGGCCTTCCAGTATCTGAAGGGGGCCTACAAGAAAGCTGGGGAGGGACTTTTTTAGGATCTCAGGTAGTGATAGGACTAGGGGGAATGGAACACAGCTGGAATTGGGGAGATTCAGACTGGATGTGAGGAAGAAGTTCTTCCCTATGAGAGTGGTGAGAGCCTGCAATAGGTTGTCCAGGGAGGTGGTTGAGGCCCCATCTCTGGAGGTGTTTAAGGCCAGGCTGGATGAGGCTCTGGCCAGCCTGATCTCGTGTGAGGTGTCCCTGCCCATGGCAGGGGGGTTGGAACCAGATGATCCTTGTGGTCCCTTCCAACCCCGAGTGATTCTATGATTCTGTGACCTTTGTCTTCACTGTGAGCCAAAACTAACCCAGAATGTCATTTTCTGAACTATATTCAGACAATTAATTTCTGCCAGACGTCTGAAGAAGGTGGAGTGTGGTTTGGGTGAAGCTAGGTGAAGAGAGTGTTGCATGTTTGCTGTTCTTGTCTTTGTAAGTGAACATTTGAAGTCTTTTTGCTGAAGCAACCCAACCACCTGCAGTGAGTTGGACCCATAGCAGAAAGTTGCAGGAGTCAGTAGGAGATTTGTTGTGCATCACATTAGATTTTTTACAAAGGAATGTTTATTAACTGGTTTCAAAACAGGGATGTTCACCAGCAATACTCTCCACTTGAAGTAATTATTTTTTCAGCCTTGTATTCTGGTCACTGGAGCTTTTAATAGTGGTAAGAGACATTATATCAAAACACTATTTCTTGCCAGTCTGTGAATATTATTTTTTCCCCCTCCCCACAGCACACTTTGTCTCTTCCTGTTCCACTTAAAATACTAATGAGCAACTGTTCTTGTATCTCTTAAAGAATGAGTTGTAGAAATCTGCCTTACTGAATCATCATCTATTTTGGAGAAATGGAAACACTAAAGTAATCTTGACTGGGGTATACCAGAGTTTGGGTTTTTTTCTGATAATCCTAGGAGCTGAGAACCCTTGGATTTTTTTGTCTTCAGAGTTTTTTGGGTTTTTGTTTTGTTTTGTTTTTCAGCTGGGGGCCAGGAGAGTTCCAAACAATGTGTAAATAGAGTTTTGGTTTTGTCATTTGGAATAACCTCAGTGATGAAGCAACTTCAGTGTTCAAAAGTCACTTAAACATGCCTCAAGAACTGGAGTTGTAAAGAAGTCTTGGTAGTTCTTGGGTGTAAGCTGTCTGTAGCAAAACTATGGGTGTGTGTACTCCAGATTTCTGAACTGAATGGTTTTAGGGTATTTCTGCTGCAGCAATAGCACTTTGATGTGCTTGACTTGGTTTTGGTTTGTTTTGTACGTGAATACCAAAGTAATTTCGAGGTCAGTTCTAAACTCCAAGTATGGAAACCTCTGAATATTTGCTTACCCATTTGCTATTATAAAGCATGACACAGACTTTCTGGTTAGAGGAGAATTGCAGTCAAGAGAGTAAAACCAGTGCAACCAAGTGGTATTGTTGTTTAGCATTCACTTATAAAAAAGTAATGTAAGATGTAATTGTCAGTTTGCTTTCTGTCACACATCCTCTTCTAAAATAGTTTAACCCCAGTTGGCAGCTGTACACCTCAGTGGGATGGGGAGGAAAACCAGGAAAAGAAGTGAAACTTGTGGATTGAGATAAGAACAGTTTAGTAACTAAACCAAAATACTGTAATAATAGCAATTATAATGAAAAGGATGATAGCAAAAAAAAAAAAAAGAGTAAAAAAGAAAACTATGAAAGAGATGTACAATGCAGGTGCTCATCCCCCACTAAATGGTGCTCAGCTAGTCCTTTTGCACTGATCAGCCCCTCCTGGCCAACTCCCTTTAGTTTATATACTAAGCATAGTATCCATATGATACGGAATGTCTTTTTGGCTAGTTCAGGTCAGCTGTCCTGGCCATGCTCCTTCCTAGCTTCTGGTACACTTGCTTACCACAGGGCATGGGAAACTGAAAAATCCCTCTTTAGGGACTTAGCAACAACTGAAATGTCAGTGTGTTATTAATATTGTTCTCATGCTAAATTCAAATCACAACACTGTACCAGCTACTTGGAAGAATATTAACTCTATCCCAAGCAAAACCAGGACAAATATGTGTGAAAAAATATAGGTGCTTGTATCCCTGAAGTTCCATTATTTCGTGATTATTTTAATGGTATTAGTGAGTTGAAGTACGGTGATTCTAAAACAAACCTTTAGACTTGGAAATACAGAGGACAGGCAGAAGTGCATGAAACCTTACTTTTATGTATTTTCTCAGAGTAAATACGGCTTCAGGTTAGCTACAGATAATTGTGTTAGTTTTAAATCAATTTTATTACTGTGACTGTTGGTATTATGTAAATACAATGTGCACGGAATATAGAGAAACAACTTGATGAGTTTTGCTGGGATGACTATGTCTTTTGGAATGAGCTGTAGTGTTAGCTGAAGTGAAATGAGGTTTATAAACAAAACCCCAAAAGCCCTTATTTCCATGTGTGACTACGGGAAAAAAAGTTTTATGCTTTCTTCCCCTTTTGGCTTCCTCTGTCAATCCATTGAACCTTGTAATTCTCCATCTGGTTCTAATTCTTCTGATGTCATTAGTTATGACAGTTTGGTGTGATGGACAAGCTGAAATGTGGAAAACTCTGTAAATGTGTGACACTAATAATCTGCTAGAAGAACTAGCAGCAGGTAAATTCTTCTCTATCATGCAGGTAGCAAGTGAAAGAATACCACAGTATTTGTGGAAGCTTTCAAAATGTTGTGGATTTTTTTTTTCCAAAATAAGCTAGCATTTTTGTTCAATAACAAACGTATTTATATTCAACAGAAATAAGAATTTCTGTAATTCCTTTTACATAACTTCCTTCTCTTTTCCTCTCCAGAGCAGGAGGCATCTTTGACAGTAATTCTATTCCATTGGCTTACGATGGACACATTATTTCAATATGCAGAATATTTGAAGAGGGGTTTTTATTACACATGAAAATAAGGCATGTTTTTATGAAATTTGTAGGCTAAACTGTGCTTTGGTACAGCAGACTGGCATGGGCATGCCAATGTACTCTGTTTAATGATTTCATAAAATTTGACAAACTTCCCTTCCTTCCTCCCAACTGCTTTGTTTGTTAATTAGTTTCCTAAAGTCTGACAGCAACTGGAGAGGTGTGAAACAATTTTCAGAGAATACTGCTTTTTCAGACTTGTATTTCACCAAATTGGGAGTTACATGTTGTGGTGTGAAATCAGAGTCTGACCTTGCAAGATGTACAGATGAGATCAGGATACCTTCTTTGCCTTACAGTTATGGAAGTGTTTTAGTCTACAAATGTGTTATTTGTTGAGCAGCTGTCATGGTCTGATTGGATGTCTCAGATTTACAGTACAAAGTACCCTGTGATAGAAAATGCAGCAAGCAAACACGACAAACAGGGCTCAATCCCCTGTTTGCCCAGAACAGTCTTTTGTGGGTTCTCTTGTTCACCGCTCAAATCATAAGCTTCCAGTTTCTGGTTTTCAGCCTGCAGTTCCAAGTGTTAATGTGAATCATGTGTCCATATTGTGTCTGTCTTTTTGGGATGTTAAGGGTTCTTCTCCTTTTTTGTGTGTGTTTTTTGGGAAATAAAATTTGCATCCACTTTTTGCAGGACCCAGCTAGGACTCTGAACACAAATAGCAGCAGCAGCAGCAGCAGTAGTAACATATTTTCAAAGACTCATAAATTAACTAAAGAGCACAAGGAAAAAACTTCTAAAGACTCAAAAGAACATAAAAGTGCCTTCAAAGATCCTTCCAGGGAACACAACAAATCTTCCAAAGAATCATCTAAGAAACCCAAAGAAAATAAACCACTAAAAGATGAAAAAAAAGTTCCTAAAATGGCCTTCAAGGAACCGAAACCCATGTCTAAGGAGCCGAAATCTGAAAACACTGCCATCCTTACTATAACTTGTGGACAACAGCACGAAAAGAAGACCCCCACAAAAAGGTCCTCTGTTCTAGATTCTGATGAACCTGCTGTCAAAAAAAGGAAAAAAAATGGCTCAGATTCTTTATTCAAAAATTTTTCTAGCACCCCGCCCCTGATACTTACTTGTTCAGCTGACAAAAAACAAAGAAAGGATAAATCTCAACTTAGGGTGGGGAAAGTCAAAATTGAAAGTGATGCTCTGGAAAAGAAGACGCCTACATTGCCACCATTTGATGATATTGTGGATCCAAATGATTCTGACATGGAGGAAAACACGTCCTCCAAATCTGAAGTAAGTGGTGTTTGGTTTTGTTTCATGTGTTTTGAATTCTCAGAATCACAGAATCACAGAAACATTCAGGTTGGAAAAGACCCTCAGGATCACCAAGTCCAACCAATAACCCTATTCTACAAGGCTCACCCCTAAACCATATCCCCAAGCACCACATCCAAACCACCTTTAAACACATCCAGGGTTGGTGACTCTGCCACCTCCATGGGCAGCACATTCAATACCTGACCACTCATGCTGCGAAAAAACATTTCTTAATGTCCAGTCTAAACCTACCCAGTCACAGCTTGAGGCCATTCCCTCTTGTTCTATCACTAATTACAATTCTGTGGGATTGTGCAACATATTTGTATTTTCTCCTTCCTTTCTCTCATCTACTGGCAGATTGTTCAAAGTGAAGGATGTTGACTGCCGTCTGTTTAAACTTATGCATGTTCTAGTTGAATTGTGTTACCTATTCAAAACTCCTCTACAAATCTGTCAGCATTATGGTGAATGAACATATGTGAGATGGCTATAAAATAATATTACTCTTTTGGTACTGTTGTTTTAAATTGTATGCTTCAAGTGAGAGGAAAGAACATTGATTTAAATGGTTGTATTTCACACCCTGTGTCTTTGTGTTAAGGTGTTAGAGAATTCAGTAAATTCAGGAAAGGGTTGTAGTAGACCACAGTCACAGTCTTATTCAGAAGAATTGACTGGTTTTATGGAAGTTTGCTTTCCTGAAAATACTTGTCAAACATATCTGCTTCTCTGTTTCAAGCATCATTTGCTCTTGATGATTAGGATTTTAATAATTCTCCTAGCAGATGTAGGTTTTCAGAAGCAGGTACTACAGAGAGACGAGTGAAGAAGCAAAGAGGCAGAAAGAGAAAGAAGAGCCTTGTTTGATGCCTCTATTTGTGCTTATGGCTGGAGGTAGTGTGAATGGTAGAGAGGAAGTTAATTATTCCTAGCTGTGCCTGTTCAAGTCTCTTATTTTTCTGTTTTATGCTGTGTGCCTCTGTTACTGCCATCAGATTAATAGCCCTGCTGCCCTGTCTGGAACAGCCAATAAATTCCCTGCTGTGGGGAAGTGTCAACATTAGGTTTTTACTTCATAGAAACTTGCCACAAGGGAGAAAGTAATTTATTTCTGAAGTGACCTTTTAATGACTGGTCCCTTAAGGCATGCAAAGGCTGTAAAAAACGATGTGAAATAGGACAGGCTCTGCTTTATGGCATGGTAGTGGTGATATTGTGGTTGGGGTGGCATTCTTTTTCTGGTTTAAAACTTACAAATTAATCTTTAATCCTGAAAATGTTCACGCTCTCGGGCTTGGTGTGAATTATTTATTAATGTCTTCAAAATAAGCTGAATCCTGTATTTTAATTTTTGTCAGTACCTTTAAGACTTGCTGCCTACTGTCAGTATATCTGGTAATGAGCATAGATTTTGCTTTCACACTTCCCAATCATTCAAGTGGGTGCCATGTAGTAGCTCATACGCTTCTATTTGCAGCAACAGTTCTCCATTTATTCAAAGACAAAAGACATGAGAGAAACAACTACAATGTAACTGGACTTTTACAAATGCAGGCACTACAGAGGTGTGTGGCAGCTTGCAAATAACTGATATGTGAAAGATATGAATATTGCTTGAAACCAGTCCTTTTTAGTTGTTGTCATATGTTTCCCTCTTGATTGTCTTGCAATCGCCAACCCATTACCAATGAATGAGACAAATCCATTTGCACAGATTCAGGATATTCTCATTCTACAAGCTACTGTTACCGAGAGGGTGAATTACCCAAATCTGCTCAAAGAGAAGCAGATCCTGCTGATCTGGACTCCAGTGTATTTTAGCCTTGATAGCCTGGATCATGGACTAAACTAAAGGGTTTGTTCAAGTATACACCATCAGGAAAAGGAATAACAGGCAAAATGTGGGCCTCCTACTGAATGAGGTGGGTGCCCTAATGACACCTAAGACACCAAGAAGGCAGAGTTACTGAATGCCTTCTTAGCTTCCGTCTTTACAGCTAAGGCCGGCCCTCACTCTTACAGGTAAGAGAGAAAGTTGGGAGGAAAAAAGACTCCCTTAGTCAAGGACAGCTGGGTTAGAGGTCACCCAGACAAGCTGGACACCCACAAATCCATGATGGGAGTCGTGAGTGCTGTAGTTGATTGAAGTTATTGCCTAAGCCACTCTTGACCATATTTGAAAGGTCATGGAGAGTAGGGGAGGTGCCTGAGGACTGGAGGAAAGCCAGTGTCACTCCAATCTTCGAAAAGGGTAAGAAGGAGGAGCCCAGAAACTACAGGCTAATCAGCCACACATCCATCCCTAGAAAGGTGCTGGAACAGCTGGTTCTGGAGGTCCTTTCTAAGCACATGCAAGAAAACAAGATTCTCAGGAAAAGTCAGCGTGGATTCATAAAGAGGAAGTCACGCTTGACCAATCCGATTGCCTCCTGTGATGGTGTGACCAGCTGGGTAGATGAGGGGAGAGCGGTGTCTGTTGTCTACCTTGACTTCAGCAAGGAGTGTCTGGCGCACCATGAAGGCTGTGCTGCCATTCAGCCAGACCCATATAAACTGGAGACTTGGGCAGATAGGAATCTAATGAAGTTCAACAAGGGCAAGCGTAGGGTCCTGCATCTGGGGAGAAGTAACTCTGTGGAACACTACAGGTTAGGGGTCAACCAGCTGGAAAGAAGCTCTGTGGAGAAGGACCTTGGAATCCTTGCCCTTAAGGCCAAGAAGCCCAATGGTATCTTGGAGTGCATTAAGAAGAGTGTGACCAGGAGGTAAAGGGAGGCTTTCCTCCCCTTCTACTCTGCCTTAGTGAGGTCACATCTGGAATACTGTGTCCAATTCTGGGCTCCCCAGTTCAAGAGGGACAGGAAAGTATGGGAGAGAGTCCAATGGAGAGCCATGAGGAGGTAGCTGTGGCTGAGAGATCTGTGCTCTTCAGCCTGGGAAAGAGAAGACTGAGAGGGGATTTATGAATATATAAGGGGTGGAGGTTGCGAGGGTGGGGCTGGGCTCTTTTCAGTGCTGCCCAGTAGTATGACGAAGGGCAGCGGGTACTGACTAGAACACAAGCAGTTTCACTTGAAGTTAAGGAGAATTTCTTCACTGTGAGGGTGACACAGCACCAGAAAAGGCTGTCCAGAGAGATTATGGAGTCTCCTTCTCTGGAGACTTATCTCTGTAATATTCAGTCAAATATTTTTTTCTTACCCTGGCACAGTTACAGTGGTGGTTATTGTAGCACTGATGAACAAAGAATATATCAGTATTTAGGCATATATTCAGCAAGATTTAGTCCTAAAGTTGCTTTAAAAACGCAAAACTGCAAGCCCCAACTCAGCAAATTTGGGTTAGATATAATAAATTACAAATTTATACTTACAAGATAATTGTGAGGATAACACAAGAATGTTAACTTTGGGTCGAGTACTTTCAGTTACATTTATGACGTACTGCAAACCTTATTCTGTGTGAATTAGTTCTTTTAGTTTTAATTAAATTTTTCATAACTTTGCAAAGAATTTTCTGAGGACAGTATTTTCCTTACTCAATGGAGTAAGAGATGTTCTCTTTCTCAAACACCCATGTCCTAGAATGGTGACTGCTTGCTTGCTTGGTATGATCTCATATGTGTAGCTACACACAGCAAACACCATACATTTCTCCTAAATGGTATAATGTAGCAGAGCTGTCTTTAACTGCACCATGGCTAAGGTTGTATTGCTTCACCTAGGATAATTTTACTTGTGCTTTTACATTTTACAGAGAGTTCAGTTTCTCAGTTGCTACACAAAACCAAGAAGATTTTGTGTGCATTTCTTTTTTAAAAAAAAAAAGCTGAGGGAAGGGTTCAGATCTCCCTTTCATAAATGCCCTTTTCAAAAATGTTCATTATTTCTAAAATTTGCCCATTAGGTAATGTTTTATAACACATAAGAAGCAAGATAAGAAGTGGGGTATCAGCATGCAGTGTTGGCATTATCTCCAAAAATTGACCCACCAAGCTGCATACTAGGAGCAGATGAACTTGTACTGCTTTAATCAAACATCTCCCAGAAGCTAGAAATTCCTGGAAAAGTTCCTATTGTTGGTTGCACGGAAGACTTTTTTTCAGAGGTAAGGGCAGTCACAGAATCACAGAACTGTCAGGGTTGGAAGGGACCTCAAAGATCATCCAGTTCCAACGCTCCTGCCATGGGCAGGGACATCTCACACTAGATCAGGTTGCCCAGAGCCCCGTCCAGCCTTACCTTAAAAACTTCAAGGTATGAGGCCTCTAACACCTTCCTGGGCAACCTGCTCCAGTATCTCACCACTCATGATGAATAACTTTTTCCTGATATCCAATCTGAATCTACCCATTTCTATTTTTTGCTCCATTGCCCCTAGTTCTATCATTACCCTCCCCAGCTTTGTTGCACACACTACACACCCCCCTTAAGATACTGGAAGGCCACAATAAGGCCTCCCTGGACCCCTCTCTTCTCCAGTCTGGATAACCCCAACTCTCTAAGTCTGTCCTCATAGGAGGGGAGCTGCAGCCCTCTGATCATCCTCATGGCTTTTCTCTGGACATGTTCCAGCATGTTCATATCTTTCCTGTAATAGGGGCTCCAGAACTGGACACAGTACTCCAGGTGGGGGCTCACCAGAGTGAAGTAGAGGGGGGACAATCACCTCCCTCAACCTGCTGGCCACACTTCTCTTGATGCAGGATGTGGTTGGCTTTATGGGCTGCAAGTGTACACTGTTGGCTCATTCTTAGCTTCTCATTCACCAGCACCCTAAGTCCACCAGTTCCCTCAGCACCCGTGGTTGTATCTCATTGGGTCCCATGGACTTGAACACTTTCAGGTTCCTCAGATGGTCATGAACCTGATCTTGACTCACAATGGGCAGTTCTTTCTTCCAGCCCATGCTATTACCTTCCATGACTCCGGAAGTGTGGCTGGAGCCCTTGCCAGTGAAGACTCTAAGGTAAAGAAGTCATCGAGAACCTCAGCCTTCTCCATGTCACTTGTCACCAGTTCTTCTGTTTCCTTTCTGAGGGGGCCCATGCCTTCTTTAGTCTTCTTTTTACCATTAATACACCTATAGAAATTTTTGCTCTTCCCCTTCATCTCCCTGGCTGATTTAATTCTGACTGAGCTTTAGCTTTCCTAACCAGGTCTCTTGCTGCTTGGGCAGCTTCCTTATATACCCCCCATTCTAGCTGTCCTTTCTTCCACTCCTTGTAGAGTTTCTTTTTGTGTGACAGTGTGTCCAGCAGCTCCTTGCTCATCCAGGCAGGTCTTCTAGCATTCTTTACTGCTTTCCTCTTTGTGGGGATACTTTTCTCCTGGGCACGGAGAAGGTGATCCTTGAATACTGACCACCTGTCCTGGGCCCCTCTTCTCTCTAGGGCTTTGTCCCACAATGCTTTGGCCAGCAGATTCCTGAAGTGTGATATCAAAGTCTGTGTCTAAAGTCCAGGGTTGTAAAGCTTGGAATATGTCCTCTTAATTGCCTTGAGGATCTTAAACTATCACTTCATGGTAATGCAGCCAAGGCTGTCCCTGAGCCTCACAGTGGTCACCAGCCCTTCCCTGTTGGTGAGAAGGTCCATCAAAGCACCTTTTCTTGTTGGTTCTTCTACCATTTGGAGGAGGAAGTTGTCATTTGTGCATTCCAGGAACATCCTGGATTGCTGGTGCCTAGTTGTATTCTCCCTCCAATAGATGTCAAGGTGGTTGAAATCCCCAACAAGGACCAGAGCTTGTGAATGCAAAGCCACTTCTGTCTGCCTGCGGAGGGCCTCATCTGCTTGGTTCTGCTGGTCAGGTGGCCTGCAGCAGACCCCTATAGTAACATCACTTTCCGCTGTCTTCCCTTTACTCTTAACCCATATGCTCTCAACCAGCTCATCATCCTTCCCGAGGTGGAGCTCCACCAGTTCCAGCTGCTCACTGATACACGGAGCAACACCTCCTCCCCTCCTACCCCACCTGTCCTTCCTAAAGAGCTTGTATCTACATTCTAGTCATGGACATCATCCCACCAAGTTTCAGTAATAGCCACTATGTCATGGCTTTCACAGCAGCACAGTGGCCCTCAATTTGTCCTGTTTGTTGCCCAAGCTCCATGCATTTGCATAGAGGTGCTTCAGCTGGGCTGGCCATGTCACCCTCTTGTGTGAATCTGCCTTGATTCCCTTGGGGTGTCTTGGTGCATTGTCCCTGGCTTGCTTCAGGGCAGTAAGTTGAGAGCCCTTGATAGCACTCTATTCCTCTGCCTCTGGTGAGCTGCCCCACTGTTTATCACAGGCCAGCATGAGATTAATAATCCCTTTCCCTTTCAAATCTAGTTTAAAGCATTATCAATGAGCCCTGCCAACTCCTGCCCCAGAATCCTTTTCCCCCTCTGGGACAAGTGCATCCCTTTAGTTGCTCGCAGCTCTGGTGCCTTGTAAACCAAGCTGTGATCATAAAATCCAAAGCCCTTTCGACAGCACCAGTCCCAGAGCCATGAATTGACCTGTTGGCTCTTCCTAAATATTCCCATGTCCATCGCTTATGTCAGAGGGATAGAGGAGAACACAACTTGAGCTCCTCATCTCTTTAGCAGTTGCCCTAAGGTCCTGAAGTCTCTTTTAATTCATTGTGAGTCTCTTATTGCTTACATTATCGCTACCCACCTGAAAGACCAGAAGTGGGTAGTGATCTGAAGAATTCACAAGGGTGGGAAGTTTACCTATGATGTCCTTCACCCGGGCACCAGGAAGACAGCAGACCTCTCTGTGAACTGGGCTTGATATGCGTATCAGGCTTTCTGCTCCTGTAGCAGGGAGTCACCAGTCCATGATCAATTCTCAGTTGCAAAGGCTGTCTTCAGGTTTTTAAATTAAGGACAACATTCTAATAAGTTCTGATGGTAAAGAAAGCTGACAAGTAGTATGAAACACAGGTGGTGTTTTACTGGGCAAGTGCTGCAGGAAGTCAATGCTGCTAGTCCCCTGTTTGCTTCAGATAGAGCCTGTGAATTGAGATTAGGTGTATCCTTTCAATTAATGGGCTTAACTTTCAGACAGAAAAGCAGAATGTCTCAATGCTTTTTATTTAATATTGGCATTGTGCTCTACCTAGTTGTGGGCACTGAAGTGAAATGTGTATCTCCATTTCTCCTAACCCTTCTCTTGGTCGCTTTAAAAGTGATACCCTTCTTGAGTGTCATTTTCCAAGTATGTCCATGATTTAAAGTGTGTGCAAGACTTCAGCACCAGTGATAGACTTAATAGCTAGCAAAATTATTCAGGAGTGACATGTAGCATATCTCCAGTTGCAGTGATCGGAATAAAAACTGTTACTATTTTCTGTGCATGAAAGTGGTTCGTTAGTGCATTTTTTAGAGGATGTATGTGGCTTTGTTAGATTAAGTTCTGCTTCTGGTGTGATTATTTTGCACATGATATATATTGCTTTTTCCCTTCCGGCCTGTGTATGTTCTTGCAATAGAACATTGCCATTAGTAGTAATAGCAGCCTTTTGGCAAATCCAAGCCTATGGAAATGGCAGCCAGTCACTAGTGGTGTCCCCCAGGGATCAGTGCTGGCCCCCGTCCTGTTCAATATCGTTATTGATGATGTAGGTGAAGGAATTGAGTCCATCATCAGTAAGTTTGCAGATGACATGAAATTAGGAGCAGGCGTTGATCTGTTGGAGGGTAGGACGGCCCTGCAGAGGGACCTTGACAGGCTGGATGGGTGGGCAGGGGCCAATGGGATGAGATTTAACAAGGCTATGTGCTAAGTTCTACACTTTAGCCACAACAACCCCAAGCAGCACTACAGGTTGGGGACAGAGTAGCTGGAGAGCAGCCAGGCAGAAAGGGACCTGGGGGTACTGGTTGACAGTAGGCTGAACATGAGTCAGCAGTGTGCCCAGGAGGCCAGGAGAGCCAATGGCATCCTGGCCTGGATCAGGAATAGTGTAGCCAGCAGGACAAGGGAGGTTATTCTTCCCCTGTACTCGGCTCTGGTCAGGCCACATCTTGAGTACTGTGTCCAGTTCTGGGCCCCTCAGTTCAAGAGAGATGTTGAGGTACTGGAACGTGTCCAGAGAAGGGCAACGAAGCTGGTGAGGGGCCTGGCACACAAACCATATGAGGAGAGGCTGAGGGAGCTGGGGTTGTTCAGCCTGGAGAAGAGGAGGCTCAGGGGTGACCTCATTGCTGTCTACAACTACCTTGGGGGAGGTTGTAGGCAGGTGGGGGCGACCAGCAGCAGAACAAGAGGACACAGTCTCAAGTTGTGCCAGGGCTGGTATAGGCTGGATGTTAGGAGGAAGTTCTTCATAGAGTGATTGCCCATTGGAATGGGCTGCCCAGGGGGGTGGTGGAGTCGCTGTCACTGGAGATGTTCAAGAGGAGACTGGATGGGGCACTTAGTGCCATGGTCTAGTTGATTGGATAGGGCTGGGTGATAGGTTGGACTGAATGATCTTGGAGGTCTCTTCTGACCTGGTTGATTGTATGATTCTATGATTCTGTGAAATACGAACTGAGCAGAAATGTGTACCAATAAATTGTGACAACTCAGGAGTGAGACCTATGTATTTTACTTTAAATGCAGGTGTTGGCTATATCTATTTCAGTGGGGACTATTTGTGAATTAATTAAATCATTTGCATAAGTGCATTTTTTGACAGGCTCTTATTGCCTGTGTTTCAGCTCTGGAGTATTCTATTCACTTGCTAACCTGCAGAAAGTAAGGATTTTAACTGGATGTGTGCAATGTCAGTATTTCAATTTGATTGATTCTTTTGTGACAAAAAAGGGTAAGGGAAAAAAAAGACACTGTGCCTGGTCCAGTAAAGTTAAGGCATTTTTGCAAGGCCAAGATGGTTACACTGAAAATGCTAAAGATAGGATATTTTATTTCAATCGTGACCAGGTAAGACCCTCTTAATACAGATTTTAGTGCTTTTAAGTCGCTTTATCCACTTATTTATGTTATGTTGTGATCCAGAGAAATTGCTCCATGTAATTAAAATCCAGCACCTGTTAGTTATCAGCTGAAATAGTTTAAATATGTCTGTGATAGTTAGATCTGTCCAAGGCTTTTATTCCCTTTTATTTTCTTTGTGGGGAACTGTAAAGTTCATAGTTATTTCACTTGGCAAAAAGGGTATGTTTTACTTATGACATTTGAAGGTTTGCTGCCAAGCTCCATTAGATAATTTTCATAATGCTTCCCATTTAGGGGCTTGTAATCCAGTGATGACTGATGTGAATTCTCCAGGACACACCGTAAACACATAATTTTTAAATTTTATAGACCAACTAATCCCTTGAAATGGAAGTTTCATCAAGGCAGGATAAAGACTGCCTGAACTCACTACTGCCATGAGTGTATCATGTGTCATGCCTGTGTAGAATTAATGACAATTACTTGCCTCCTGATGAGGGACTGCTGTTCAGCTCTCTATGCTGTGGAACCCTGAGGTTGTCCTGAGGGTTGACAGTTCATGCTGCAGTGAGAGATAACTGTGTGTGGGGGGAATGGTGGCCCTTTAGGAATGGACAAGGGATGCTCCTGATAAGCATCCTGCACCTGTCTCAAACTTGAGAATGGTAGTGCCTGTATGTCGCTGTTATTCTAGCAGTGAAGTGCGCAGTGTAGCTCTGGTACAGGGAGTAAGTGAAAACAAATGTAATCCAGTGGTGCTTTTTCTTGCCCTCTCTGTGGTTGCCTGTTCCCTCGTAGCAACAACGTCCACTATTTCACTGCAAGGCATGCCAGGCAGCAGTTACTGTTTAGGGAAAGTCTTATGTCTGCAACTAATTTTAACAGTAATCTGGGTGTTCTCTGAAACTGGTTCTGCATCACCACACTGGCAATAGGAAAACTGCCGCTCAAACTTTAAGAAAATGTTGGTGTGAATTTGTTTTAACTCAATGTGTCAGAAACCTTAGTGTAGCTGATACTTTTGTTAGGAAAAAAAGGTTTTACAAAATGCATTGTCTTCACACTTCTTACTCAAAAAAGTTTGAGTAAAACATTCAGCTGTGTTGGTAGTAATTCCTGTAAAACCTAACATTTTCTGGTAAAAGCTGCAAAGCAGGCTTGACTCTTCCCTTGAAAATAGAAATCCTTTTGTGCCCAACTGAAATGCGTAGTTTGTGCTTCCTCTGGCATTCATCATATTAGTGGGGTTTCTAATGCTCCTCTCTAAGCAGCAATATCTCACACAATTCATTTCCATTTGAGGCTGAAAACAAGGAGGTGTG
Source organism: Indicator indicator (assembly GCF_027791375.1). NCBI lineage: Eukaryota > Metazoa > Chordata > Aves > Piciformes > Indicatoridae > Indicator > Indicator indicator. The sequence continues at coordinate 45,494,515 of NC_072053.1, read as the reverse complement.
CATATAGCTCTGGTTACCAGAATTCTTTGTTATAAAGTTGTCTGACTATGAAGCCACCAAGGAATTTGGTAATGAATGCTGACTTTATCCCATTGAAAACTATAGTCCTTGCACAATGTGTAGCACAGCAGGACAGGGCAGTCTGGATTCTGGAGCCCATATGTCAAGTTTTTCAGATTATATTGAGGCATGTTACCTGTTCTCATCCTGGATGGCTGAACCTCTGTGAAGTAATTGCTTACTCAGTACTAACTGTGCTGCAAGCCACCTGGCAAAAGGGGAGGAAATGATGTTCTGTATTGTAGGAATTGAAGTTTCAGAGAGAAGAGTTAGATGATAAGGATATATGGAGCTGTTTGCACTTGGCTGCTTCTTTTTAAATATCCACAAAACTTACATCATCACCTCATAATGATAAAAGAGGAGAATGTTTATGTGTGACTGATAATACACCCCATCACCAGCAGAACTGTGTATTGTAGCTGAGGTTAACAGGCTGCTCTGCTGGTGCCTGGGTGCACCAGGAAATATTACATGTGTGTCTAGGGATAATGGGTACCTATCCCTAGGTACAGGGACAGCAGTAAATGGATCAGCAGCTTCAGCATTCATTATCCAGATCAGAAAGCCACTGCAAAATTCATGCCCTTTAATATTATTGTGGGCTGATCTGTGGTGATTAGGACACAAGTAAATCAAGTAACTTTGCTGCTTTGTGTGAGGTCCTTTTGGGTATTACCTAAACAGTAGGAGAAGATTGCATGTAGATTATAGAATTGCTTGGGTTAGAAAAGACCTTAAAGATGGAGTCCATCAGAGTAAAACCTTTATGTTTTTAATTATTTAAATTATCAACCACAAGTATTATGGTTTAAACCATTAAAGAAAAGAGTAGATATAGGCTATGATAATTTTAATCTAGTTTATTTCACGAGCAGTCTTTTTCCATTGCTTATGCTGCTTTAATGAAGTTAATGCACTCTAATATTACAATTTTAGCTAAAGAGAGCAGTTTGTGTATGTTATGATTCAACATGATTTATTTGTGCTGTGTGCAGCCTCTGATCCTTTGAACACAATTCAAGATTGCTCAGGGTTGTAGTACATGAGATTGTAATTTAGCCAATAGTTTTAATCATGTTAATAACCACTAGACAATATATTTAATAATTTCGGTTACCTGTATCAGTTATATTACAAGTACACCACATTACATTTTAACAGTGTGAGTGAAACATAGTTTAAATATAAACAAGTATTAGGATTTTGAAAAGAGCTTTTCTTTGACTTTATATCTTGTATCAGTTCTTAACTTACTGCACCTTATGAAACCATTGCAAAACTCTCTTTAATAATATAAAACAGAGATCTCACTACCAAGAATCTATTTTAAGTTTCCAAAGCAAGAAAAAGAAGCTTTAAATGAGAATTATTTTTTGTAGTAATCAGTAAAAGTACATGTGTAGGCAAAGTTACAGCAGGTGTGTCAGCTGTAAATGGTAAAATACCTGCAGGATGAAAATGATCTATTCTGTGGTGTATTTTTTCAAAGAATCAGCATTGTGTATTTCTATGTGGAAGTAGTATGCAGGATCTTTTGTGAAAACTACAAAACAAATACATAATAATATTAGCATATATCAAGTACTTAGAAACCACAGTGACAAATGCCTTAAAAGTGTATCTAGAGAAAAACACGTGCAGAGTATACTGTTGCTGCTCATGACATATAAAAAGTGTTTTTCAGCCTACACTACCACAAGGCAGGCTAAAAATTGTGAAACATTGAAAAACAGTTTGAGGGGCTTTGTTATGTTTTAGGGACTTGATTTTTTTAGGGTACAAGATAGATTTTTGTATTTTCCTCCCTGCAGTGTTTAACTGACACTGGAATGTACAGAAATGAAAGCTGAGATTTTCACTATCATTTAAAACTCAGGAATTAACTTTGAAACAAAAATAAATATACGGAGCCTTGCTGCAAAGGTGACAAGGCCAACAAATATATCTTCCAAAGATGGAAGAGCTGTGCTGGATCTCTCTCTGTGTGAGATCTATAGTCTGTGGTGAAATTGTGGACAATTGTTTTTTATTTTCTGGGACATGAGTTCAGAAGCCAGTAGTCTGCCATAGCAAAGACAGTGCACAGGGACTCTGTGTGGCAGCACTCTAGAAGAAAAGCTGTCATTCTTAATATATTTAGGTTTGTATTTACTTGATGTGTATGACCTTGACAAGATTTCCACATAGTAAAGGTTTAGTGTAGGGTCATGCTGGGAGCACTTTACAGAGTCAAAATGACATAACAGAAAACAACTGTAGTAAATTTGCGAAGTCTGTGAGTACCTGCTGAGAAGACCAGATCTCTAATGGTGTGGAAATGTACTGTAGTGCAGAAAAACATCCATAAAAGAAGCTCTACATGGAGTGAGATGGTTCTCCAGCTGCTTCTTTGTTAATGAATTTCAGTGCATGAGCACATGAATTTCTAATATCAGGAGAAATTAGGTGAGCAGCCTTTTTGACTGCACCAAAAGTGGCAGCAAACTGTCTGTTCAGTTTCCCAAAACATGAACTGGGACTTCATCAACATCTGCCCTTCTCTGTGCTGGTATGTAAAGCAGGGCACAGGAGAGTAAAATAGGGCAAAGGAAGAAAATCAGGAAATGTTGGCTTCAGATAAAGCAGCTGTCAGTGGTGGCCAAAACAGCTACCACATACCCTCTACCATTGCTATTAGTACCATCAGAGAAGAAAATGTACATTAGTTGAAGGAAACTCACATTGGCTTTAATACTTAGGCTGAATATTCTAGTTTGTATCTAGTACTAAAATTGAGGGTTAGAATTTCTGAAATACATTTATTTCCTTTGTTGGCTTACAAGAGCTTTGTGTACAAAACGTGTGAAGGTTCTCAAAGGGAATGTTTAAAATTAAGTCAAACTTCCATAAAATTCATGTCTGGCTATTGCTTGTCAAGTTAGAGGGACAGCCACCATTCTCTCATCACAGGGCTTTCATGCCACTGAGCTTACAAAAAAAACAAAAAAGCCATATTCTTCACATGAGTAATTTATTTCAGATATCTTCATATTTTCGTGGTTTGGGTTTGTTTTTTTCCTTGCACTTTGAGTAGAACATTCCCCACATGGAGTAGAACTCTACCCCTTATTGGGCTGCTCATACTGTTTTAATTCTTCACAAATACTGTCTTTTCACACATTTCTGGGGAAGTATGTTCTAGTTAACACCATTTTTGGTGTCAGTTTTGAAAATCATAAGGCTTTATATAATCCTGTCTTTGTCAGTGTTACCTACATATTCAGAACAGAGTTTTCATCCTTCTTGTTTGGGGTTACCTGATGAGAGCTTCCATCAGTTTACATTTGGCTTTTTTCAGTTTAAGAGCCATGCCAGGCCACTTAGAGCTGGTTGCCTAGAACTGTGTCTAGTCCTTTTTTAATATCTCTGAGGAGGGAGCCCCCACAACCTCAATGAGCAACCTGTGCCCACGCTTGGTCACTTGTACTGTGGTACAAGTGTGTCCTGATACCAATGAGGGATCCTCCTGTTTCTGTTTTCTGCCCATTGTTGCTGTCACTGGGTGCCACTGAAAAGAGCCTGGCTGTGTCCTCTTTGCACCCTCCCTGCAGGTATTTGTGTACTAATGTATATATAATGTATATACTATATGTATGTCTAATGTATATACTTAATGTGAGATCCATGAAGATCCTTGCTTTCCATCTGGGTGTCCCTCGGAATATTTTGGTTCCCCAGGCACAGGACTTCACACTTCTTGTTCCTGTTGGTGCAAGGTCCCTCTGGGTGTCAGAACGACCCTCTGGTGTATCAGCCACTTCCCCAGTGTTATGTAACTCACAAGTTAAGGGGATATTAAGAACCCTTTTCAAAAAATAATACTTCATGTTTCACTAGGACTTTTTATGATTTGGCTTCTCAAAGTGATCTTGCTAAAGCAGACCAGATTTTTTACTGGATAAGTATTATAACAATTTTATATCTATTTATATTCTTTCCTTCTTGTGGTCTCAATCAGTTAATGCTAGGAACAAATTTTGACACTGAGGTATTTCTGTGGTGTTTATATGTTGTATAATGTGAACGAGACCAGGCCCTTTCCCTTTTTTCATTTAAAGTAAACTGGTTCAAAAAGAAAGTAGTGACATTTTAAAAGCAACAAAAATATCCATGCCTGAGTGGTTTGCGGGATTTTTTCCTATAGTTCTAGCACGTCTGTAGTGTTTCAATTTGAATATGATAGACTTCTAGTGTTTGTTCTTTTTTTTAATAGGAATGGATTTTACCTGAGTTAAAGTTCATGTTGAAATTAATAAAGGAAAAACACCGTTAATGGAAATGTGCAGAAACCAGTTTTCAGCTAGTCATTTTGCTGCAAAAAGCAGGGAAGTAAGAGATAAACCAGATGTTTAAGAGAAACTTGAAGCTGGGATACCAAAATTAGTTTCCAGAGAGGTGATGGCTTTAACGTTTTCATTGACTCTTGCTCTTCATCAATGCAGTGCATTTCATGTTATCATAATTATTTTATAGTTTAAAATCTTGTATGATTCTGCAAAACTTCAGGCAGTTTAAAAAAAAAGTAATGATTTTTTTTCCCCAGAATTACTGTTTTGGAGCAGTATTGCTGCAGTGTCTCCAAAAATGTATGATATAGTGAACCATGTAAGACTCTCAGTGCTCAGAAATGGATTATGTTGTTGGTTCAGTGGGGTTTTCTTTTACAGGGTTGATTCACCTGTGTACAAGGTGTATATGCGTACAGTCACATCCGGAAGGCTGCGTTTTGGTTTTTGTATGTGTGAGAAGTGAAGCTGGTATTCGTTGGGGGGAAAGCAGATGTTAATGTTGGGGCTTTTAAGCATTCTGTTGCTGAAACAGACATCTTTCCTTGTGAGAAAAGGCAGTAAAAGGCTGTAAGTCTGCCTGCTCATTATGAAAGGCAACAGATTGATTTATGAAGAAAAAGCAACTGCTAGAGCCTTAGAGTGACAGGATATTACTCTGGTTGCTTCTGAGAACACTTTAGTTTGAACTTAATCATGAGGGATATTGTACAGTCAAAAAGAGTTAGGAGACTTTCATTAGCATGGGTAACACATCATGGTAGCAGAATTGTATAAAATTTAAAGTATAGGTTGGTTTCATCTCAATACTAGATTTTCAGATACTTACTTCCTAACCTGATTTTCACCATTCCTTCTGTATGGACACATCTTTCTTGTTTTATGTTCTGTGTTAGCATTCCCTGTGCCCAGATACCAGGTTTGTTCTTTGCCTTGTGTATACACGAGTGTGCAAGTACATACCTTCTCCAGGCTCTAAGAATGTACAGACGTTCATCATGGCAGCAGGAAGCAAGACTTCTCGGTACAACCCTCATAAGCCATTACCACTATGAGAAAAGTGATGCAGACTTTTCTAGATTAGTGGGCCTTTCTCAGTAATTTTAAAGTTATCTTTCGTAATCTGTGTGTTCCAGGTATCTGGGAAGCTAGGACTTTGGCTTTAATAAAGAACTGGATGATGTAGTAATGTGTGCGTATGCTGAGCGCATAGCACTATACACAATGTTTACCTGATACCTGAAGTAAGGACCTTTGGATATTTTTCTGTTCCATAGAGTTTGTCCCTTGACAGCATGCCTTAGGCAGCAACAGTAAGAGTTTTAGACAAAACTGTTTCTTAATATGTTACTTACTTTGTTTTTTCTTTTTTTTCCTGTTGAGTCTGAACAGCCCAGTCCTGCCAGTTCCAGCTCCAGTTCCAGTTTTACGCCATCTCAAAACAGCAGACAACAAGGTACCAACAAAGGAAAAGAACTGATGGCATATCTTCACGACTTTTCTGCTGCCATTTACAGCCTGGAATTGCTACAGTTTTACTTTTCCCTGGGTTGTTTTCAGATGTGGCAAAATAAAAGGCGAGAGAATGTGTATTTGAGAAAAGGCTGTGAAGGGTCTATATTCTGAAGCATTAAATGCAGGCCATTCGTTTAACAGATGCTAAGCTCAAAAGACCCTCCGTTTCTGAGGTTGTTCACTTGCAGGGTTAGGTAGCATGACACTTCATTCCATCTAAAGCCCTGCCCAGGGAGGTATGGCTTACCATGATGAGAATCCCAAGGATGTATCTTTGTGGACCCTTTTAAAGGGCTGTGATCTCCCCATACTGTTCAGAAGTTTGAAGAGCATGCATTATTTACTTTAGATGCATGGCAGGAAAAGATGATGGTTAGACTTGAAGTTGACTTTGTTTGCATTTTACTTTTCTGGCTAATAATTACTGTTTACTTAGAACTCAGTAAAAAAGTCATTTTCTTTCCAGAAGACTTGCCAAGGCAGGTTTTTCTGTAAATACGTTCAGATTCATTCTGTATAATCTCTTAAACTTCTTAATTCTTGCTTGGCCTTTTTCCCTGGGTTTATAAGATTGTACAACTGATACATTCTTAATCAACTTTTGTTTTGTTCTTTGGATAAGGAGCATTAAAAAAAAGCAGCTTTTGACTAAGTAAAACCATATTTGTTTTATCCATTTGTGTTCCTCAAAGGTAGACATGGTTATGAAAATACTTTAGGGCCACAGGTCAACAGTTTGTCTTTAAATATACACATGATCCATATCTATCTTACTGCCATTCAGTAGGTAATTGGTACTGTTTTTGTAATGTGTCCTGGCAGCATTGCTCCAGATGAAAGAAAGCAAGAGCTGAAGTGAACTGTAGTAGATGACTGAATTCATACATTTGATTTTTATCTAAGGCTAAACAGAACCCTTTCTGGCTGAAACCACATTTTTTCATGTTCTCATGAAAATCTTCTTAGTTGTGTGAACTATCCATTACAAGCCAAAAGATTTGGATACTCATTCCTGTTACCTTATATTAGACAAAAACCTGTTCACTTAGTGTTTTCTTCTGAGAAGACTGGATCCATCCAAGTCTTCTTGGTTGTATGTAAGGCATATCACAGATGGTCTTTCAGGTTTTTTCTGCCTTCTCAAGATTAGATGGGAGAGTTTTCTTCTGATCAGAACAAGTTTCAAGATTAGAACAAGTGGTACATACATCTCCTCTTTGCCACAGCAAATAGTGCTTACTGCTTCTTTTGAGGAGTTCCAGTTAAGTAAATGGATTCCTTGTCCAGACTGTGGACTTGTACATCAAAGCGATGAAGCAACATGCATGCTGTTGATGCTGTATGTTTTGCTCTGGTCAGAACCTACACTTCCTTTTCCTTTACTCAAGAGAAGGGCATCAAAGCTACTGAAGTGTCTGGAGAGCAAATCCTGAGGGAACTGGGATTGTTTAGTCTGGAGAAGAGAAGGCTGAGGGGAGACCTTATCACTCTCTACAACTACCTGAAAGGAGGTTGTAGTGTGGTGGGTGCTGGTCTCTTTTCCCAAGTAACAAGTGATAGGATGAGAACAAATGGCCTCAAGTGGCACCAGGAGAGGTTCAGATTGAATATCAGAAGAGAATTCCTCATTGAAGGAGTTAATCAAACTCTGGTATAGGCTCCTCAGGGAGGTGGTTGAATCACCATCCCTGGAAGTGTTTAGAAGATGGATAGATGTGGTGGTAAGGGAAATGGTTTAGCACCAAACTCGCTAGAGTTAGGTAATGATTTGACTTGATGATGTTAGACATCTTTACTTTTATTTAATGCCCTTCTAGAAGCAAAAAATGGTAAAACTCAGCAATGCAAAAGAGTCTTGTTTCTAATAATTCTACAATAATACTCAATTTCTCTTGGCATGGCAGTGTTTTACTTATTTCAGCTATGGTCCAAGGGGCCAGTCACACACACGCTTGAACATGAGTCTGTTTACTGTCATGAGTAAATCTGTTGATGCTGACTGACTTGCTCATGTGCGTAAATGATCCATGGATAAGTCCCTGCAACATAAGCCCCCAGATCATTCCTTCATTTGTTTAATGTTTAAGACTCTCCTCACCCAGTACTGTGGGGAGGGTAGTTTTCTCTTATCTACAAACATGAGTGAATTGCCTGGATGGAACACTGAAAAGTGAAGTTCATTTGTGTATTTTATTGTCTATGTTGTTTTAGGTCCACTAAGGTCTATAATGAAAGACCTGCATTCAGATGATAATGAAGATGAATCAGATGAAGCAGATGAGAATGACAATGATTCTGAGTTAGAACGACCTGTAAATACACGAGGAGGAAGCAGGAATTGCAGGTGAGTGTCTTGTGATTGGAAGTAACCTGGTAGCCTCATTGCTTACCAGGTTTATATTGGTTACTAAACTGGATCAGAATCAATGAAATTTGACTTTCACATAAGCTCTGCACTCTGTGCAGCAGATGATGTACAAAAGTGCAGACAGAAGGTAAGAGAAGGTTTTGTCACAGAAATTACTTTTTTTTTAAAGGACTCTGTATCTTAGCTGCAATCGTAAGAGGGTGTTCTAAGAATTGTCTGTTCTTTAGGCAGCTTGAAGCTTCACCTGAATGTTAAAGGTTGTCGAAAATCTGAAACAGTTTCTCTCAATCCTTTTTGTAGTGGGTTCTTTGTCTGATCCACAGGGTTCTGCTGTGAGAGCACAGCATTTGAGTGCCAGTGTCGGCTACTGCTTAAATGCGCAGGTAATAGGAATACAGTAGTTAATGTGAGGTGCTTCTCTGGTGCACTTTACAAGCTGGAATCAAGGAGAAAAAGCCCAAGATGTCTAGCAGTTTGAGAATTTGTTCACATCAGTGGTTGTATGAAGGATTGTCTCCAGCTCAACTTGTCTCTAAATGCAGAGATTTTGTTTCAGTTTTTAAACTAAACCTTATTTAATGTTCCTCTAACTTTTTTTTTTCATCTACCAAATAAATACTCCTTATTTTTCCTAAGTAAATGAAGGATGAGACTGACTAGATGATCTTTTTCCTGTGGCCTCTCCTAAGACATTAGGTTTTTAAATTTTAGCCAGGAAAAAGATGTAAATGCAGACACCTGGCCCTTGTTCTCTGTGCTGCACAGTTTTTTTCCAGTGTGTGGCTCTGCTGAGATGCCTCTCTTCTACACAGCCTTGATTAATGATGGCTTACTTAGGGAGGAGTCGGTCATCTTAGTGTCTCACCTCAGAGTGCATGCTTATTTCACCCCTGTTAACATCCCTTTGTCTGGATGTATAATAATCTCTTGGTTGTGTGTTTTCATAGGGTTAGTCTGAGTGATGGCAGTGACACTGAAAGCAGTTCAGCTTCCTCATCACATCATGAGCCAGCACCACCTTTACTGAAAACCAACAACAACCAGGTAAAGTCAAAATTTGTAAATGCAGTCCTGGGGAACTGGTAATGATGTTCTGATTACTTCAGTGCACTTGTTTAGACTGTAAATTGACAGAAGAGTATTTTTTCAAGAAAAGTAGTATTTGGTTTAGCAAATACTGTAGACCAAAGTAATGTTTTCATCAGTATTTTAAGAAATACACTCTTCCTATATGAATTAGCTTTGTAAGGCATACAATGCAAACTGGTTTTACAGCATCAGTCATACAGCTGACCCAGGTTTAGGTTTGTATTAGCACTGGACATCAATAGCTTGTTCTCAGGAGTTTCTGCATTCATGTCTTCCTCTTTCCCCAAACAGTGTTCATGTAGATGATGATACAGTATTTTTTACTTCACTAGAAGACAGTAGCTTTTGTATCAGTATCAGAGTACTTCTTCCAAGTGTGTTAGAGCTAACGCTGTTATTATTTTTGAAGTAGGAAAGTAAAGTAGTTGTTTTTTCAGAAAGAAGAGATTAAACTAGAGTTACAAAATATATCAGGGAGAGAGTTAAGAGTTTGGGAATTACCTCATACCAGTTACCAGCTCTCTAAATAGAAACATTCAATATAAAAGCTGATGATCTTTTAAAAAAATAATTTAAAAAACATGATTTATAAAATACACAATTTGTCACTTGTTTTAGGGAGCAATAATTCATTCCCAGCATCAGCTGGGCCATGTGCAAAGCAGTCATTAAATTTACTGGTTAGCAATAAATGGCTGCTTACAGTAGTGATGTAGTTAGAACCGTGTCTACATTTACTAACAAAAGGTTGTGGTTTAGATGGTGAGCTTTATGGAGGAGTCTTTCCTGTATCTCTTAAGTTAACTGCTTCAATTATCTGGCAGAAATTATTTACTTGGAATTGCTTTTTTAATAAGATGTCCAATACCAGATTACTGACAGTGCAAAACCAAAACACAGTTCAGTTCAATTGCACGGTAGAGAGAAAAAAACGAACCGGGAAGTAGTTTATACACAGAGAGAAACAAGATTCCATGTCCAGAAAGCACTCTTACTATTCACCAGAAACTCTGTAGGCTTTTTGAAGCTGATGTGTACAAAAGGTACACGCTTTTAAGAGAGAGTCTTTTGGGGAAAAAAGTAAACTATAAAAATGAAGAAGAGTGCATTTATTGGAGACATAAAGACGTGAAAGATAAAACATCTATGTATGGCTTGTTGTTTAATGGAGATTAATTTATACAGAGACAATGTGTTACCGAGTAAGTGTAACTCTCAAAATCAGCAGCCCACACAATCACTTCTTTCATGTTCCTTTTCCCTTTAGTGATCTAACAGAAGCTCTACTTACACATACAGATATTGCAATCAGTAACAGTGCACTAGCTAAAACTGATTGGTCACACACATTCTTCCATTTTTATAGGTGAGCTGAATTTTGTAATTGAACAAATTACAAAATCAGAAATTTAGGGAAGCATTATGAGAATTCAAATTGTACAGACTATAGCCACATTTGAAATTTCTGCTTGGTAGCATAGTGCTGCATGCCAGGATGATGTTTTTAATTGGTGAAATCAGGCTTACATGGACTAAGTCCATTCACAGAATGAAACAACTGGAATAGTTAATACTTTTGTAAGCCTCTTCAGATATGATTAATGCTGTGTCTTATCTAAGCAATAATTTTCACAGACTCATTTCACAGAATTATTTGTGTTGGAAGGGACCTTTAAAGGTCATTTATTTCAATGTCCCTGCAGTCAGCAAGGACATCTTCAACTCAATCAGGTTGCTTAGAGCCCCATCCAACCTGACCTTGAATGTTTCTAGGGATGGAGCTTGTACCACTTCCATGGGAAACTGGGATGAGTGTCTCACTACCCTCATTGTAAAAAATGTCTTAATTATATCTAGTCTGAATCTGCCCTCTTCTAGTTTAAATCATTATACCTTGTCCTGTCACAACAGGACCTGATAAAAAGGGTATCCCCATCTATCTTATAAGCCCCTTCTAAGTACTGAAGGGTGACAATAGCGTTTACCCAGGGGCTTGTCTTCTACAGGCTGAACAATCCCAACTATCTTAGCTTTTCTTCATAGGTGAATTGTTTCAGCCCTCTGATCATTTTTGTAGCCCTCTTGGACCTGCTCCAACCGGTTAGTAATACCTTCTTTGTGCTCTCTGGTGGACTCCAGAGCTGGACACAGTACTCCAGGTGAGGCCCTACCAGAGACCTCTTTTGTTTAAAAAACAAGAAAAGCATCTAAAAGGTACTGGATCCATGCCTAGAGGTCTGTTGTTTTTTCAAAATAAAGACTTTCTCTTCCATTGGCCTACACAGCAGTAACCCCAGGGGCTGATAAATTGTATGTTTAGCTTTCTGACCATGCAGTGTGGGCTAAGTAAATCATTACATGAGGTTAACTCAGATCTGCAGTCACGCTCTCTATATAGGGAAATTTCTTGCTCTCTGTAATCTTACAGTGCTGGTTGCCCCATAGAGCATATATGGAATTTTAGTCATTTGCCAAGGCAAGTAGAAATAAGAGGGAATGTACAGACAGCTGTCACTTAGGCTTCTCTTTAGTCTAGAAGTCTTGCTTTTACAGGCCTTATTTCCTTGTTTTATTTGTTGAGTTTTGTCCTGTATTGTGACCATTCAGTGTGGTTTTGGAGATAATTATGATAGTGATGTTTGTCTTGCTTACAACATGAAACAAAATCTCCCTTCATCTGCAATCATTTATTTTGCCTTGATATATTTCAGAAGAACTGATCTTATTCCAGGTTAGGGATGACATGATGATTTATTTTAACTTCAAAGAAAACATATATTGGGTGGGAGGAGGATGGGGAGGATTGAAAGAGCAATGAACAATTCTGTTTCCCCAAAATACGATTTTACAATATTTCCATAGTAAGCATGGTGTTTTGGTGCTTGTTGGCATGCTCTTCTTGACCATGATTCAGTACTGGATGAATCATTCTTGATTTATCGATGTGGTAGTAAAGGGCTTTGTATGGCATTGAAGGAAGAGTACCAGGAGAAACTACTGTCACACACAATTTTTTTCAGTTACAACTTATGCAGTCATTTCAAAGACTGTTTCAAAACCTCTGTTGTAGAAGAAAAGAGGCAGCTTGGAAAAAAAAAAAAAACAACAAGGAAAGTATACTGACCATGTGATATTAAGCCAATAGACAAGTACCTCAGTACCTTTGTATCTGTAAAATCAGGCCTCTTACCTATGTTGTATCTATCTAAGAACTCTTTTTCTACTGTATCTGGTTTGCATCTAAGAAAAAAAAGTATTGAGGAAGATTCAAATTACATTGAGTTAATTATTTTAAGGATTAATAATACCAATATAACTAGCCTAGCAACTCATATTTTTCTGAAAAATATGAGTAGGTTATATGAATCAGAGAAAGAAAAGCTCAGTTTTGAGTTTTGATTACATTTTCTGCACATGCTATGTTCTTTGCCTTATTAACTGATAGCAGATTTTTTTCATATGGCTCCAATGATACATGTAATTTTTACAAGAATCCTTTTTTTCTTTTCCAGATTTTAGAAGTGAAAAATCCAATAAAGCAAAACAAATCTGATAAGCAAATAAAGAATGGGGATTGTGATAAGGTAAATGAGAATGAGGTAGCAGTAGAGTTGTCCAAAATGTGATATTAATGTATTTGTTACAGAATTAAAATCTTAGTACATTATAGAATGAAAGGTTTAGTACATCTTTGCTTTGGGTTTCTTTAGGTGCAGATCTTTTTCTCTCTCTCCTTTTTTTTTTTTTTTTTTTTTTCCTCCCCTTCCTTTCAGTATGTGTTCCTAGATTTTCAAGTTCCCTGATCCATATGCTTTTTGGTTTCTTAAACTGGGCACTGTATCTCTCCCTGCTTAGGAGGGAAAAAAAAAAAAAGCTTTTGATGGGTCAGCCTGAAGTAGAAAGTTGATAATTGAGTGCAGAAGTGGGACATGCTTGACATTCCAGGAAGGAGGACAATGGACATTGGATCACTCTTACTTTATCTTTCTCCCCTTATCCTCTTGTTGACACAGAAAATTTATGATGTAGCCTAGAAAAAAAGAGGGATTTGATTGTGAACCTGTAGGTTTGGATGTTACTTGGGAAGGTGAAGATGTGTTTCAAAGATGCTATTTTGGAATCCCCAGTCTGTTTGACACAGTTGAGATACAGGTATTATCTTCTACAGCAAAGGAGCACCTAATAAAATTTTCGTCAGTGTGAAATATCTAAGAAAACCCACAAAAATTACATTTGGGTTTTGTATTAAGCTAGAGAAAGCCAGATTACTCAACAAGTAAATTTAGCTTGAAATTTTAAAATAAAATCTCCATTTGTATTGTTTTTCAAGACATCTGAAGTTTTTTAAATACATAGCTATGACTTAATTAATAAGTTGTTTATGGGGGGGGGGGATTTATTTCTAGGCATATCTTGATGAACTAGTAGAGCTCCACAGAAGACTAATGACACTGAGAGAGAGACATGTACTGCAGCAGGTGAGGAGCATTCTCATGCGTTATCACAGAAATTGTGACGTCACATCTAGTTTTTGCCATCACCTAAAACTCTGAAATCATGTGAAATAGCCATCAAGCCTGTTTGATCCATATACAGCCCATTACCACTTTCAGTGTAACACTGGGAATTTTTACACATACTTTAAATTGCATTAGCATACTAAATGACAATTTTTTTAAAAGCCTATTTGAGCTAAATTTTTCACTAATTCGTTGTTACATTTCTCAACATACTGCATCAATAATTATGAAAACAGGATGGAAGAATGGATACAGCTGTGCACGTACCTTGACTTGATGAAGATCTTGTTGCTTTTTCCTGAAAATGACTGGTGTTTTCTCAGAAACTGTTAAGGATGCTTTCTATGGCAAACAGAAAACACGGAATTCAGAGCAAGACTCACTGTAGGGAAAACCGCAATTGCCCAGAGTTTAGTCAGCTGAATCAGTATTCCTCAAGACCTCAGAAATCATGGAATGAGTAATACAGAAATGCACAGACCAAGAAGGTTCCAAATGTGTTGAAAGATGATGCCGTAGTAAGAACAAAGAATAGTGTTCTTTGTTTTGGGCAGCATTGCCAAGTATTATTGGATTACAAATTGTGAAGATGAAACAATCACAGCTAGCAAAGCAGACATGATTGTGGCACAGATGGCTTTACTGTGTCTAGTGCAAATGTGTGCCAGTTGCGAACATGCTGTACTGAGTGACATTTTTATACCTTCTGAAATGATTGCAATCATTCATCCAATTTCTCAACACTTGGATAAGTGTGTTAAAAAATATTTTGTAATCACCAGCATCAGTCTGTCAGTGAAAAGGAAGACCTTGGTTGAGGATATTCTTAAAGAGGAATTCTGATAACTGTGTCAAATGTCCTAAGTTACGATACACAGTGATGCATATTGGTTATCCCTCATATTTAATGTACTGCTGTTTCCCAAGTTCCCTTTTATCTACAAGCGCAACCAAAGCACAGTTTCAGAATAACGGAAGAGGCACATTTTAATCTACATGAAGAAATTACTGTACTTCAGAAGGCTAGAAGATAGGAATTAGACCACAGTCTCCACTTTATATTATTCATTGCTGCTTTGATAATTTATTTTAAAAATTAATCTGAAATAGCCACTGTACTGTAAATTCACACCTTGTCTTTGCTTCCTGAACACTGTACTTTCCCAGTTATCTAAGGCATAGCTTTTGAATGATTTCCCTTCTGGTAGACTGCTGGATTCAGTGTCATCTCTCAGTACAGAACTGCACCACTGGCCTAGCCAGTGCTGTCCAGGCATAAATCCAGCTTTCTCTGGAGCTCTGTCCACACCCTGCATAGCATAGGGCTTAGATGGCTTCATACGAAATTTTGTAAAACATCTTCAAAACCTTTTAAGCAAAACAAAACCAAGCAAGATACATTTTTCTCTTCATGAATGTAGTATAGTAGTGGGCCAGAGTCCTGGAGAACCTCTGCTGTCTCACCCTTGGAGCTTTTAGATCTGCTACTGGCAGCCTGCTCCTGGAGCAATCAGATTTGACCTCATGGCTGAGCCTGCTCTGAGTGGGCCTGGGACTAAGCAATGTCCCTTCCAAATGGAATTACTCTCTCATTCTAAGAAATATTGTCCAAGCAACTAAGATGGTTCAAGCTGAATCCATAGTCTGTTTTTTATCTAATGGCATTTAAATGCATTTGGTGGGGAAGACATGTTTCCTTTCATTAGAAAAATGTTTCGTTAGAAAAATGATAGGTTTGTCCACTAAAGCTTCCTTGGTCTGGTGTTAGAGTACTATATTATAATCATAGTAACTTCATAGGAAGATATAAGGAAAAACAGTGAGGAAAGAGACTTAGCTGGAAGTTGAGATTATCCTATTCCAGCTAAATTAGAAAAAAGAACAATATATGCTTGTGCATTTTAAACTAAAGATAGACTTTTATTTTCTCTTGAGTTTGTTTATCAGGCAAAAGAAAGTATTCTTTCGTTGACCTTGACCTCACAACTTTTGTGAAGAGTGTAATCTTAATACTGTAGTCCATGATTTCTCATAGCATAGTGTTTAATTAGATGTGTTATGAAAATTAGGTTGATGTAGAATCAGTGTTGTCTTGTTTTCTGGGAAACTGCTCTTGCAAATTGTTTCTCTTGATTTGAGTCTGTGCAGGCTGTTGATACAGCACCAGTAAAAGCTGGATTTATAGCTGGACTGTGCAGCTGGGACAGTGGTTCAGCTCTGTACTGTTAGCTGCTAACTGAGTAATACCACCTACACTGGCAAATAGTCTATGCTGTTATAAAATAAATCATGTAGTTTAATTTTAAAGCCTTTAATCCCTTGATGATATTCTGCAATTCATTAGTTTTCAGTTTACAGAAGTATGTTCACAGTACTGAAAGGATAACTTGCAGAGAATCACCACTTCCATGCATTACAAATAAACCATCATACCATCTATCCTGCTTTGCAGCTATGTAATTAATGCAAAATACTTCTGATAAGCACAGAGTACAAAGCTTCTAGGCCAAGAAACTTCTAGACCAAAAAATACAAGTATATGGAGACTATAGGAAGTACAAAAGTCATGGGAGCAAGGGGTGAAACTGTGGAAAGGGATGATGATTACTACATGAAAAGAGTTGAAAAATATGCATCAGAAAAATGTTGATAGCTGCAAGAGTTTAAAGGCAGAGATGGTGTTGAAGAGGAATGGTGGTGGAGCTCTGTGTTCCTGCCTGGTAACTGTCATCTCTTCAGTTTATGTCAGGGCAAGTAATAATGTCTTGCATATGTCAAAGTCTGCTATCCCCCAATTTTTAGGGAATTTTTTGAGAAAGGAATTGCCTGAGAAGAATTGAGGCATTGATCAATTCAAAAGTGCTGGATTTTGAAACTTAGCTGAGGGAATGTGAAAAAGAGAAGTCAGGTTTTTGTAATCTCAGTTGTTACCAAATCCATAAGCATGACAGCAAACAAGAATGCAGCCAAGTTGGAAATGAGAAAAATTTATCTATTTGAGAATGTGGATTTTGAGATGCTTTTTAAAGGGAGCTGAAATAATTCCCCAAAAAAGAGGGAAGAGGCAGAACTACAAGTGCCTGGATAGGTAACTAAGTAATCCTGATGTTAAATGATGCTTAGATACATAAGAATTGGCCAAGACGGAGAAATTTGGCTGGCTAGTGCTGGGTTCCTAACTCTGCGTTTTCAGTTCAGATGATACTTCCATGTCCCCATGAAAGGCAACAAGAATTCTGATAATACATCATCACTTATTTTGAGGTATCAGAAATCATACTTCATCTGGTGAAAAATCTTCTTAAAGCATAGCACAGGCACAAGGAGGAAACCAAGAGTCTGCAGTACTGCTGAAAATAGCATTGCCTATGTCCACATGGTGCTGGCATATATCTTAGGAGAATTTTCTGCAAGGGGCAGCGTGCAGGTCTGGAAACTATCACATGGGCCTAAACCCTCTCCATAAGTTGAAAAATGACTATGTCGTTAGTTGCACTTTGGTTTCCTTAAACAAATACACTCATTTGCTTGTTTAAAGGCAGATAAATAGTTGTACTGTGATGGATAATGATGACACTAAGCCTGGGAGATACTATGTAAACAGAGATGTACATTACAGCAGAAAACCAAAGCTTGCTACAGCAGGAACAAATGGAACATTTTTGTTCTTTGCAGCCTGCAGTCCTAGAATAAAATAATTTAATGCTGTGGGTTTAATACTATAGCTGTCAGACTTCCTGGCAACTAGTCTCAGCCTTCTTTTTCAAAAACTTCTGAAGAGTATAAGGATATATATACATAAAAGGATACGTATGCTAATAGTGTAAGTCATGAATTTCTCATTCATTGGTAGACCAACAGGTGTTTTGCACTGAGCTGCCTGGGTTTATCTTGGTGCATTTTTTTTACATCCATTAAACACTTCGGTGTTCATTTTGATTTGATTTACCAGGTGCCTTCACATAGTGTCTAAATTTCTTGAGGGTTTGATGAGGGATATGTTTAAATTGTTTATATTTCTGTTGGCCTACAGCTTAAAAGCGCAAAGCTGACCTGATCAATGGTAGTGGTTAGAATTTTTTTTAAATACACAGTGCTGTTTGGAAATACACATTAACATTTTTACATACTCTTTGTTTCTAAAATCAGGCATATTGCTGTGGAAATTGTGAGGTGTGGTATTCTTTCACTATAATGCACGGAAGTGTTAAACAGAGTTGTTAACGTAGTTGTATCTTCCTGGTCTTGGCTTCTGTAAACTTCTTGTGCAGGCATTTATTTGTCAGGGGATATTTGGAGGCCAAGCCTGAGATTAGAGTCCTAATTTTACAAAAGGAGGCCAGATTGACTCTCTAGCCTTCTCATAGACAAGGTTCAAGAGACCACAAAAAAGTGAATGACACATGTCAAATAGCACATATCAAAGTTTCCTTCTGTTAAGAGTCAGTTTTGTCCTGTTTGGGTTTTTGTTGTTCTCTCATGTTAATTGCAGAACACAGAGATGGAAAAATGTTGAATATATGAATCAGTGAATCAAAAATTAAATTGGCAGTTTTAGATTAAAAAATTCCATATGGAAAAAAATGGAAGCCAAAAGGCATAGATTTAAATGAAGTGTTAACAAGAGCAGGATTGTTCCTAAGTACTTTCAGAATTTTACACAGCTGCAAACAAAATCAGATCTTACTTTTATTTTTTCCAACCTAGAAAAGAGGAAGTGATTGGCAAGAAAGATTTTACTGTAACAGGCATTTTTCTCTTACTATTTTACCTTGTTTCTATTTTAGTTTAATCCACCACGGACTCTGTCATTTCATGCCTGACAGTGCACATAAGGCTGTTTTATTTATCATCGATATAGTCTGTTATGTGGTCTGAGGTGAAAAACACCTATGTTTATAAAATGAAATGGGGAAAGTTATAAAAAGTTTAGTTTATATTCATTGCTGTTTTTCATTTATTGCTAGTGTCTTTCTGTCATGTTTTTCATGTTAAGGTATGCTCATTCAGCCTTGTGTGCATACATCTGTATCTCCTCCAGCTGTAGAAAACAAATTACCATTACAATCAGAGTAATAATCCTCAAACAAGCAAGGACTATCTAGCAGCAGTGTTTCAGTGGAGGCATATGTGGAAATCCCAGAACTAAAATAGGTTTCAAATTAAAGGATATAATCAGAACAATGAGCCTAGCCTGAGTGCTGCAGAAGGGATGGTTTGAAATACTGAACAGAAGAGCAATCTTTTGGCAGTCTGTGACACTACCCAGAGGCCCAGTTCAGGGAGCCCCTGAGTGTGCTCACTTGGGATGTCTGTCTCTTGGAATGAAACCGCACATAAGGGACTGATGTGATAGGCCTATCTAACAAATAATGCTTTGGCTTTCCAATATGCTAAATGAGTTTTTTAGGTAGGTGCACATCCTCGGACTTAACAATCTGGCGTTACATGTTACAGCAATTCTGTGTTGAGGGTGACCGCTCGTACAAAATGTAGACTTCAGTTCGGAGACTAAAATGTCAGAACTGCAGAGAAGCACAAGTTAGATATGTACCACTGGTTTCATATAGTGGAGGTCGTTGAGTCCTTCCCTGCCCTGCTTAAGCAGGGACATGTAAAGTTAGATGCCCAGGATGGTATCAGATGGCTTTTGAATATATTCAAGAATGGAAACCCCATAACCTCTCTGACCAACCTGTGAGAGTGCTTGGTCACTTTCACAAGAAAGAAGTGTTCCCTGTGTTTCAGCTGGTACCCATTGCCTCTGGTCCTGTCACCAGGCAGCACTGAGAAGAGTCTGGCTTTATCTTCTTTACATTCTCCCTTCAGGTATTTGTACACATAGGTGAGGTCTGCCCTGAGCCTTCTCTTCTCCAGGTTGAACAGTCCTGGCACTCAACCTTCCCTCATAGAAGAGAGGTTTTAGTCCCTGTTCTTCTCAAGAACTTGTCACATTTCTTCAGTTTCCTGTTTGAATGGAAGGTGTGATTTTAGATTAGTCACCAGATGAAGTGATCTTATGCCATCGGTAGGCATCTTTCATAGAATCACAGAATGCACTGAGTTGGAAGGGACCTCTAAAGGTCATCTAGTCCAACCAGCATGTAGTAAGCAGGGACAACTCCAGCTAGATCAGGTTGCTCTGAACACCATCAAGCCTGACCTTGGATGTCTCCACCACCTCGCTGGGCAACCTTGTTCCAGTATTCCTCCACCCTCATAGTAAAGAACTTCTTCCTAATTTAGTCCAGTCTAAATCTACCCATCTCTAGATTATAACCATTGTCTCCTGTCCTGTTGCTCCATGCCTTTGTAAACACTCCCTCCACAGCTTTCATGTAGGCCCCATTCAGGTACTGGAAGGTCTCCCTGGAGCCTTCTCTTGTCCACATCAAACAACCCCAGCTCTCTCAGCCTGTCTTTGTGGGAGAGGTGTTCCAGCCCTCTAATCATTTTTGTGGCCCTTCTCTGGACCTTCTCCATTTTCATGGAACCTTCATGGTTGATTTGGTTTTAAAAAATTAATTAGGTCAGGTATTCAAGAAATAACTGCTACTATGTGAACTAACATTGATGTGATAGCTCTTGAATACATTTTCTATTTGATACGGGCTACATTTCGTAAGGTTTTATTTCTTTTCCTTGATTAAAAAAGCCCTATGCCGATTATTTTCTAAAGGAGCCTGCTTAGCAGACATCCACACAATAAATATTCCAGGCAGCAATCTACCTGAGGCTTTCTTTGTTTGAACTTGCAGGGGTGTGGGGAGTGTGTGCTGTTTTTTTGTTGCTTTTTAAAGACTTACTTGAAGTAGAAAATGCACATATTTTCTTTCAACATTTGAAAAATACATTCTTAATGGTAATGTTAGTGGTAATGCTTCAACAACTAATGGGTAGGGGATGACATGATTTATGACCAAGGGAAAAGAAACAAAAGTACTGTAATCTGGGCCACAGTTTGTGGCAGGAAGGAAGTAAGACATAAAGACAATGGTTTAACCCCCAAGAACTGGGTCCATTTGGCTTGTTTTGTGCCTTTCATATGATACTTAGTTGCATGTTAATACGTTGACTGTGCATGTAAAGCTGCTGAAATTTTCAACCTCATTTTTTCTTTCAGATAGTAAATCTTATAGAAGAAACTGGACACTTTCATATCACAAATACAACCTTTGACTTTGATCTTTGCTCACTGGACAAAACCACAGTCCGTAAACTACAGAGTTATCTGGAAACATCTGGAACCTCCTGAGAATTCAGTGTCTGGCTGCATCAAAAACTGTTCTTTAAATGAAACATTCAGCATGATGCAACCAAAATGGAAGGAAAAAAGAAAGCAACCCTCTTCGGTTATATTCTTCCTTAAAGCCAGTCATCAGCTCTTGATAAGGGAGAGAAAAAGTGGTAAGACTCAGAGGATCTCACTTCTCAAGAAGAAAATGCTGTGGAAGAGTTCACCTGGATAACCTTGAAAAACAAACACACAAACAAACAGAAAAGCTTGGTCTTAATGAATGTGTATGATGGCATGTATCTCTCTGTGGTGTTCCAGTCCACAAGAGGAATGCGTGTTCAGCACACTGCCTTATTACATAGCTGATCTATTTATTATTGCATACATGTATTCTGAAGTCATACATGTATTCTAAAGTCAATGTGTCATTGAGTGACACCACCAGATGTTGCAAGTAGTGGGGTCCCATGTGTGCTCTTCTCATGCAGTACTGTCACAGGCCTAGTAACCTTATTCATGTTAAAATGCCTCTTCTTGCCATCTTTCTTAGTCACTTAAAACACTACAGTCTTGTTTCCACTTCTGGGGTTCCAGGAAACAAGATACAAAGTTGGGGATCAAAGAGTGGCCCTATAATTTTGTTTCTCATCTGCCACAGTGGGTTGGACCACAGGTCCTTGATTCTATCCATTTATTGATCTTGACCATTGTAGAAAAAGCACCAAATAGGATCATATGACTTGCTGTCTAACCTTAGTGAATAAGCCAGTAGGACTTTTAACAAAAAATGTTATGTATACTGTCCTGATTCCAGCATTTTTTGCAGTCTGCATTCTTGTGTCTGTTACAATGTTATAAAATTAGAAAGTGTTCTGCAGGATCATCATAAAATGAGAAGTACTGGTCCTGTCTTCTAAGGAAATGTTGTAGAAAATTATTCATTTGGAGCTATTTATTACTACACGTTTCAACACTCCTGCCAGTGTGTGACTCACCGTTGCAAAAGAGTTTTGTTTGTTTGTGTAGTACCTAGTCTGCTTAGATTATTTTGGGGTTTTGTTTCTGGTTTTGTGGGGAGTTTTACAACTGTTAAATTAAAACCCTTTATTTGAAATTAAAAAAAAACCCACATGTTGGAATAAATACATGCATGACACATCGTATATATGTGTGTGGGTGTATACACATATACACACACCTGTATATATAAATATACACACATGCATATATGCTTTTTTACACTTCCCAGATACTGGTATCTGTTCAGTAACCTGGTTGTGTTTCCAGAAGGATTTCTTGTCTATAAAAATGAATAATCTTCCATTACACCTCTTACTCCTTAAAATCAGGATCCTTATTTGTGCATGATCAAAGGAGATCTACTTGGTTTCACATCAAAGCTCTATGCTCTTGTATTGCTGATGGTTTCTAGATTAAATCATCTCCCTTCTGTAAGAATTTCAAATCCCCCAATGAAAGGAGAGAAACTTTGAAAGAATACTTCTGGATTCAAAGATTTATTCAGGTTTAACAGCCTTTAAAAAAATGTATCTAGTTTCTGGGCAGGTCAGTCTGTCACATGTATGCTATATGCCACATGTTGTCTGTATGTGTAGAGCTGAACAGTACTATCTGTATGACTTACTGTTTCATGCACAGAGTTTGTGCAGCACTGTGAAACTATATTCCTGTTGGGGTTATTTCTTATTCAAATGGTAAGTCTTAATACTATTCCTTTAAGTCCAAAGAACTTTTTTTTTGAGAGGATGGTATATGAATTATGTTGAGGAGTTTTTTTTCTAATTTAAAATGTTGTTTGACCAGACTCCACAGGAAGTCCTTCTCAGGCTTCCCAGAATAAGTGTACTTTTCAATAATGTTATGATTCTTACTGACGATTGGCATGAAGCATACTTGAAGCATTATGTTGTTTCTTTAAGTCCATGTCTTAATGTGCAATTGAGGAGCAATGGGGAGAAGCAGAAGTGTAATTTTTAAGTTACTTCTGACATAAGACAGGTGATGAGTATGCATGTGAAGGGGATAAAATTCTTTTTTTTTATTGATTATTTTATATGAAAATGTTTGGAAATTTAAAAGCAAACTTTAAAAAAATTGGTCTGCTACTGTGTGTTGAACTTTGTATCTTTTTCAATTGTACTGCATACATAAGGAATTCTGTCCATTTTGACTTTTCTAAGCTTTGTGGTGAAAATTCACCAAGTTTCAGGAGGGGAAGAATCACATGATACTTCTTGTATGACAGACGCACTGTTTTAATAGAAATAGTGAATTAGATCATTTTACCCTTCAAATACCAGACAAGCCTTATTACACACTGAGAACAGGGGTGGAAGAAAACAGCAGATAGGGGAGTAGATACCTACTCTGGAGTTTTACGTAACATCAAGTTGTTTAATACAAAGTCATATGTGAGAATTTGCATTAATTAATTGACAGAGGTTAGCACCAAGTTGCAGTATCTATAAAAGGTAATCTTCAGGATACCCAGGTCAGTGTTTCTAAAAGAATAGTTGTCTCTAACATCAGGTGAATGTTCAGTTGGGCAGACAAATTTAAATACTGTTTTAGAAGCCTGAATCCACTGAAGGTTTTACAGAAATTTCCATGTCATCTAGACAGTATTTTCTTAGAAGCCATGCTACTGTTTTGGGGTCTCTTGAATGACCTGTTGATTTCAAGCTTGTTACTTAGCTGGCAAAAGTAATGGGAAGGATGTAGAATGATCTGAAGAGAAAACTGTCCTGTCAGTTGTTGTATGCATCACTTTACTCCAGTCACTGGTTTGGCTGTAGCATATTTAGTTTGCTCCATACAATCTTTGTTCATAAACATCATAGCACATCTTTTACCACTTCCACTCTATCAGCAAGCAAACTTTTAGCAAACTTTCTTCAGTCTATAGAAGGACTTAGTCTTTCTGTGTTTGATCATTGGTCCACTGATTTTGCACAGTATGCTGCAGTGCAACACTCTGAAATGGAGTCCAAGCGAAAGATTTCTGTCAGACTTCAAGCAATAGCACTAGCAGGAACTGCACAAATAAGTGCTGCAAAACACGTTCCAAAGTTTAACAAGTGCAAGGCATGTGTTTCTGTAAGTCTCAACAGTTTTCTTTAGGCAGTATAGGGTGGGATGTAGCATACACCATTAAGCTATTCTATATATTATAACAAGAAGCTTTACTATTGGGTATAAAAGGCTTGTGAACAGGTGGTAGAGACTAGAACTCATGTATCTGCTGTGCTTTTGTCTGTGTTTGGGAGTTATATCAGTACATTAACTCAGCTAAACCAATGGCATTTACAGGTCTGGCTCTGTGTCTGAATAAGCAGACAAATTAACATCAAAGCACAGTCACATAAGGGCCTTGCATGTGCTTGAGCAGCAAGAAATGCCATTGGGACTAGACAGGAAAGAGAAATTACCCCAGTGAGAAGGGGGGAGAACTTGCAATGGGGGAGAACTTTGGGGGAGGAAAAAAAAAACCAAAACACAAAACTCAAAAGAAACCCAGGAGTAAAGAAGATTAGCTAGTGTGGCTTCTTATGTTAACACAGAGAATAAAGTTTACTGGTAAGCATTTCTGTTCTCTGTAAGATAGGGTGATTGCTTGCAGAATGGCAGCTTCTTCGATTTACTGCTGTAATAATTGTGTTGTTGCCAACTTAAAGATGTGCTGCAACATCATACAAAAAACTTAAGCTGTCTTTCAGTTTGAGATGGTAGTGTCTGTTCAACATTTGTTTGAATATTGCATCTTCTTTATATTCTGTGTTATACCTCAACCATACTGACTCTACTGCTCATAGTCTCTCATTTTCAGCGTTCATTTATGTCAAATGCATTTTCCTATGTTCTTTCTGAGAACTAATGCTGTAAAGCTGGAATTTCTGTTAGTAAACTTTACCTGTCTCATCACAGTGAGGACGAAATTATTACCTTTTATCATTGTTCAAAGAGAGACACAATTTCAGGGTCTGGGTCCTGTTAAGCAAATAGTAGGTTTGTGAAGCTGTCAGTTACATCTTTTTTGTAAGACCTAGAAATAAAGCCTATGTCTTCAGGGGAGGAAAATAAGGGAAGGAAAAAGCCACTGAAAATATTTCCATTTTGATATTCATGGGTTTTTCCATCAGTTATATTCCCTTTTCAAATCCCTAAGTATCTAATGGCCAGTAGAGAAACTATATGAAAACCGTTAAGAACTTAAAGGTATTGAAAAGATAAAAAACCTGTATTAAAAGCCTGGTTGCACTAGTAATAAGGTCATAACGCTGATACTGCTTTCAGTGCAGGGCAGACATTCTTAGCACATGTGGTTTGTGTTTCCACATCTGAGTGGGTGGTCCAGAAAGCAGTGCAAAATGCCACAGGAGGGCTTAGTTTTTGAGCAGTGCAGAGGAGACCTCGTTCAGGATAGGCTCAGCCAACACCACCCAGGCTGTCCAAAAGAAAGCTGTTTTCTTGAAGCTTTCATAAGCACCTACATTTTCATTGAGTTTATTCATCGAAATGTTTTTATTCTCTTTTTGCGACTATATTAGTCCTGACTCTGAAGATTCATGCTTGCTGGGGACATTGTTAAGTTTAGGGTAGGATTATTTTGGTGTGGTTACTTTGGGCAGAGTATGAGAAGATAGAAGTGGAACGTGCTAGTGACTTCTTTATTATTATTGTCTAGTCTTTGTCAATGAATACAAGCTTCTGAAATGTTTTCCCTCAAAAATTCTCTTACTTGTGGGAAGAAATGAATACTACCTTCATTTGTGTCAAGTTTTGTTAGCAGAGTGTATAAGAGGCTGAATTAAGATAAAGCTTCTGTGAAAATGTACACTTTTAAGATAAGGATGTGGTTTGTGATTTAATGATCGTTAGGACAGTCTGTTGGGCCACTGCAAGAAGAGCAGCCTAGCAATGTTATGTGTTTTTGCTATTAAAATGTATGAATCTCAGCTTGTACAGCAAGTGAAGTAAGTGATTAAGATACTCAGGTTTTGACTGTCTCTTGCCTAAGCTCCCTTGGACACCTTTGTTGTTTGGCATGTGAAAAATCAATTATTATGAGGGTCTGCTGAATTTCTCTGTGCTGACCAGGCCTTCCTGCATTATCACAGCTATCAGGATGGGTGGCTACAACACGCACTTGTTCCTGTCTTACAAATACATAACAGAATTCTGCAAAGCATTGCTTTAAATTGAATTATATTCAGGATAAGCCATGATATTAGTTGGGCTGCTCTCAATTACCCAGCCTGTATTTGTGCTTGGGATTCCCCTGATTTATGTCACTGTTCCTTTAGGATCAGGCTTTATTTTCTTCCTAGATAAGGAGTTTTTCTTTGAAGACCAAAGCTGGTACAGATCTCCCTCTATTAATTCTAAAGGGAAATAATTTTATCAAAAGCTTTTCAGGAATTTAGATATACCACCTTGCAGTCCAAGTACATGTAGGTGGCTGTGGATTTTATTCTAATGATACATGTCTTCTGATACAATTATTAACACACATATATATCACAGAATAATAGATTGTGTCGGGTTGAAAGGGATGTCTGAAGGGATGTTGGAAGGGCCAAGATATGGGCGGGGATGTCTTTAGATCAAGTTGCTCAAATGTCTGTCTAACCTGACTTTGAACTCTTCCAGGGATGAGGCATCCACAATTTCTCTGGTCAACCTCCCACATCATTAAAAAAATTCTTCCTTATGTCCCACCTAAATCTACCCTCTTTCAGTTCACAACCATTGCCCCTTGTCCTGTCACTGTAGGCCCTGATGAAATGTCTTTATTCATCTTCCATATATGCCCCATCTGTCCATTGAAAGGTAGTAATGAAGTCTCCCTTGGAGACTTCTCCAGGTTGAAAAACCCTGACTGTATCAGCCTTTTTTCATAGTAAAGGTGTTCCAGTCCTCTGATGATTTTCACAGCCCTGTTCTGAATCTGCTCCAAGAGGTATGCCTCTGTTGTACTGGGAACTCTCATATCTGGGCACAGTTTGCCAGGTGAAGTCTCAGCTGAGCAGAGTAGGACAGAACCACCTCTCTGAGCCTGCTGACCACGCTTCTTGTGATGAAGCCCAGAGCATGGTTGCCGTTCAGGGGTGTGAGTGCACAGCTGGCTCATGTTCAGCTTTTCCTCCCTCAAGTTCTACTCCACTGGGCTGCTCTCAATTGGTTCACTCCCTCGGTCTGTTTTGATACTATGGATTGCCCTGAGCCAAGCACAGGAGTTTGAAGTTGGCCTTGTTGAACCATTTGAGGATCATGTGGGCCTACTGCTCAAGCCTGTTGAGGTTCCTCTGGGTGGCATCCCTTTCTTCAAATGAATCTACTGCACCACTCAGCTTGGTATCATTTTCAAACTTGCTGGAGTGCGCTCGTTCAGACTGTGTTACTGATACAGATATGCCACAGAGGTACACTGTTCATTACTCATTTTCACCTGGACATTGAGCCACTGACTGACTTTTTAGATGTGGCCCTTTGGTCAAATCTTTATTCATCTAAAGAGTCCAGTCATCAGACCTGTATCTTTCCAATTTAGTGGACAGAATGTTGTGGGGGACTGTATCAAAGGCCATAGAGAGATCTAGGTAAATCATACCTCTCCCTTCCTTACCAATGCAGTCACTTCACTGCAGAAGACTTAGTTTAGTCAGGCATGATTTGCCCTTGGCAAAGCCATGTTTGGTGACTAATCACATCTCAGTCTTCCATAGGCATTGATTTTCCAGATGAGTCTCTTTCATGATCCTACAATGCACAGAGGTGAGGATGATGATTGGCTATTGGTTCCCGTGGTCTGCCTTTTTGTCTTTTTTAATAGGTATGATGGTTGTTTCCCTTTTGTCAGTCACTGGTGACTTTGGCTGGCTGCCATGACTTTTCAAATATGGTGGAAAGTAGCTGTGACTTGGCAGATAAATTGGTTCTTTCCCTCAGGAACCTAGGACATGTCTTGTGGACTTCCCTACTTTCAGGTTCCTAAGCTGACCTTGAAGTGGATCTTCGCTTACAATGCAAGGGACTTCATTCTTCTAGTCCCTGGCTTTGAGGTTCCAAGGGTTCAGAGGTGTGGGAAGAGAGACTACCCTTGAAAGCTGAGCTAAAAACGTGGTTGAAAACATTAGCCTTTGTTGGTTTTCTACCTGGTACAGGTCACCACTGGGTGACGAATGAAGGCACAAACCCCATTGCCATATAGCAATAAGATTCCTGAAATGCAGAGAGCAGAGAATCTCAGAAGTCCTCCCAGAAGTCCTTTATTGCTGCATTATAGAATCCCCAGCATTACCATCTCAGAGTCCCACTTACCGAAGTAGTCCAGGATCCCTTAATAGATGAAGCAGATATCAGATGTCCTGATCACGTCCCAAGCAGCATCCCTACACCGAAGCCCTTGCCAGATGAAGTAGCCAACAGACAGAAGCAGAAGTCCCTAGCAGCCCCAACCGAAGCCATTCCTACCTAAGTCCCTAACCCGAGAGTGTGTCCCCCTATTGCTCAGAATGGCTGTTTTTTTGTTATCAATCCCTTTACCAGTAAAAACCAACCACGTATATAAGCTAAAATCTTTTCCCAATAAGAGGTGCCAGCATGTCAAGGAGGTGGCTCGTGCAGCATGTTCCAATCAGGGTGCCAACGCGAGGATGTTGCTCTTGGCACACATGGAATGTTACTGTTTGCTTTTTGCGGCATGCAGCTAACGAATCATGACTCTGCCCCTGTCAGGCAGCTGCCCTGAGAACAGTGGCTGCAACAACTGCCTCAGAAGCCACTAGTTCTGTATACTCTGTTGAGAGACTGGGGATAGAGTCGTAGAGTCATTTTGGTTGGAAACAACCTGTAAGATCTTCAAGTCCAACCATTACCTAACTCTACCAAGTCTAGTGCTAAACCATGTCCCTTACCACCACATCTATGTGTTGTTCAAACACCTCCAGGGAGGGGGATTCAGCCACCTCCTTGGTGACTCTATTCCAGTGTTTCGTAACCCTTTCAGTGAGGAATTTTCTTCTAATATCCAGTCTAAACCTCCCCTGATGCAACTTGAGGCCATTTTCCCTTGTCCTATAACTTGATACTAGGGAGAACAGCACCCACCTTGCTACAACCTCCTTTCAGGTAGTTGTAAAGAGTGATAAGGTCTCCCCTCAGCCTTCTCTTATGCACTGCAGTTCCTTCAGCTGCTGCTCTGACATGTTTTCCGGACTCCTTATCAGCTTTATTGTCCTTCTCTAAACATGCTCCAGCACCTTAATGTCTTTCTTGTAATGAGGGCCCCAAAAGTAAACAAAAGTACTCAGGGGCATGATCACTTCTCTACTTGCTGATACAGGCCAGGATGCTGCTGGCTCATATTGAGACAGTTGTCAATCAACAACCCCAGGTCATTCTCTGCTGGGCAGCCTTCCAGACACTCCGCCACAAGCCCGTAACACTGCAAGGGTTTGTTGTGACCCAAGTGTAGGACCCAGCACCTTGGCCTTGTTGAATCTCATACAACTGACCTCAGCCCATCCATTCAGCATGTCCAGATGCCTTCCTACTCTCAAGCAAATCAGCACTGCTCCCCAGCTTAGTATCAGCTGCAGACTTAGAGAGGGTCTAGTCTATACCCTTGTCCAGATCATTGAAGATACTAAAGACAACTGGGCACAAAATAGCCCTGGGAATACTGCTTGTGGCTGGATTTAACTCCACGCACCACCATTCTATGGGCCTGGCCAGCCAGGCAGTTTTTTACCCAGTGAAGCATTTACCTATTCAAGCCATAAGCAGCTAGTTTCTTCAGGAGGATGCTGTAGGAGACAGTGTTAAATTCTGTACTGAAATCCAGATAAGCAAAATGGACAGCCTTTCACTCATCCACTAAGCAGGTCACCTTGTTATAGAAAGAGATCAGTTAGTCAAGCAGGGCCTGCCTGTCATTAACCCATGCTGACAGGGCCTGATCATCTGGTTGCCCTCTACGTGCTGTATAATGGCCCTCAAGATGATCTGTTCCATGACCAGGCCCAAGGTCAGACTGATAGGTCTGTAGTTCCCTGGGATTCTCTTTCCAGCCCTTCTTGTAGAAAGGCATCACATTTGTCAATTACATTTGCCAACTAGGATCCCTCTAGTTGGCCAGGACTACTGATAAATGATGGAAAACAGCTTGGTGAGCACTTTTATCAGCTCCCTCAGTACCCTTGGGTGTATACAATCCATCCCCATAGGCTTGTGTATGTCACTTGATGATATGTAGTCTGAGCTGGGGCTGCAGTGCTGTTTACAGTAGGAAAAACGTCCATCATCCAGGTAACAGTTGCAAGGATTTTCTGGATCTTCCTGTTGTCAGAGCAGAACAAAGGGTCTGGAAGAGAGCTTGAGGAGGCATTCTCTATCTGAGAATAAGTAAGTAGAGAAATGATTTGTAAAGTTTTGTTTGTTATGAGTTTTGTTTAGTTTTGTTTGGGTTTCCCCATGTTCTGTCAAGGCAGGTGCCATAAAACTGGGCCTCGCATATCATAATAAACTTTAATGAATTAAATGTGAAGTTTGCTTAGCAATGAATGCTATTTAACACAAAGGATCATAGAGGACTGTGGTCCTTGAACTTCCCCAGAAAGGTATCAGGGGTATCAGAGATGGTACAGAAGTACTCCTAGGCAATGTTTTTTGTATATGAGGAAGTTCTCTTAAGAGAGAGAATCTTTGCTTTACTGACAGTTTTTATCATAAAAGGTGAAACATAAAACTGGCATCAAGCTATATAAACACTTGAAGAAATCTAGGCTGATGATAAGTAGAAAACTTATAAGCCAAAGGAAGTATCTGTATGGCTCCAGGAGATCTGGTGAATGAGTTTTCATGTCCAAAATGCCATTAATGATCATGTACTTTTGTAGCAGCATGTGACACGGACTCCACAACTCAGTTCCAAGCGAAGACGTTTATTATGCTATATAGTTAACTTATATCTGTTTCTAATGTAGTGTTGTCACGCTCTAATTGGTTACAATTCTACTAACATGCGTTCAAGCAAAGCATACAATTGGTTAATGCTAGCAAATAAGTCATCCAAATGTTTCTCAATATGTCCAGCCAAATCCTGTCTGATCTCTCAGTTCCTGATAAGGTGTACTATTCCTATCTCAAAGACAAAACATAGCCTTCTCAAAACTGCTTGAAAATAAACCTTCTCCTACATACTTTGACCACAGAATCATAGGCCTGTTGAGGTTGGAAGAGACCTTTGAGATCATCAAACCCAACCACTCACCTGGAGCTCACAATCCCACCAGTAATGCTTAACCACTACCAATAAACCATGTCCCTAGAGCACCACGTTCAGGCATCTTTTAAATACCTCCAGGGCTGGTGACTCCACTGCCTTCCAGGCAAGCCCTTTCCAATGCTTGATAACCCTTTCTGTGATGAAAATTTTCCTAGTATTCAACCTGAACATCCCCTGGTGCAACTTGAGGCCATTTCCTTTAGACCTGTCACTTACTGCATGTGCGAGGACTTTGCTTTCAGTTAGTTGTAGAGGGCAATAAGGTCTCCTCTCAGCCTCTTTTTCTGAAGACTAAACACTCCCAGCTCCTTCAGCTGCTCCTCAGAAAACCTGGACCTGCTTCAGTTCTTCAATGTTTTTCTTGTAGTGAGCACCCCAAAAGTGAACACAGTACTCAAGGTGTGGCCTCACCAGTGCAAAGTAGAGGGGAACAATCACATACCTAGACCTGCTGGCCACACTTTTCCAGGATGCCATTGGCCTTCATGGCCACCTGAGCACACTGCTGGGTATTGTTCATCTGGCTGTCAATCAACACCCTCAGGTCCTTCTCTGCTGGGTAGCTCTCCAGCCACTCCTCCCTAGGCATGTAACATTGCAAGAGGTTGTTGTGGCTTAAGTGCAGGACTCAGCGCTTGATCTTGTTGCATCTCATACCGTTGACCTCAGACCATCGATCCAGCCTGTCCAGATCTCTCTGCAGAGTCTCCCTCCCTGCAGCAGATAACAGAATGCTACATGACAGAAAATTGTATTTCATTCCCCCTCCCTAAAATAGGTAACTTTCCCTTCATTTTTTGTGTTCTGTTTTGACGATTTAAACTATATACTTTTAGTTACTTTCAGTACCTAACTTTCATCTTCTGAATCTGACCTCGCTTTCCTTAAATAACTGCAGGATTTTTCTCCATTAATTGCAACGTAATTTTCTAAATCAACTGTCTATTCTGTGCTTAATCTAGGTGCATACGGTGTGAGAGTATGGATACGCTGTCTCTGTTTTTTTCTTGTGTAGCATTTATTCATCTTACCAAAGTAGTTTGTCAGGATTCACAGAATATCTTGAATTGGGAGGGACAAATGAGGATCATCACATCTAATTTCCAGCTCCTTGAAGGACTCTAAACTGTAAACTCAAAACTGTAAAAGCATCATCCAGGTTCTCCTTGAGCTCTGTCAGGCTTGGTGCCATGACCATTTCTCCGGGGAGCCTGTTCCAGAGACCCTCTCAGTGAAGAACCTTTTTCTAATGTCCAATCCTAACTTCTCCTGATGCAGCTTCCTTTCATTTACTTGCGTCTTCTCCTTGATCACCAGAGAGGGGATCAACATGGTCTAGAATGGTCCAGAAGGTCTGGAAAGATATGGCCAGATTTGATCTCTAAGCTTCAGTGGAAGCCAGAACAAATATAAACTATTTAGAGAGAGCTCAGTAGTCGCTGTATTTCAAAACTGACCAGTACAAAATATCTTCTCCACAAGCACTGAGAACTCAATTGAAACGCATTCTAAATTAAGGAGTTATAAATTTCCAGCTTCCTCTAAATTGGTAGGAGAAGCTAATAGAAATGGGACTATTAGAAAATTTATGAAACACTTAACACATGCTGTTCAAAGGTAAGGCTGGATCACAGAGAACAGAACATCCATTTGCAGTGTTGGTGCAGTATGAAGGGTACAGATACATACATAAAGACAAAAATGCTTTAGTTGAAACTGTGAACAGTCGGAACACCAAAGCTGAAAACTGCCCTCTTGAAGTTACTGGCTTTGTCTCATAGAAGAAAGTAGGGCACACTGAGTGCCCTCACCAGGGAGCTGTGATAGGAACAGTGAATACCATCTCCCCAATTGCCCTGCATGCAGGCAAACAGGCTGAGAGGAAAGGTACTGTGTCTGCTAATAACAAGGAGGAAAAGAACTTTGGTGTTGCTAATTGCTTTCAAGGGGAATAACAGAAGAAACTGTATGGGGTGGAAACTGGGCTGTAGAGAGAGGCAGAAAAGCAGGGTGTTGACAGATGTGCAACTGAGATGAGGGAGGATCAGGCATTAACATTAGTCTTAGAATTTCCTTCCATGAGAAGAATAAACCAAAGGGCTGGTGCACATGAAGTTAGTTTACTAGTGAGAAGGAGAGGTAGGAAGATATGAACTAAAGAGATGGGCTTTGTGGAGCTAATTTTCAAAGAGTATCAAAGAATATCAGGCATAGTTCTGTGAACAATTTCAAAATTCCATACAGGAGTTTTAAAAGTGCCACTACTGCAATTTTTTTCTGGTGTTCAAAGCTGAAACACAGATGCAGCCAGTAACCTAGGAAATTGAGTCAATACAGAAAACTGACAGTATTTCTTCACTTGGTAAGTGATGGCTGCATGGAGTACATTTCTGAGAAAAGCAAGTTATGCAGTCATTTAATGAGATCAGGATATCTTGATTTGCTCCAGGGCAGGTGAAGATGCCAAAGAAGTAAGGTGAAAAAAGTTCAGAAGTTAGGTTTTGATATATTTCAGAAGATTTAGTATCTTTTCCTGTCCCTAAATTTTTGTATGCTCTTACTTCTGATTAACCTTTCACCCCTGTTCTATGGCAGAACAATGATGTCTTTGTTAAACTCAGCAGAGCTCCTGGTTCATTGTGTCCTACTTAATGTCTGCTGGTAATCCTCCAGTTTATCTGTGGTGGGGCTTTTCTTCACTGTTTTTTGTGGGCTTGGGTTTTTTTAGAGGGTGGGGGTTTTGTTTGTATTCTTACCAAAACAATAGAAACACAAAATAGCACTCAGACCATTCTGCCTTGTATTTCAACGCCAAATGCTGAAATGTGAGAGAGAAGTAACCTAGGAATACCTGAATTAGCAGGGGGGGTTGGACTAGATGATTTTCCAGAGCCCCCTCCAACCCCTACCTGTGATTCTTTTTAACCAGTCTAACAGTCTGGATTGAATTTTAGTTTTAAAAGCCTGCATCTGTTTCCTGACGTGAAGGAAAGGCACAAGGGGGTTTACACCTGACTGTTCTGCCATCTCTGGAAGTGCAGAGGAAGAACAACCATTTTTCCCAAAACAACATACTGAAATTTTCTATAGTATATGACAGATACTGACATTGTTTTTCAGAAGGGTCCCACAATCACTGAGGATTTGTTATTCACAATGTGTACAAGCTCTGTGCGTTGTCATTGTAGTGGGTATCCTCCTGAACTACCCAAATAGTGGATCATAGTGTAGAGGACCTATAGAACACCACCCACGTGCCTGCTGTTGAATGTCAATTGGCTGAGTATACAATATTGGACTGCGAGCTCTATCCTCAAGGTACAGTAGTAGGTCTCTATACTATCTGATATATAATCTTCACAACATTGCCTGGAGATATTTGATAAACTGTGAAACTGAAGAGTAAAGAAGTCGGCCGAAGTATGTTGTTGTTGTATCTTGGTGAGAGCGTGCAAAGAACTCATGCAATTTGCTGCAGTTTCCGTACAACTGCATACTGCATTTACAGTTCTGGTCTGTAAAATAATGCACTTGAACATATTTGTTTGCTACTTTTGGGTAAAGGCTTGGGGCATTTGGCTTTTTTAATTATCACAAAAATCCCAATCACTATCCTTTGTTAGTGAACACTTGAGATCTTGGGGTTGTATGTTCTTGCTATTGCTGAAAGCATTAACCATTGATTACACAGAAAAAAATCTTTTCATGAAAGTTTAATGCTTATTAATAGTTAAATGGTTAACATTGTGGTTTCTTTACAGCATCTGAAACATCCAAGAGAATTTGAGGTTTTGTGGATCTGCAGAGCAACCAAGACAGGTTTTGCAGGCAAATTGTTTATTATACGCCCTACAGCCCTAACTGAAACAGGTATTAAACCACTTACTGTTATTCACTGTGAACCACTTTTGTAATACTTCAGAGATCAAAGCATTGCTTACACAGCACTATGAGTAGGCACAGCACTCCATAGTTGTTGTTGAACATCATGGAAACAATTGCCATCCAAATAAGATATAATTCAGCTAGTAAAAACAAAAAAATTAGAAGCCCAGGAACAATTGCATAGAATTCATTATAGGTAATGCCTCAGTTTCAAAAGCACTATTGTACCAAGGAAAGGTATCAGCACCAACCTATCTAATCTACGTTTTGCATTTGGAAATAAACAGATTAAATGGTTATAACAGAATCAAATGCTATTCTCTCTCAGTGAGTCTCCGTTAGGTCATTTTTCACTGGCTAGACAGCCTAGGTATGATTCCAGACACTGACACACCATCACAGACCTTAGTGTAGAAGTGTGAAAGCAGAAGTACATTCACTGAAAAGGTCTGCAAGGTAAATGTTTTCACGTCTGAGGTTGAAAGCTGAGGACAGTTAGTGATTTGATCATGAAGAAATTCAGTTCGTCTCTCTGAACATCTTCTCTTGTCACTCATCTGGGAAGGATTATCTCACATGTGATCAGAATAATCCCCATAGACTGTTCTCAAGTCTCATAGCAAGTCCTCATCACAGTAGGAGATGTGCCCATTTTTTTGAATGTGTAGGGTCCATGATCAGTGACCTTGTCATCCAGCTACTACAAACCGGATGCTATAAACCTATGCTATAGCAAAAAAATATCCATCACAGGAAGGGTTTGGGTTTTGTTTTCCTCTTTCTCTTATGGTACCGCATGGAACTGAAGTAATTTGTGTAGTCAACTAAGATTAATTTTTCTTAAGGATTTTGAAACCTTGGGATTGCAACTGTTCTATCCTTGCTAACTGCTTGCCACTAAGTTCCAGTCCTGCTGAGATGATAGTATATTCCCAGTTCACAGCAAGATTGGTGAAGAGACATACACATACACAGCAGTGCTGTGTGGGAAGGCTTGTTGGAACTACTTCCACAAAGTGCTTCTCTCTGGCTGTCATCAGACTCTTGGTTTTTCAGTACTAATTTTGGTGTGGTTTCTTTACTTCACAGGGGACTTCTGAAGATGCTAGTTTTATTTATTAACTTACAGTCAATCAGTTCTCTCATTGCTTCTCAGTTAAATAGTTCAGAGGTATGAGGTGTGCTCAGAAGAGCTACATACCTTCTCAAATATCTCAAATATGCCACCAACCCTGCAACAGCTGTTGGGCTAGCTGTTTTATCCCAAATTACTGCAGCTGTGGAAGTCTTTTGAACACTTCAGCTTCTGAGTGTAACTGTTGCATAAGACGCAGATAGTCTGAACACCTAATTAGCAACACAGTATTGTGGGAGGTATACGCTGCTGTAAAATGTTGAGTACCTTAAAGATATATATGTTGACAATCCTAGAAGACAATTCCAACTAAAATTCCCTAGGGTGTTGCCACGTAAGGAGTGAAAAGAGAAATATTTAAAAAGCACAGAACTTTTGGAAGTTGGAATGTGGAACCTGTGTTTAAGCCTAAGCATTTATTTGTTTATGACACTACTGAAACTCAAATATAAATCATCTGCTAATTATTTGAGGGATTATTTTGTGTGTCTCTCTTCTACCCTCTTTTCCTCAGTATGTTTTCTGAGTTGTTTTGTGACTAAAAATGGGAAGTGATAAATATTTTTCAGAGTCTCTATTTCTGGGTCTGGAAGATATTTTGTGGACACACATTGTGACAGGATGTGTACATCCCATTGCTCTTCTGTGAAAATCAATAGCAGCATGATACACAGACATAATTCTTTAAGAAAATAAATCTCTCCAAACACAGCTTTAAAACTATTAAATGCTGAGGGTTTTTTCCATCTGTGTACTATCCAAAAGCACACAGTACCTCTGGTGCCAATTAATCTAATTGGTCTGCTTATTTGGACAATGTTTTCAAATGCCACTAAACTCTCCTAGGCCTTGGCAAGCAATTAAAGGAGTTGGTTTAAGTTGTTTTAAAAACAGAAAAAGAAAATAAAAAGGAACAATTAAATCATATTTAAGGGTCTTTGTGAGAGCTTGTGAGCAGATGTTTATACAGATGCATTTGCAAACACAAGTCTGTTACTAATGTAGAATATTAAGTAGTTTCAAGACTTGTCTTTCATTAAAACATCTTTGAAACATTAATCACATACTGGCTTTCAAAAAAGTTAAGAAAGTTCTTTCTTCTAGCATACTTATTTTTCTGTCCTTTCTCTTCCCTTCTCCTTTGATTCTTGTCTTTACTGTTATGCCTTGTTTCTGGCTCAAAAACCAGAATGGAAGCTGTCAAGGAGCAGAGGAATAGTGAGGTGGAACAGCATGTGTGGCTTTCTAGGTCAGCTTGGCATTTGCAGTGCTCATTCAACAATGAGCTGTGGACATAAAATGAACAGTAAGAATTTTATTTCTTTTATTTTTAAAATCCTTGTTTAAGGATGTACTTGCCTACAGGAGGCTGAAATACTGTATTGCAGCGTCCCAGTCAGTTACTTCATGCAAAACAAACGTCAACACCATCTCTTGACACTCTTAATGACTTGAGTCCAGACCTGAAAGTTGTTCAGACTTTGAAGAAGTTGATGAATTATTCTATAAGCAGCTGCAGGCTGGCTCAAGATCACCAGATCTTGTTCTTCTGGGTGACTTTACCCTGCCAGATATCTGCTGGGGATTTACCACAGCAGAGAGGAGTCAGTCTGGAAGGTTCTTAGAGTGTATGGAGGATAGCTTCTTATCACAGCTGCTGTGAGAGCCTACCAGGGGTAAGGCTTTGCTTGACCTACTCTTTACAAGCAGAGAAGGGCTGGTGGGAGATGTGGTGGTTGGAGGCTGCCTGGGGACCAGTGACCATGAGATAATTGAGTTTTCAATATGCAGTCGAGCTAAGAGGGGCATCAACAAAACCTCCACTCTGGACTTCCAGAGGGCAGATTTCAGATTACTTGAGGAACTAACTCGGAAAGTACCTTGGGAAACATCCCTTAAAAACAAAGGGGTCCAGGAGGGCTGGACCTACTTCAAGGAAGAAATCTTGAAGGTGCAGGAAGAGGCTGTCCCAATGTGCTGGCAGATAAGCTGACAAGGTAAACAGCCGGACTGGATGGGCAATGAGCTTCTGAATAAAATAAGTGAAAACAAGAGGGTGTATCACCTTTGGAAAAAAGGGGAGGTAACCCAGGAAATGTTTAAGGATATTGCTAGGTCTTGTAGGAAAAAAATAGAGAGGCAAAAGCCCATTTAGAACTTAGACTGTCTACTTCTGTGAAGGACAATAAAAAAATGTGTTTATAAATATATTAATGGGAAAAGGAGGGGCAAGGACAACCTTCACTCCTCAGTGGACATGGAAGGGAATATAATAACAAAGGATGAGGAAAAGGCAGAGGTACTTAACACCTTCTTTGCCTCAATCTTCAATAGTAGGATAGGTTGTCTTCAGGACAACTGGTCTCCTGAGCCGACAGATGGAGCCAGGGAGCAGTATTGTCTCCCTGTAATCCAAGAAGCAGTAAGAGACCTGCTGAGCCACTTGGATCCCCACAAGTCTATGGGACCAGATGGGATCCATCCTAGAGTAATGAGAGAGCTGGCAGATAGCTGGCCAAGCCACTCTCCATCATTTATCAGCAGTCCTGGCTCACTGGTGAGGTCTCAGATGACTGAAAGCTGGCCAATGTAATGCCCATCCACAAGAAGGGCTGGATGGAGGATCCAGGGAATTCCAGGCCTGTCAGCCTGACCTCAGTGCCAGGCAAGACTATGGAAGAGGTCATCTTCAGTGCAATCACACAGCACCTACAGGATGGCCAAGGGATCAGGCCCAGCCAGCATGGATTTAAGAGGGGCAGGTCCTGCCTGACCAACCTGATCTGCTTTTATGACCAGGTGACCTGGCTGGTGGATGTGGGGCAGGCTGTGGATGCAGTCTACCTGGACTTCAGCAAAGCCTTTGACACTGTCCCCCACAGCAAACTTCTGGCCCAGCTGTCAGCCCATGGCTTGGACAGGAGCACTCTGTGCTGTGTTAGGAACTGGCTGGAGGGCCAAGCCCAGAGAGTGGTGGTGAATGGTGCCACATCCAGCTGGCAGCCTGTCACTAGTGGTGTCCCCCAGGGATCAGTGCTGGGGCCCATCCTGTTCAATGTCTTTATCAATGATCTGGATGAGGGGATTGAGTCCATCATCAGTAAGTTTGCAGATGACACCAAGCTGGGAGCAGGAGTTGATCTGTTAGAGGGTAGGAGGGCTCTGCAGAGGGACCTTGACAGATGGGCAGAGTCCAAGGGCATGAGATTTAACAAGTCCAAGTGCTGGGTTCTGCACATTGGCCACAGCTACCCCATGCAGAGCTACAGGTTGGGGACAGAGTGGCTGGAGAGCAGCCAGGCAGAGAGGGACCTGGGGGTACTGGTTGGCAGTAGGCTGGACATGAGCCAGCAGTGTGCCCAGCTGGCCATAAAGGCCACTGGCATCCTGGCCTGTATCAGGAATAGTGTGGCCAGCAGGTCAAGGGAGGTTATTCTGCCCCTGTACTCAGCACTGGTTAGGCCATACCTTGAGTACTGTGTCCAGTTCTGGGCTCCTCAATTCAAGAAAGATGTTGAGTTGCTTGAATGTGTCCAGAGAAGGGCAACAAAGCTGGTGAGGGATCTGGAGCACAAGCACTATGAGGAGCAGATGAGGGAGCTGAGGTTGTTTAGCCTGGAGAAGAGGAGGCTCAGGGGTGACCTCATTGCTGTCTACAACTACCTGAAAGGAGGTTGTAGCCAGGTGGGTCTTGGTCTCTTCACCCAGGCAACCAATCATAGAATGAGAGGACACAGTCTTAAGCGGCACCAGGGGAGGTTTAGGTTCTTCACAGAAAGAGTGATTTGCCATTGGAATGGGCTGCCCAGGGAGGTGGTGGAGTCACTGTCCCTGGAAGTGTTTAAGAAAAACCTGGATGAGGCACTTAGTGCCATTGTTTAGTTGATTAGATGGTGTTGGGTGATAGGTTGGACTTGATGATCTCGAAGGTCTTTTCTGGTTAATTCTGTAGAAAAAAAAATTTCCACCATTTTCCATATCAAAGTTTAATCCCCTCCAGGTTTGGACTGGGACATGACCCTTATATCTGGGATCCATCTGTTAGGTTGAGACACTGTGCGATTCACTTTGTTACATTAGTCCTATAATTTTTTTCTCTTTATTTGAACACACATAAGATTTGCACATTACAAAGGGCACTGCTAATAAAAAAAGGTTAAGTCTAAGCAAAGAAGTTTCTAAGTCTCCCAATATTTAGGCCCTTTATGATTAGAAAACAAATACCTGTCAGTCTATGACAAACCTCTCCTTGGGCTAAAGCATTTAAATTTCAATTTCAATTGGAGTGTAGTTAACCAATTTAGTCACACACACACACACACATACAAATCTACTCCCTTTAAAAAAAAAAACAGAAAACAGTATCCTTCAAGATTCCCTTTTGCTTCCTCCACATTGCATATATGCTGACAGGGTCCATTTCATCCACCAGTACTTAAATTGGTTCCAATACAGCACCTGTTTTAAACAGGATAGTCACAGAGCAAACCTCATGCTGAGGTGCTTTCTCCTGCTCAACACAGGGACTTCTTGCTCTCCATGTGTAGGGATTGGATTGCTTGGAGTGGGACTCCAGCTTAAGAAGCCATCTAATCGCTGTGAGTAGCTAGGTTATCCCAAGGCAGCCATTCTCCCTGTCTTCCCCACAGGTCTGCAGACCTCCACAAAGGGATTGTAGCAGGACCTAGCAACAATACCTGTCTGGCTTTCTGCAGACAACTCCTGGCTACCACTCTTTACATTGACCACAGCAAATATCATCCCCCTAGAATACCCCCTGGTAAGCTCTGCATTCAACAGGCCTGATACAGGGTTCAGCTATCCAGAAGTTGTAACCTTTCACTTCACATTGAGGTCCCTAGCAGTTGTCAGGATGCCATGGGCACTCCCACCCTTCCTTTTGATCCTGCTCCTCTGAAACTCTTCTCTACCTGTTAACACAAGCATACAGGGCTTCTTCTGGAGGATCAGTTTTAAAGGTTCCTCCTTTAAAGGTTTCCTCCGTCCACTCCTCCGGGGGCCTTACCAGACCCTTAACCCTAACCACATGTGTTTTGTGCAAACTGCTGCTTCCACAGTCAATAGGGTCTGGAAAGGTCCCTCCCAGACTGGTTTTAACATATCCTCTTTCCATAACCCATTCTCCAGGCTAAATTTTATGCATGCTAAAATTCAATGTTGCTGTTTGAAGTGACCCAACAGCATTTCATAGAGACAGCCCAGATTCTCAACAAGGCCAGGGGCAAACATTTTGTCCAGAGGAGTCTTGTTTTAATCATCAATTTAGTTACTGCTTGTTTTTAAAGTCTGATTCACCCTTTCAACCCTGCCAGAACTTTGAGGGTATTATGAAGTACACAGGTCACATTCTGCAATACCTTGGACGTAAAATGAGTTTCCCTGTTGTACTGGTTTGAGACCAGCCAGA
The DNA here is from genome assembly GCF_027791375.1 of Indicator indicator. Lineage (NCBI taxonomy): Eukaryota > Metazoa > Chordata > Aves > Piciformes > Indicatoridae > Indicator > Indicator indicator. The sequence goes on along the minus strand of NC_072053.1, from coordinate 45,452,641 downwards.
ACATCTCTTGCCCTGATAGGGACAAACGAATGACACATACAAACGGATTGGAGAGTGATGGAAAGTTTAAATGGAAAAGCAATTGGTGAAGCTACAGAAAAAAACTACACAGCATAGTGGCAAAGAACATCCTAAAGCATACAGAGTCCCTTACATAGTACCCAGAGGCTTCCCAATCCTTCCCTCCTCCCACCTGAGGGTCTACCCAAACCCCCAGGGCTCTTTCTTCCCCCTCCCACTGCTAGGCCAGTCTCAGGCTGGCCAGGTCTGAGACTGCCCCCCCTCCATTCTCCTCCTGGCATTAGGCCTAGACAGGCCTAAGAGGCCTTGAGGATACTCCCCCAGCATTACCCGATAAGAGAGGACATCTCCCGTGCGAGCAGAGAGGGAAGAAAGAGGAAGAAAATGACTTTGCAGATGGCTTTATAGGGTGCAGGATTTATGGGTAGAAATACGTCGTTTCCTGTGTCCACCCCTATTGGGTGGGCACCTGGGACACCAGAGGTGTATCTCATGTAGCAGTGGCAGGGGGCACCCAGCCTAAACTGCCACACCTGTCCAGATCAATTCCTTCATACAATCCATATTGTGGGACTATTTGTTCCATCTCGGTACTGGCAGTACCTAGGTAAAATCCACCTAAATGGCCTGAAAAGCCAGACGTCTTCCTCCAGGAACCATTCTTCCCATAACCCTTTTCATTATCTTTCTGGCATATCATGCAGCAATTTGATCAATTGCTTTGCCAAAGCCTATATTCCAACACACCCATAACTTTTCAAAGACTGATCACATAAGGCTTGTGTTCCCCAATGCACTCTCTGGTGGAGTTGTATAAGCACTTCTCAAGAAACTGCTTTATTTAACTGTTGTCGCCCATCTGGCAATACCCACTCCCCCCCAGCTGTCTTGGTTCCCCCAGTCTTTTCCATATCTTTTTCTTCAGGGGAAAATATGGGATGTTATTCCACTCCTTTAGTTTTCTGTATTAAGACCCATATTCTAGTTGGCTGCCACCTTAGCCTCTGTGTCAACTGATTCCTCTTAGCTTCATTCCTTTCTGGTGTCTATTCACATGTACTATTGCTGTTTCTTTTGGTTCTATTAGTGCCTCTATGCCTTCTAATATTAATTGTTCATGAAGCAACCCTTTTGCCCTAGAGCTGATCATTCCTCTTTTCCTCTGGGTTTTCCAAATGTATGTCAATCCTCCTTTCTCTAGTACTTTCCCTTTTATCCCACCAATTACCACATATCCACTAAACCTTCTATGTATCCACAGCTCTGTTGGGCATCGCCGTGTTTGCGCTTGCAGTAATTGTTTGTTGTCCCTGCAAATGCCTACTACATGACCCCCCTTCGTCTTCCCTTTCCAATCCATCTCCCTCTTCCCCTTCTGCTCCCCCAGAACCTTAGAATCTATCCCTGGCTTTGTAAAGTTAGTTAATGTTGTTAAAAGTTGGTGGTGTTCATTCGTTGATGTTGTTAGAGTTACCTAGAGTCATTCCTACCTGTGCTCTCTTCCTTTCCCCTTCCCACCTCCATCGTTCATGCTACTGTGGACCCCATCCCTGGGGCAGCAACAATGAGGCGTTAAGTGAATGCAAGGGACTGTGTTTCCCTGACATCACTGGAACTGAAAGCCACTAACTGGCATCACCACCATGGCAACATCATCATGGACTGCAAGACCAGAGGCCTCCTGTTCTTCTGAGAAGCTCAACCCAAACAAGGAAGAGAAACAATCAACCCCAGATGGAACACACCCCAGTGACCCAGAAGATGAATTGGGACACCAGAATGCCCCAGGTCCCTGGTGCCAGTCCCTTCCGTCCTTCCTCTTTTTCCCTGCCTCTCCTCCTTCGCCATACTCCTATTAAAGTGCCTTATAGACTGTTCCCTCCCAGTTGTATTCAGGGGATCTAATAATTTCTGAATTAACTCAGCCTTCAAGGGAGGGATGTTCAACCCTCCTGTTTTGCCCTTATTACTGCAGTATTTTTCTGTTCTGTATGTATGTTTCTGTCTAGGAGACCTCTATTCAGTGTAACTGTCTTTCTCCTGCACTACCTTGAATGCTTTTTAGGATACCCCTCTTAGAATGACCTGCCTTCTGTCCACAATAATAATTTATTAATTCCCTGGCCATTCCAGTTTTCCATCTTTTTAAATTTCTTTCATATGTCTGGCTATGCATGTGTAACAAAGTTTGCCTTCAACAGCTGCTGGCTGCCTGAATATTTTATCTCAGCCTCTGCAGCCACTCTGTTGGTGTTTTTATCATCAAATGCTTTACTCATATTCAGTCCCCTTGGGGCAACCTCTCTCATTCCCTATATTATACTGTTTTGATAATCAATCATAAAGTACCATCATCTTAACTACCAAAGCCACCTGCCAGAGAATTCAAGCCAGCTTGTATCAGAATACTGGGACTTCTTAAAGAAGCAGGCAGACAGCTCTGCCCTTTTAACCCAGTGCTTCCCACACTCCCACAGTCCAGGACCCCAGGCTTTCCCCACTTCTCCATGCAAGGAAGGATTCCTGCCACATGGCAGCAGGCAGATTACCCCAAGCGCGATGCATCCTGACCATGAGAAAACCAAATCTTCACTATGGCTGAGAGCAGGCTGGGGGCCTGGCACAGAGTGTTGAGCCAGGGAGACAAGCGGTCGCCGAGGCTTACCCACAGGTCAGCCAGCCAGACCCACTGCTGCAGCCTCTGCCTCGTATTCCCCCTCCCTTTCACGGCAACCCCCGGCCCGCTGTGCTCAAACTCAAGGGCCCACTGACACTGCCGCGCTCCCACTCCCACACGCCATCTGAAGAGCGGCGATAAGGACAACCTGTGTCTCTAGGTCGGGCAACAGCGCCGGTCACATCGTCTCCACCCACGTGGCCTCTTTCCCGGGCCTCCGTCTCTGGCCACTCCTTGTCTCTGCCCAGCCTGTCCAGCCAGCCAATAGCCTGTGACGCCTCTTCCTAGCAGCAACTCCCAGCACCAAGGAAAAGACCCCTCCCTCCAGGAAAAGTCCCCCGCCCGCGGAAATGCATGGAACAGCAGTAACAAAACCCAAAGCCGGCGGAAAAAACAACCCTCCGCAGCCGAAAGCGGACACCCCGCTGAATGCGGCGAATCTGCCCAGACGCCGCCCGTCGGTTGCAGGAGGGAACACTGCTCCTGCGCACGTGCTGCCCGGCCTCTGTTCCTCGGAAGCCACCATGCGGCACTGCGCCGGACTCCGAGGTGCCATGGGGACAGAGCAGGTCGGGAGACTGACATCGCAGCCTCTTTACCTTTGTTTTATAATTCCCTCACCTCCGCAGGGGTGAGCCTTTTTCCCCCGGTGCAGGAGAGTCCCTCCTGCCCCATTTTGACAACATCTTCCCTAATAGCCTGTTCCTGGAGCAATGTCCGGGAGTACTCCCCACTTTGGGTTCCGGTTCCTGGGACTTTGGGTAACTCCCACGCTGTTCCATTTTTCTGGGGGGATCCAGTCACACGTTACGCTGGCTTTGTTCCTTCACTGTCTGTGCCCCTCGCGGTGCTACAGGACCGCGGTTAGAGGAACTCCTCACTCACTTCGCAGAAGTTCTGCATCTCTCACACCTTTCAATCCCTCCCTTTCCCAGCCTTTCGTTACCCGGGTCCCGTGCACAGAAATTACTGACGGCCGCGGAAAAATGTGCAACCTCCCCTCCCCGCCTTCTTTAGTAAAGGGTCCCTTTTCCCGGGGCCGCTGCCATCCACTTGTTTCTGGTCGAAGAGAAAATCTCGGGGAACTGCCAAAATGGGCAGCTCGCACCTTTTGTCGTCGAGTTCCTATCCGTGCAGATGGTGAGGCTTTGAGCTCCTGGACGAGACCCCAGTTGTGAGAAACAAGGTCACTCCCCCCAAAAAAAGTCTTGAAGGACAAAGTCTGTTAAAGAAGGTTTATTTACAGCGCTGGGTACATGCCTTCTGTATCCAATCCCTATTACAAGAAGGATCTGGAGGGGCCGGAATGGGTCCAGAGAAGGGCCACCAGGATCATCAGAGGGCTGGAGCACCTCTCCTGTGAGGACAGACTGAGAGAGTTAGGGCTGTTCAGGCTGGAGAAGAGAAGACTCTGAAGAGACCTTATTGTGGCCTTCCAGTAGCTTAACAGGGTCTACAAGAAAGCTGGGGAGGGACTTTTTAGGGTGTCAGGGCTAGGGGGAATGGAAAAAAAAAATAGAAATGGGTAAATTCAGATTGGATGTTAGGAAGAAATTCTTCCCCATGAGGGTGGTGAGACACTGGAAGAGGTTGCCTAGGGAAGTGGTAGAAGCCCCATCCCTGGAGGTTTTTAAGGCCAGACTGGATGTGGCTCTGGGCAACCTGATGTAGGTGAGGTGGTCCTGCCCATGGCAGGGGGGTTGGAACTAGACGATCCTTGAGGTCCCTTCTAACCCTAACAATTCTATGACTCTATGTACACCTTCCCTCCCACCACTGGGGGCTTTTATTATAACCTGCCCTTGTTACAGGACCCCTTCCCACACAATATCCTGATTGGATCCAAGAGCAAAGAGCCCTTGCCCCCACAACACGAATTCCTGCGGCTGCATGACAGGTGGTGGTCTTTCTGGTAGACAGTTGATGAAGCCTCAGGGTTCAACTCTTGACCTGTCCTTTACCCCATCACAAAATGCCCTTGGCTTCCACCCCAAGGCTGGAGCTCACAGTCTTCACTCTTGCCTATATCCTAATTAGCTAAAGCAAAATTACTTCCCATATCTCTGTTTATCACAGACCCCTGAGGGACACCTCTTGTCCCCCATCTCCACCTGGACATCAAGTCATTGACCACTACCTTTGTGTTGACATCATCCAACCAATTTCTTATCCATTGAATTGGTTTGATGACCAGCCCCTGGCAGCAGCTCTCCAAATAACTGGAGAATTAGTCTCACCTTCCAGTCCTCTGCAGTGGTGTCATTAGGTCTGCTGCTGCAAAGCAATCAGCTTCCTTTGCTGTATGACATTGTAATCCCTTCTGTAATTTGAGGAGTGCTCTTACACTTCTGTATTCTCCTTCCCTCTTCTCCTGACCTCTCCAACCCCTCCTCAAGGCGCTGTGTTTCCTCTGCACCATCACATCCATCTAACACTGTGCAAACATTAAACCCTTGGTAGAATAATTAAAGAAGATATAGCCAACAGATTTTAAATTAGATGAGATTAGTGGGGGAAGAACATCCTCTCCTATGCTGCTGCTGACTCAGGTGAGGATAATTATTACCCAATTCTTTCAAAGAGCAATAAAATGCAATTGCAGTAGGAAACTAAGTAGGTGATCATTCAAGTGAAATTTTATTTTAAAAACTATTGCATATTGCATATTGCAATGATGCATAAACATGCAGGGCATAAAAGAAAGTTACCCAAGCTGATTATATTTTTTTATTTCCTTTTATCTTTGTTTTAGGGGGCAATCTTTCTGTAAATATTGTATTAACACTGTGAGTGAGATACGGAGAACCAGGATATTTGAAGTTAATGGCACAAAATACATTAATCTACTTTCAGGCAGTTTGACTGGTGTGAGTAATTCTATGCCACCAAGCATCTTATGTTCCTGTGTTACTCCCTTTAGAGCAAGTGAGAGTTCACCATCTTAGGTTTCCTAAAATGGAATTAGATACTTAGAAGTCTGGAGTTTGTTTATTTTTCTCTTCAAACTAATGGAACAACGTGGTTACATTCAATTAAACTTTCTCTTCCAACCTTCGTAATCTTTGAAACATTATTGTGGTTCTTGATCTCCGTGTAGCTGCACTTACCCTTAATTAGATTCAGCTCTGCACTGAGACTTGTGTGTGCTAAAATAAGCAAAACAACTACTTGAATGTAGCCCTTTGCTGCTGCTTGCACTGCAGTCTTGAAAGCAAGGTTGTGTATAGGGGGGTTGTGTATATGTGTGGGTAAACATCCATTACATTTTACTTGGTTACACATTAATTTTCCCTACAACCTCTTAAAAATAATATGAGGTGAAACACTCTCCTGTTTCTTGCTTGGATGGAATTAGTAGTTTAGTATGTGAGACCACAGAGAGTATAAAATTATTATACTGGTGCTCATTTTAACTGCTTATGATACTGAAATCCCTCTGAGACTGAGGTGTTTATAGTTCAGTGCCTTGTTTCTCACAGCAGCCACTGAAAATCCTTGAGAGGAAGATAAAGGAAACTCATATGGCCCACAAGTAAAGATTAAGTAATTTTAACAGACAAGGGAATTCTCTTTACTTGTGAACCTCAGACTTTAATACTTTACTCTCTAGCCAAGACAGTTCTCCTCAACTATCAACAATGCACAGGCATGGCTTGTTCACCAGTTTGGAGGGCAGGGAATAAGATTAAAAGGAAGAAGAGAAAGTGACTCTATCATTATTTTCCTGTTATAGCTGGTTTCTGCTTTCCTTTACTGAAAAAACCTCTGTGCAGAGCAATGAAATACACAAAGCACACTAATGAGAAGTGCCCACCCCAGACCACTCTTGTGTTCAGGAGCCAGTGGGCCCCCATCTTTGCAGAAAGATTGGCTGATCAGTTTGCATGGGTCAGGCTCCCACTCCTGTAAAACCAAATGTCAGAGTTCTCAAGTTCTTGTCAATGATCCGCATTAGATGGGGCTGCACTGGGTTTTAAGTTGTGTCCAGCATCTAGCATTGCATGTATTATTTTTTCTGATTTTAAAATCGGAACAACCTAATCTTGGGCATCTGTGTTTAACTGAAGGTTGCATTTAAATCTTTCTGTCAAGTACTAGTCTCAGATAATCTGTGTTCTGCCTATACAATTTCCCAACATATTTCAAGGGGAAATTATATTCTCTGCTTTTCTGTGATGCTGTGCACCGTTCAGCTTCTGAAATCCGCTGTTCCAGACTTGGTCATGCCAAAATGCTGGATGGAATTACTCAAAACTCCTAAGCTGACACACTGTAATGTGGCCAGTACCCAGACATGACAAAGGAGTACAATTCTTACTGGCATTTACTCAGATGTGTCCTGTGCCTTGGGAAAGGAGAGAAATTAGTAAGGCAGTTTGAAATTACTAGACCAGACTGCACAAGCTACCTAACATCTGGTGACACGGTAAGAATCAGAACAAGAAAGGGTAGGATGTGGTGATGAGCTGCATCAAATCTTGTGAGGCTGCTTGCTACTACTCTGCCAGCTACACACAGAGCTCTGGTTTTCAATATTTGGCTTTCATACTGGCAGCCAGTTCTGATTTAACTGCAGCCTATAGCTTCCACAGGATAACTTGTGGAATTTCAATGAAACCTTGAAGAAAATAATAGATTAAAAACCACTGTGTTGGTCTACTGTGTTCAAACTAGGATTTAATAAGTAGTCCTTTTATAATATCTTTTGAATACAATTGCTGTTTTAAGAAGCTGAGATTTTTTCTCCGAAAAAATCTGCTAAAGCTAGAGACATTATATCTCCAGAGCATATCACCATTTTTCTTATTAGGAAAACAAAAAAGAAAGTAGCATCTTTATTTTTCAGTTACTTTATGGAAAACTGATTATGATTATTACTATTTTTAAAAATGAGATTAAAAAATTAAGAGGTCAGATGTAAACTTTGTGATGTCTGGAGTGCTCCTTGGGACTCATAGCGAAAGTCCTGACTATTTTCATGTGATGATTATTAATTTTTTTCCCCTGTAATACAGGTGTTTCTTACAGTCATAGAATCAAAGATGACATCATTTTTCCCTAATATACTTCCTGTAACTCCCATGATAACAGGATGTGTAGAAATTCAGCATTAATTTTAGCTACCCAGATAATCAGCATTGCACTCACGACCTATTTAATAACAAGGATGATGAACTAAATAAATGTTTTCAAAGAGCTGACAGCAGTCCATTGAAAACAGACTGGGAACACTATTTGCTTTAATGAAATGAACTGCTGAAAATTTAGTAATTTCTGACTTCAGCAACAGCTTTCCTCTCTACGCTGTGCTCTGGTTGTATTTCAAGTGGATGAAGCATGCAAGTCAGTCAGCTCTTTGGGTCCATAAAAATGAAAAGGGTTGTAAACTCAGCTCAGCTGTACAAGCAGACCTGCCGTCTGGGATCAGTTCCAGTGGTGTATGCAGGAAATCTGAAACAATTGCAGTCCTCATGGTAGAATATTCATACAGAGGGGGCAGCGGAATGCCCAGAGTCCTTACTTAACGCTATCAACAAGTTTTCAGTTTAAACTGCAGTGTTTCACTTCTGAAAAAGTGATTCCTGATAATGCACTCACCTTCACAGTACAATCTGATAACTGTAAAGAATTTTATACGTAGCATTAGCTAATATATCTGATTAATTTCTTTCTGCTTTGTTACCAGTGCTTTTGCAGTCTGAACCTCCTAGTGTGAAGGTATTGTTCCAAAACTGGGTACTTTATGGGGTGTGCAAAGACCACTCATTATGCAAAGTTGGGATACTTGTTTTTTTCTAGTTCTGCACAGAAAAAGGTGCTAGGCAGTAATTATCAAAGCCAGCACACCTAGTTACAGCTGAACACTGTATTTATACTATCAAGGATACATGAACACTCCCACTTAACTGCACAAGCACATTCCTACTTTATAACTATCAGACAATTCTTTGTTCATCTCCATTTAAAAGTACAGTGTATTTTAATGTAATGCCCATGCTCAGTGGGGTAGGGTTCTTTTCTTGGAGGTAGGTAATTTAAGTTCTGGAGGTGTGATTTTCACCTTGTAATGAGCTATGTTCATCTAAAAGACACAGCCTGAGCAGTTCTTCTGATATCTCTGGGTTATTGTCTCATCAGGCTTTAAGACCCTGTAAGGATGGAGATTTTACAACCTTACTGGGCAGCCTGGTCCAGTTCATGACAATCGTCACCACAACAAAGTGTTAAGGTGGAATTCCCTGAAATTCAGTTTGTGCCTCTTGCCACTTGCCCTTTTGCTGGGTATCACTTGGAAGGCTCTGTGGTCTTTACACCCTTCCATCAGATATTTATACAAGTGAATAAGGTCCCACTCAGCTTTCTGTCCTCCAGGCTGAATAGTCACCGCTCTCTCAGCCAGTCCTTGTATGAGAAATGCTCTGATCCTTTAATCACTGTCATGGCCTTCACTGGATTTGCTCCAGTCTCTCTTGTACTAGGGAGCCCAGAACTGGCCTCAGCACTCAGGTGTGTCTCAGCAGTGCTGAGCAGAGGGGAAGGATCATGTCCCTGCACTTGCTGGCATTTAATGCAGCACAGTAGGTTGTTGACCTTCTTTACTGCAAGGTCACGTTGCTGAATCATGGTGAGGTGTTGACCATAAGGACCCTTCAGTTGCTGTTTTGCAGAGCTTCTTTCCAGCCAGTCAGCACTCAGCTGATTCCTCTCCAGGTGCAGGGATTGCCATTTCCTTGTGTCAAACTTTTTGCTGTGGCAAACACTCCTGCCAGTTTTCTGTCATCTGCAAATGTGTCAAAGATGCCTCTGTCCCATTGTTAAGAATATTCATGAAGATATTAAATAGTATTTGCCTCAGTAACCACACCTTGGCCACACTGCTGGTGGCTGGCCTCCAGCTGAACTTTGTGCCACTGACCACAACCCTTTAAGCCTGACAGATCAGCCAGTTTTCAGTAAACCTTACTGACCTGAGCTTTAATAGCTTGTCTACATGGTTGCTTCAGAAGGCTGTGTCAGAAGTGTTACTGAAGCCAACAGTAAACAAGATGTACTCATCTTCCTCATCCACTGAACCAGTCACGTTGCAGAGAACTATCAGGTTGGTTAAGTATGACTTCACCTTCCTGAAAGTGATTCCTGTCATTACAGAGGAGCATCTTCAGACCTTTGGAAGACCCCTAGTTTGAAGTTAGTAATTATCTATGCAAGTGGATTGACAAGTTATAAAGGCTTGTGATCCTCTCCTCTTTTTAATTGCCTGAAACAGAGAAAGTTACCTTGCAAGCATCCCTTTCCTCTATCTGTCTTTTTACATATCACAAAGTATTGCCATGAGGCATCAACTCAGTATTAGGGCACTGAATTCTTGAAAGATGGTTATTTTGAGCCTTTGGCAATATATGGGATCCTTGCCATTCACTTGCAGCCACTTGAGTTCTACCTTACAGCAGACTACTACAGCTGTTTTGAGCTAGAGGCAGAGCTCATATTGCACTCAACATTATATAACTGTGATAGTTGTGTGTCTCTTCGGGCTGTATGCAACCCAGTTGCTGCATTCATATTGCTACAGCAGTTCTCATGAGAGCTTTAAGGTTGTGCTGGGGTGAAGAAAAGGCATGGGCTGTAGACGAAAGTTACAGCACTTCTACAGGAATGCTCTCTCATAGGAGAAACGTCCTTTTTCATTGCTTTGTTCATTGCTATTTTTTTTTTCTATGGAGAGAGGACAAAATACTTACCCAGTGTACCTGGTTCCATATTAGAATCAGCAAATGAAGTCTTGCACAACAGCAAGAGAGGAAAACAAAACATTATCAGGAGCTTTCAGGATAGGCCATCAGGGCAACTGAAAGGAAAGTATTTGTGGGTGTCCAGGCTCATTCATACACTAATTATTGAATGTAGTGGATGACTTCTGAAAATATGGAAGAAGGTAAACGCCAAGAGTGCATTAATGAGTATCATGGAAACACGTGGTGGTTCACGCAGGAGTAGTGGTTTAAAGAGGCATTTCCTAAACTCAAACAACAGTGTCTGAGGTAACAGTACTGGGAAATTAGAGCCATTTCTTAGGTAAAAAGGTTTACAAACAAACAAACCCAAAACCTCCAAAATCCCACAAAACCCCCAAAAACAAAGCACAGAAAAAAAACCCAACAAGACAACAACCCAAATGCTAATGCCCTGTCATCTTCAGAACGCAGTTAACTTTGATTCTAGGGAGCCTGAGGGAAGTACTGGCAAATGCTGTGATGTGAGGCATAGCTGGCTTGGAGCTGGTTCAGACATTGTGGACTGTCTGCTCCCCATCAGGAAAACGGAATGTGCGTACCACCCATTTCTGTTGTTATAGGTGAAATGTAAAACTTGGCCAGCACCTGTGCAAAACCACACGGAACTGCACTGCCAGCAAGTGTCCTGTGCTGTGAGAGTAGTTTATTCAATGTAATTCATTGCACTGATGTCTGTGCAAGCTGAATGACAGCTTATCTGGTATTTCTGATACTGAGAGGCAGAAAGGAAATAGTAACACCTCATATTTCTTCTTCAGTCTTTCTCTTGCTTCCATCATGCACACAGAGTATTGCCTGTAAAGCCTACTACAAAGCCATGAAAAACTAGCAGTGGCATACAGGTTGCCTTGACTGACATATGTCACTGATGCAGCTATCTGGCAGTGTAAAGAAGTAGGGAAAGAGACCAGCAGGCCAGGACACAACAATAGGATCTTCTCCCCAGGGTTGAGGTGGGAAATCAATCCCCACTACATTTACTGCAAACAAGCTCTGCAGTACCTTGCTATCACCTGCCATAGTAAAACTGAGCTTGGAGCCCCGAATTCTTACTGCATCTTGGTTTTGCATTCAGTGGAGCAGGCTTAATTGATAGCAGGAAGTTTCTGCTGAAAAAAGGAGTTTGCCAGAGACTTTCTCAAATTCAAGAGAGGAAGAAGTCTGAAGAACTGGGAATATCCTTACATCACTTGGTTGGCATGGCTGCATTTCGTCAGAGTTAAGGTCAGATACCAATAGTAACCTTTACCGTAGGTCTCTGTATCTCATCCTAGGCAGCATCTTGTGCAAAATGTGCTCGCAGTCTTCTTCAAACAAGAACAAATACACACATACAGTTCATAGTAACAAATTCTGACCTGGCAGAATTACAGTGACTTTACAAAAAATCACAGTTATATTATGTAATTAAGCCATCTGCTTTTGAGCCAAAATAGTGCCATAAAATTTTCTTGAATAAGTTAAAATGCACAGTAACTTTTGTTCCCTTTTTAGTAGCCAGAACAATGTTTTGCACACCCACAGATTTTTTATTTTCCCCCCCTGCTGAGTATAATCCTATCTCTGCAAAAGAAATTTCATTATACAGCAGAGTTCTCATTTCATGTCCATTTGAGGTCTAAGGCTTGAAATAATTTCTTTGAATGAGCTGATCATAATCTGTGCTGCATTCCTCCACTGGGACTTGTCAGTCTGCTCAGCACAGAAAGACAGGTTGCATTCAATGTCTGTATCTTTCATTTGTGTGTATGTGTATAGGAACTGATTTCTTCCTCATTAATTTAAATGGAGTAACTTTTAATCTGTAAAGGCCTGCAGAGAACTGAATGCCTGGATTTAGTGGTGGGAAGGGAGCCAAAGCTGTACTAACACCTGCAAAACTCTAGGACTAGAGTAAGAAGTATGTGGCACAGTCATAGCTGATGACTGAGGCACATATAGTAGGAAACTCCAGAGAATGTCCCAGGGCATCTGGGCAATTTTCATCTGGTTTCTACATGAATTTTTAAAACTGCTGTACTACTATCTGTTGTATGACTACAGTAATTTGTTACAGGCAAAAGCAGGGCATGGCAGACTACTGTGCCTACTTCTTATCTTCCTGTGGGCAGTGCAGCTCAACAGAAGATTTTGTCTGTGCTCTCTCTCAAGTATGCTCTGCATGCAGTTTCAGCCAGCCACTAAAACTGTGCTCACATGATCATCCATGTTACTCCTGAATTGGAAAACAGTCGACCAAAGAAGGGAATGTGGAAAGGATTACTATTGTAAATGATGTTTTCCCACAGGGATATAGGGAAAACAGAACACCATTATATGTGTCTCTATAACCATATATTTATATGGTCATAAGCATCAAAAAAGTTGTTCTAGTATCTTGTTTGATAGCTGGAAATGGCAGATTTATTTCATGGCAATGAAGGTGAAAGGTGGTTGCAGCATTCAGCTATGTGTCTCCTAAACATTTTTGCTGTCTTTCATTGTTCCTTCCTCAGGAGTGATTTCATGCTCAGTGAGCATAGCATGGTCATTTGCTTGTCTACACATAATCTTCCTTGCTGAGTTTTCCCAGACAACTGAGTCTTGAAGCTAGTGAGAAAACTCGTTTTCATTCTGAGACAACTAGTTCATTTCCCCCTGACTGTGAAAGGAAAGTGCCTGCCTTCCATGCTGCCTTAAATCCTAATTAGCTTTTCAAGTGGAAAATGGAATATATGTGGGTTTACAAGCTGTTTAATTAACTATAGCTGTTGCATCTAGTGTCTCTACTGCTCTTTTAAAAATAAAAGTAATGGAGGTCAGAAGAGTGTAACTGATAAAATAAATAAAGACAATAGAGAAACCAGAAGAAAGAGTGGAACTGCCTCATTCTAGGCTCTTCATGGTCTGAAATCCAAGAGTAAGGAGTTCCTGAAGCATCTGCCTGACAAGTACACTTGACCTCCTTGTTTTCAAGCAATAAGAAAATCTCAAAGTGATTCAAATATGCTGGTATTTATGCTGATGGTGTTCATTTTTCCTCTTCTTCACCGGGCTGTTCAAGGTGAGAAACTTACTACGGAGCATGATGCTGTTCAACTGTCTTGGATGCTGGTCTGGATTTCACATATAAGCATGAGAGCAACTGATAACTCTTGGACCATTTGTCACATCATTTTTCCTGGTGCTGCCCACTCTTCTCTCCCTGTTACAGTTTTACAATAACTCCACGACAGCTACAGTAACTATACACTTGGTTAAAAGGTATTCATAGAATCATAGAATCAGTCAGGGTTGGAAGGGACCACAAGGATCAGCCAATTCCAACCCCCCTGCCATGGGCAGGGACACCTCACACGAGATCAGGCTGGCCAGAGCCTCATCCAGCCTGGCCTTAAACACCTCCAGGGATGGGGCCTCAGCCACCTCCCTGGACAACCCATTCCAGGCTCTCACCACCCTCTTGGTGAAGAACTTCTTCCTCATGTCCAGTCTGAATCTCCCCACTTCCAGCTTTATTCCATTCCCCCTAGTCCTATCACTACCTGAGATCCTAAAATGTCCCTCCCCAGCTTTCTTGTAGGCCCCCTTCAGATACTGGAAGGCCACAAGAAGGTCACCTTGGAGCCTTCTCCTCTCCAGACTGAACAGCCCCAACTCTTTCAGTCTGTCCTCATAGCAGAGGTGCTCCAGCCCTCTGATCATCCTGGTGGCCCTTCTCTGGACACATTCCAGCATGTCCATATCCCTCTTGTAATAGGGGCTCCAGAACTGGACACAGTACTCCAGGTGGGGTCTCACCAGAGCTGAGTAGAGGGGGAGAATCACCTCCCTCGACCTGCTGGCCACACTTCTCTTGATGCAGCCCAGGATCTGGTTGGCTTTCTGGGCTGCAAGTGCACACTGACAGCTCATGTTGAGCTTCTCGTCCACCAGCACCCCAAAGTCCCTCTCCTCAGGGCTGCTCTCCAGCCAGTCACTGCCCAGCCTGGATTTGTGCTTGGGATTGCCCCGACCCAGATGCAGGACCTTGCACTTGGTCTTGTTGAACCTCATGAGGCTGGCTTGTGCCCACCTCTCCAGCCTGTCAAGGTCCCTCTGGATGCCATCCCTTCCCTCCAGTGTGTCTGCTGCACCACACAGCTTGGTGTCATCAGCAAACTTGCTGAGGGTGCACTCAATGCCACTGTCCATGGCACCAACAAAGATGTTGAACAAGACTGGTCCCAGGACTGAGCCCTGAGGGACTCCACTTGTCACAGGCTTCCACTGGGACATGGAGCCATTGACAGCCACTCTTTGGGTGTGGCCATCAAGCCAGTTCTTTATCCATCTCATGGTCCCCCCATCAAGCCCATGTGTCACCAGTTTGGAGACCAGGATGTGGTGTGGGACAGTGTTGAAGGCTTTGCTCATGTCCATTCCTTTGAAAAAGTTTTCAGTTGTGTTAGTGCTGGAGCAGAAAAGTTCAGGATAGTCAACATCACACATATGGGCAGGTGTCTGCAAAAAGCAGTGAGTCCCTTTCTGTGAATCAAATAATTCATGACTGACACAAGGCTCTTTTTCCCTGTTAATTGACTGATCCTGCCTGTGTGGTTTCTCCTGAGCATGTCAAGTAATATCTTGATCCAACATGGAGAGCAGAAATACAACTGACAGACCAGTTGCGAGGAGGTGACCACTGCCGCAGGGTGGGCAAAGTGGCCCAGACCTGTGCTGCTGCTGGCCATTTATTGAGATGTAAGTGAATGTTACAGTTCCACTTTCCCACAGCCTGCCTCTTTATGCCCACTGATTTATCTTTATTCAAACAGGTGCCTTTCTCCCCAGTTGCCTTCTCATCTATTTCTAGGAGGCAGTACTTTGTTATTTTTCACTCCCATCCTTTTCTCACATGGTTTGGAGGTACAACATCCCTTATCACTTCCAGGGCCTCACAGACAAGAAGGCTATCTACACATTCCATTATTATTTGCTTTTTGTGTTCCCACATGCCTGGACATCTATCTGTGACTGAAATGCAGCTGTTCCTCAATTGGAATATGGGGAATATCTAGTCCTACAATGTCTGGGAGCAGCATCCAAGGGTTCAAAGAAGAAATTAAGATCTGCATGCTGTGTTTTGCAACAGGTTTTGGGACTGCCATTAAGCCTGTCTGTATTGATGAACCTTTTATTCTTATTTCTGCTTTTTAAGCTCTCCAGAAAGTAGGAGTAGAGAGGTCAGACTGTCACTTAACTGATTTCCCACCCCCTCCACTCCCCCCCCCCCCCCCCCCAGTCTTTTGCTACATTTTTAGGTGTTACTAGGTTTTGCCTCTACAAAGTAAGGACACAAATTGTGCATTCATATTTTTTTCCAGTTTGAAATCCATTGAACAATGTAGGAAACAAGACAGCATTCACTGATTTCCGTGAGGTCATCAGCCCTTTCAGTTTTGAAATTTATGCCTCTCAGATGTTGGACTTGGAATCTTGCTTAACAACAGCTGACTGACTGCATGATGATTATTTGTACCACAAAACTTCTGACAAATTGCTGTGGGCAATAGGAGAGATGCAATGAACCTCTGTGTTATTGTGGTGTGCTTTCTCTGGTATGCTGCCACCATCAGGGTGCATGCCCATAGTAATTCAAGGGCAGGAGACTGGCTGCTGATTTGGGTGTGAGGGAAGGAGGTGCTCAGCACTAGTTTTGCAGTGGACGCAGTGTGACCAGTTTTGTGCAGGTGGTTGAATCTCTGCTTTGTGTGGTGGTCTCTGCTTGTGAGTAATTGGAGACTGGTGGCAGATGGATCTTCCATAGCTTGCCAGCTTTCAATACCCATGCAATAACGTAGCTCAGGAAACAAGAGAATGGTAAGATATAACACATATTTCTACATAATTGCTGGTGGAAGCACTAAAGAAACTTTGTTCATAATAAGGACAGATGCCATAAACTATTTCAGATAGCCTAAGATATCACACTTTTTTATATCAGCAGGATATACAGAAAAATTCTAATTTATTTGAAAAGGCTTTCTGTAAAGATACGTAAGAGCTTGACAATGTTGTATACAGAATGTTTTCTAATGCAATGCTCTGTTCTCTGCTCTCTCTAATAAAAAACATGGACAATGCACATAGAAACTGCTGTTCATTCATAACAGCTGTACAACGCTTTTGGGATTATACTCTTCCAAAACAATAGATGCTGAATTAAATTCTGATAAATGTAATATTATGTAATTTGTAACCTGCTGACGTGTCATTCACTGTGCAAGGCATTAGAAATATTAAAAACCTGATTTTGAGAACTGTTTGATTAAGATCTGTTTCCATGTGATTTGGCATGGCTGCACAGTCCATGATTTGCATAGGCCATCTAATATTATTGTCTAGGGGACTGAATCACAAGTAGTTTGGAAAGCTCTATCTGTAAATAATTGGTATAATCAGTTGCATATTTTAATGTGATAGTTTCTAGCTGGCTCATTATCCTGAGGAACCACCTCCCTAGAGCTGCCTGCTAAGGTGGCATTCCTCTGAGGTTTTTGAATCTTAAATGGGAAAAGCTAAAGAAGAATTCTGCAGCCTAGTCTCACTGGATTAATTTAAGCCATCTTGAGCCACCAGCACAGCCGATGAAACACAGTCTTTCACAGCCTAGGACACCAGCAGGACATCCTGTTTCAGTTTAGAAATCACTGCGGTGGCTCCCCACCTCCCCACTAATAAAACAAAATAACTGAAGGAATAATCTCTGGCAAAAGAGGCTGCTAGAGCAGTGATTGTCACCCTGGCACCCAGCCAAGCCCAGCATGCTACAGACACGGGCCCAGGAGGGGAGCAACTGGAAAGAAGTCAAATAGCACCCTAGAGAGAAATAATTAAACAACCACCACCAAAACTCTCATTTGTTCTGTTTTCCTTTCTTCTTGTCTTCTGCCACCTTCCCTTCCCTTCCCTTCCCTTCCCTTCCCTTCCCTTCCCTTCCCTTCCCTTCCCTTCCCTTCCCTTCCCTTCCCTTCCCTTCCCTTCCCTTCCCTTCCCTTCCCTTCCCTTCCCTTCCCTTCCCTTCCCTTCCCTTCCCTTCCCTTCCCTTCCCTTCCCTTCCCTTCCCTTCCCTCGCCTTTCCCCTTCCCTCACCTTCCCTCGCCTTTCCCCTTGCCTTGCCTTTTGCCTTGCCTTGCCTTTTGCCTTGCCTTGCCTCGCCTTGCCCCACCCTGCCCCACCTCACTTCACCTCACCTCACCTCAATGGAGCTCTGTCTTTTCAGACGAAGAAGAAAAAAAATTATCAAAATCCCAGTGATTTGTGTCACGTGTGACTCAATAATTTTGTAAAAAAGACCCAGTCTGCTTAGCAAAAGAAATGACTTGCATATATATTGTAACTGCAACCACACCAGATGATAGTAATGATTTACTAGTGGGTGCCTAAAATTAAAAGCTAATGAATCAAGTAATTAATATTTTGGCAGATGATGGAGAGATGATGGAGAAATGTTGTATAATGTTTCCTTTTTCTTTTCCTGAATACTGGTTTTAATTAGAACCAAGATGCTTCCTCTGCAGCCATTTGGTGTGCAGCTTTTGGATGGGTCCTTTGATACAACACGACACTTTGGCTGGCTGTTCGCTTGTCAGCAGCTGACACTGTGGAAGAAATATGCAACTTCAGACATTTCCTAATATATGACCCCCCCCCCCCCCAAAAAAAAAAAAAAAGAGAAAAAAAGGGAGGAGAAGAATCTGTGGGTGTGAGTGATTGAAAGTATTATAATCTGAAAAGTAGTGCTCCGAGAATAAGGTTTCACCTGGCTGGCATAGCTGGTGAGTCTTCCACACAGATGAAGAACACCCATTTTGTGCAGCAAAACCTTTGGCTGTATTTTGTATAGAATGTCTGAGGGAGAGGAGAGAGGAAGACAAGAGTGGGGAGAGTTTCCATTATCACTACTAACAGTAGGTGGGTACCTGAAACACATACGGGTCATAGAGTTTTGTGATTCATGCTTCACTGTAGATGAGATTTTCTACAGAAAGTAGAACTTTGCAACATAAGTATGAACTTGCCTCTGCAGAGAATCCTTTTTTAAATGCATTTCTTACTGGGTCCAAGAACTTTAGTAAGCTGTGGTGCAATGTCAGGTTGACTCATTTGAAAGACAAAGGTATATTTGACTGCAGTGCCCTTCTATTGAATTTGTTATCTTACAGAGAAATTTCTCAAATCGGGTCTTTGGGCCTCTGGTTCCTTTGCTCCCACTCAGAGCCCTTCACATTATAATTTAGTAATAAACTCTTTCCTATCTGAATCTCTCAAAATACATCTTATGCACATTCATTAAATGCATGCATGTGATATATGTGAAAATCATAGAAGGCATTGGGTTGGAAGAGACCTTTAGAGGTCATCTAGTCCAACTGCAGTAAGCAGGGTTGGGTAAATGAATTACGAGCACCCATCGTGCCAGTCACACCCTTTTTCCCTGGCTTCACTCGTATTTATCCACCTGCTAGCATGCTACACACCTGTGGCTTTTTGGCAATGAGTGGGATCACCATGTTAGTGGCCTTAAAGATCTCCCCTTGTTACCCTTGTTACCTGTAGACCACCACTTGTCGGTGTCTCAAGTTCAGACCAGCTGATTCCCTAGGTGATATGCTGAAAATACAAACTCACTCACACAAGTTCATGGAGAGGTAGACACTAGCCACAGACAAGCAAAATGCCCTTGCTCCATATGCAAGTTCCCAATTTATTAGAAGATGTTTACATGCTTTATTTCTATTCCCACATCCTACGGACTTTCAGATTTGCCTTGGTTTCTGCAGGTGGCTTTCCAGCCTGCTTTTCCCACACGCTTGTGACAGGTATTCCGTTGTTGCGTTTTCCCTGCACGCATCCTTCTTATCTGAAGGTCAGTTTACATTCTTATTATCTGCCAGTTCTTGATTCCCACAGTTACCTCTACTGACACTGTCAAATTGATCTCCTGTTGCTTGCAGCTGTATTGTGTATTTTCAATTGTTTCTGGTGTTGTACACGCTTAGTCATTAAGACAAGGGAGAGTTAAGGCCACTGTCATTGGAAAAGAATATGCTCAAGTCATGTGGGCATCAGTTCATGTGAGGAATCAGTGATGTGGTATTTCTTGCAGGCAGGTGTTCTTACAGAACACATGATTTCCAAAATATTACAGACCTACTGAACCTATTGACTTGAGCTGTAGTCAGAAAACAGTGCTGCTGAAAGTCTGGTGCACAACTGATTTTGAAGGGGCATCTAAATCTGCCAGAGAGATAAAAGCACAGGACTTGCAAACTAGGTGTCTCAGGTTAAGTTTTGTAGTTGAGTGCAGCATTCCTTGACACATAAATCTCTGAAAGCGTTTACAGGCATAGAATTCTGACCCTTGTAAATACATTTCTGGTTATTTATAACCATGTGTCTACAGAGACCACCTAGCAGCACATACCACCAGGAATGGTATATGCTCACACACTGATGGCATCTGGCTGTGTGTCTTAAGTAGAATTCTTTGTCTTCACCAGTTTCGTTTTTCACAGCTACTTTAGTAGAAAGCTCATCCAGACTCAAAGGTCGAGCTGCTGCACAAAGCAAGCAGTTCCTTTTGGGAAATATGGGTTTGGTGAGCAGGGGTTAGCCTGTGGCCAAGGAGAAGGTTACAACACTCAGAGTCTGTAAGTGATGACACATCATTGTGCTCACATATTATTTGATATTGACAGAGCCTGTCACATCAAAATACAGTTCAGTCCCTTTGTGTTGCCTAGCAGATCTGACTCTATGAGGACTGACAGCAGAGAGAGATGATTGTAGGCCTTTACCTCTAGGTACAATGACATATGGTGTTTCCTATGGCAATTTTCTAAGCTTCAGTGCTGTGAATATAAGAAGATGTAGCCTGGTATGTCTCCAAATAGGCAGTGGAACACATGTGCTTAAAACTGTACAGGAACTAATAGCACTTAATTACAGTCAAACACCTTTGACTCTTGCATGAGTTGCTGTCCTAGTAGGGCCATGACATGGCCCAGTCCTTAAGATGTCTAGACAGGGTCCCTTTCTCTCCCCTCCCTCCTGCAGGAAAACAGGGCAACACGGAAAAAGGAACAAAGGGGACAGGACTCCTGCCTGTCTGGTAAACAAGATGTTTATCTGGGGTGAGAGCACATAAGCTGACCACTGCTCCCCCAGATACAAGGTCCTTGCTTCTGCTTTTTATGGTTATAGCCTGGCAGAATGCTTTTTTGTTGGGCAGCTACGCGTTAGCTTCAGTGCCCCATTGGACCAATCGATCTCTGGCAATTTGTATATATACAAATGACTCGCCTTTCCCCTTGCCTTACCTTGCTCAAGCCTGCTGAAGCCTTTGCCTTGCTTCGAGCCTTGCCTCAAGTGCCTGGTGCAGAGCCTGGGATAAAGCCACGAGCCATACACATGCAAGCTGGAGAAGCCACAAGCCGAGAAGCCAGATCCACCTAGCCTGCTTCCCCTTGCCACCAGAATCATGCCATGCCTCAGTTTACCCAGGAACCACACAAGCACCTGTCACCAAGAGTGTCGTTAACTGCCCACCGTCTGCTGAAGCCAGACCAGCCTGGGACCGTGCGGTAAACCTTTCTTGCCGGCTATCTGCCGTGCTGCACCTTACGAGAGCGCCCCCAAAGCCAATGCAGCAGCAGCAGCATCCCTCATGTGGGTTGAACCAGCTGTGAGTAACTAATTCACTGTCCTTTGGGTTTAACAGTTCTTATTGAGCCTCCCCCTGTGCTGTAACTGAGCACTACCTGCTCTCAGGGACTTTCTCTTTCCAAGTTGTTGACTCCTAATTTGCATAGAATAGTTTGTATTTGCCCTAAGACTGCATAATTCCCTTTGTAAATATATCTTCCAACCATACAACGATCCTTTTAACGAGTTTTGCCATGTTTCATTAATAAAGGGTTAATATTTTTATTAATACCTGTTTGACATATAGTTTATTATTGCTGTGAAGGTAATTAATAAATAATATTCCTCCCCTTGACCACAACAGTTGCTTAGGGTGGCTGGATGCAGCCTTTCTTTGAACAACATTCATAGTTGCAATCAGCATCTGTTCACACCAAATACTGGTGTCCACTCTTGCCTACTTCAGCTTCCCCTGTCTTCAGGACCTTGGGACAAGGCTAGGTGCAGAAGCCACTGTACATCAGTGTAGCTTCAGCTAAGCAAGCATATGGAGCTGCATGTAGTCAGGCACATGAAAGAAGGCAAGCTGCATTCCAGTCTGGAGTCAGCACAGCTGTAAGTCTTACTGTAGAGCAAAACATGAAAACGAACAGGAGGTTGAGAACGAGGCATGTGTTTCTCCCAGTTATCTTTACCCCAAGCTAGTCTCTCTGGTGGACAGCTTTCATGTGCAGAGTAAAATTTCTAAATCTGGTGTCCTTGATGCTGAAACAGAGCAAGCAATGGCATAAGAACTGCAATTCCCTTTCTGCAAAAATATCAACCAGATTCGTAACAAAACTATTCTGGAAAAAATTAAAGGACAAGGCTAAGGAGATAAGGATGTGATTGCAGTATGGAGATTGTGTTTGAGGTGCTAACCACAGACAAGGCTTTATAGAGTCAGATTCTCCTCTTGAAGCTGTTCCACAAGATTCTACACAAAAATCTGTCTTGAACTGGGAAAGTCTTCAACAGGAAATATTTTAAAAAACAAGGCATGTCTAAAAAAAGTTTCCATTTCCAAGGTGTAATATTTTTCCATATGAAACAACTTTACTGGATTTGTTCTGTTTTGCTTTACTTATCTGAAGCACTCTTTGTTAGCTCTTAGTCATGAGAAAGACCTGAAAACATTCTAATTCTAATGCTAGCAGCCCAAATGCTTTTGTCAAGCAGTTTAGAAAGACTGAAGCGGGAGATTAAACATTACCTGGAGCAACATGACATAAACTAAAGGCCAATGGTAGAGACAGGGGAAGGAGCAGGAAAGCGCTGCCCAACCTTTCCATCTGACAGGTAATAGAACACTGCTGAGTGCATGTTTGCTCTCCTCCTTTCTGCAGCTGCTTTTCCCTTAGCTTGCCATGTTTCCTCACTCCCTAACCTTGCTCAGACTAACTTACTGAGTCAGAGAAAGTTTCCCTCTCTCTCTACTGCTTTCCAGAGCTATCTGTTGACTCTTTTTCAGGTACCTTTTATTCTGCTCTTCTCATGCACCTATAAGCCTGCACTGAAAGGAGCAATGAGAGGAGGGGCTCCCAAACAGGAGGAGGAACAGGGGAAGGAAGACAGATTGGCTTGGTTGTGGCATTGCTGTTAGCTCTTCAGAAGATGGAGGTAGGGTGAGGCAATATGAATAAAGAAAATATATGTGAGGACCTTCAAAAAATTTTCCTTCCAGAATTTCCTTCCTATCTGCTTAAGGATTTATTGATTGTTTATTTGTTTGTTTATTTTTCTTAAAAGCCTATTTATCTTAAAAACCTATTTATCCTATGTGTATTCCAAAGAAAATGTATGGAGAGAAAGCTCAGCCCATGTTTCTGGAGCCAAACAGACCCATGTTACCCAGAACACCTCAGGACATAGTTTACAC
Organism: Indicator indicator; assembly: GCF_027791375.1. Lineage (NCBI taxonomy): Eukaryota > Metazoa > Chordata > Aves > Piciformes > Indicatoridae > Indicator > Indicator indicator. The sequence goes on along the minus strand of NC_072053.1, from coordinate 45,429,561 downwards.
ATCCTAGCAAAGTGTTGACTGAATAAGTGACTGCAAGCACTGCCTGCTTGCTGGAAATTTCCACTTTAGTGCTCAGTTTTTGTTGCTTCTGTTTGTTCTACAAAGAAAAGCAAGTTCTGGCACCCTTATTTGTTGCAGATGCTTTGAGCTGTCAACATTTTCTGTTCAAAAAGAGGTACCTTATTTTTCTAGGCTGACAAAGCAATGAAGCACTGGGAAATCCTGCTCAAAAAAAATTACTAGGATTAGTATCTTTCTGATTTTGTGCAGTGCTTTTGTTTTACAGCTACCACTAGAGAAGAGTAGGCACAAACAAGTGAAAATGTTCTGTTCAAGGCTTTCTGACAAGCCAATAGCAGAGCATCAACAATGCCACAAGAGCTTTCTGGAGCACCAGATCACCCTTGTCTCCTTTATACTGCTTCAGGATATTTTTAAACTGATCTTTAATCTAAAAGCTTGTAAAGTGAGATTGTATTTAACATTAAAGCTCATTACATTGCATGCATGGAAAAGTGAACCCCCCCCGAGAGATGTCTGAGGAGATCAGAATAGCACACTAGTATATGATTTAAGTAATTGTTATGTGCTAGACTAAGGTCCCTAAGTACAGATTTCTCTATTGTTCAAAACAAATAATATTTTCATATGTTCCTCGATGTTTCCAGAAGTCTTGCAATTTTATGCCTGTGCTTAAAACACTGGTCACCATTAGCTGATTCTGATTCAGGTTCTATGACTGCCTTACACAGAGAGCTACTATCTTGTCCTAAAGGGGACAACCAGAAAGTTAAAGATGGCTGAATTGTACTCTGCCATGGATGACAGTGTTTTTATTTGCTTTAGATGTACTTTGCCTACACAATATAATTACTTTAACTATTAATTATCTTTTTGTTGCTATAAAATATTGTTTATTAGTTATCAAGAAGACAAATGACAGTATTCACTACTTCAAGCCATGACTAACCTGGTGGGAAGACCTGGGGCTGCCGTAAGAATCTGTAACTTCACATCTTTATTTACAGAGTGCCCAAGGGATGCTGGGTGTCATCACAATAACATACTTTGTGTCAACAGATGGACCATAAAAGAGGTGTACAAAGCATTTCCCTTTCTAAGAGAACGAATGAGCTATTAACTTTGCAATGCAAATTCTAATCCAGGTATTTGTAATGAAAAGGCAGTTCATTTTACTGAACGGCCTTATACAGGCAATGTGTGACAGGGTAGTACCCTGGGTATCAGGCTGAAACAATGCATCTTTGGAACATGCATGAAGCTGGCACACAGGAGCAGTAATGCTGTGGCCATCTGGAAGGAAGAACTCCCAGGGAAGGGCAACTGCTGTGGTAAAAGATACAGGAAACACTGCTTCCTCGTGGCCTCTGGAGGTAGGTGGAAATGGTGGCTCTTCCAGCTGTCTGGCCTCACAGCAGCCCAGGTTCCTGGGCATCAAGAAGTATGGCATAGTGGGCTGCAGTAATGAATCCAGACTTCAGAAGAGGGCAGACTAAGGGGACTAAAACTGGTTGTGAGCATTGCTTGGGAATCCTAGTATTGGTGAAAGAAGCAGCCTCCCTCTTTGAGAAGGAGGCAAAACGACTTCTGCTGAGACCTTGGCTTTTGCAGAGAGACCACCAAGGTGGAAGTCATTTAGTGCTGTGAATGATTTATTGTGTGATCCCCTCACATGTTCAGATAAATAGTGCTCACATGTAGTGGAATGTAGCAATCTGATAATGTATATCTTCATTGTGCTAGATGAAATCTGAAGCAACTCTAACTTCTTCCACATCCATCCTCTTGAGTGCTGGCTAATAAGGTGACACTCAAGAGTTGGAATCTACTTAATTTCTTGTTGTTTTATACCACTCTTCACCTGAAGAAGTGGGTACTCAAGTTCTACATGTGCCCATCAGGGAGCTCTGCGCACATGCCTCTTCTCCACATCTGCTGGATTTTTCCTTTATTGCAGTTTGCACATGTTCCCTTTTGGCCTTAGACATTTAGCAGCAGAAAGGAGCTTTCTTCTCAGCAGTTTCTTACACTGGAAATATTTGGCACTGTTCAGGATACTTCTCAGCTCACCTCCACAACAAATTCATTTGCTTCTGGATGGGAAGAGTCGTATGGGAACATTTCTCTAATTCTAGTATACACTAGCTTTTGAGTAATAGACTTTCCCCCAATCTCTCAAACAATTTATCAGATAATCCACCAGCTACTGCTGTAAGCTACCTCTAGCACTAGCCTTGACACAGAGAAATAAAAGCTGAAGGAGATTAAATTAATGTTCTTCACAGTCTTTCTCCACTTCATCATTAGATGCTTGATAGTAACAAAGTTTGTTCTTTCAAACAGTAAACATAGGTCAGGTACACGTTTGACAGATCTTTATAAACCAGATTAATTTATTCCAAGACAGAATTTCTTCCAGCTTTGACCTTTCACATTTGATTTTCTGCCTAGGATCTGCAAGCAGTGAAGCTCCCCAGTATTTACAGATGTGCTCAAGACTTACCCAGATACTAGTTGCCTCCATGTTACAAGATGCCTGTATGCTTCCCAGTGCTGGAGCATCCTTACAGTGTTGTATTCTCACTGCAGTCTGGGTCCTGCCATGAGATCCCTGCAGAGGCTGAATCAGAAACACTCCTGCTGGCAGCATCTTTGGGAGAGAATGACATGCATATTGCCAAAGATATCTCTTTAAAAATGCCTTTGGGTAGATGGCTTGGGCCTGTGAATTCTAGAGAAGCAGCTTAACTTTAGAGGTGTTATGAGATGTATAGAAGATATAATGAGAGATTTTGAGCATGCAGCATGGCTGACAGCATCTACTGACCTGGGCAACAAATACTTTAAAAAAGTACTTCTTCCTCTCAGGTCAAAAAATCAGGTCAAAAAATCAGGTCAAAAAATCTCTGTCAATGCTAGCAACCATCACAAATACTACCTTCATCTACGTTTTTCACAGCATGACTTGAAGAAGTCTCTCTGCCATTGTTGCTTTTCTTTAAACCACAGCAAATTGAGCTAAAATTAAGCCTGAAGCCATATCATAAATAACAGAGACTGAGGCAAAGAAGAAGGAGAATCATCTCTAGTTTGTGTTTGTGAACAAACTTTGGCTGCCCCCTCCACCCGAGGGAAGCTGACCCTGTCAGCCCCTACACCTCAGCCTGGAGCCCAACAGCTTAGTTCCAAGAAGGTCTCCATGAGCATGGAGAGACACCTGCCATTAAATTTTACCCTCTGCTGCAAAGGCTGTGTGAGCCTGTCTCATCAGTGTGCAAAGCCAACCTGCCTGCCTGCAACTGCCAGCAGTCCTAAGGATCAGGCCAGTGGGAAGGTGGTACTGCTTTCTCTGTTGCATCCCCATGCACCACAGTTGAGCCCTGAGCCCAGCAGCAGGTGTGTTACACCTTGATGGATTTTCTGGGCAGAAGTGTCCGTTGGAAGGCTGTGTTTTTGGAAAGAACTGCTGCCTGTCAGGCTCCGTTTTTGCTGGCAAATGGATATTCAAGGCGCAGGTGCAATGAAACTGCTCCACAGTTTGGACTCTTCTTAGGGTGCAATGAGCTGATTTTGAAAGCTTATTAGCATGCACAGGAGGCTCAGTAAGGCTGGATGTGAGTTGAGGCTGCATATGTAGTGCAGGCATGATGGGTGGTACAGGCTGAGGAGGGCCTGCAGGTAAATCAGCATGTTTCTGCATGAGTCTCTAAGTGTTGAACTTGAGCTAGTGGGGAAAATGAGAGCTCTGGGGAAGGTCTTTCCATGGCCATACTGCAGAGCAGAACCCTTACCACTAGTCAAACCCTCAGAGGAATTTCCTAGCTACTTACAGGGAAATGTAGCAACCAACTCTGAAATTAGCTAATGTCTCTGTGGCCATGGATGAACCACTAAATCCAGCAAGAAGCAGCAGTGTCTTCTCAAAGGCAGTCTTTGGAAGCATGCTTCTTGATAAGAGAATCTGTGAAGAGGCCAGGTGAATCCAGAGTACTGGGCCAGCTACAGGAAGAAGGTTTCATGGCAGTGTTACATGAGAAATGATGAGCTCTGCAGAGTGCTGTGCTTTCCCATTAGCATCTGTTCAATCTCATGATGATTCAGCTTAGTCAGGGCTCTCTGTATTTGGGAACAGTACAAAGCCAAAACCAGTGCTGCTGCTGCTGCTAAACAAAATAAACCTAATAGAAAACAGGCATTGTCTGAACAGATCAGACTACAGGTTCATTCCAGACTTGTCTCTTTCACATTGAGGAGACCGTTCAAAGACAGCAGTGGAAAATAACAGTAAACAGATGTGGACTGAAGCTGCTTTGTTCCTTCCCTGTCACTCTATTAGGTCTCATTTTGGCCCACAGTCAATATTGGCCTGAGACTTAACAGTATGAGTTTTAATATCCCTTCCAATATATTATCCACTGATTTAAACTCTGACTGTTGTTATTATTTCTTGATAGAAGTTCACTCTTCTGTTAAGGGCTAAATTACATTCTTCTAGGTAATTTAAAAACAAAATTCACAGTGATCATCCTCAAAGCAATTTCCTTTTAATTTTTGGTACTTTTTTGGCAAAATCCCATAGGTGACCTTAACATAGGAGTAATAACCAGTATCATGAAAACCTTTCTACTGTCCCCACCAAATCAGTTTTGAACATGAACAATGGACTGCACACAGCATAAAAATGTAACAGCAAAGCAGAGGGAATACAAGTCTCACTAACTCTGTAATGCAGACAGACTTCTAGGTCACATTCTGTTTCTACTCTCAAGACACAGTTTACTATTTTATTGTTTTGCTTTTCTAAGTCCCTATGTGTATCAGAGTTCTGCAGGGCTTTTCATGTTCCTGTTGGTGGATGCCATAGTGTGAAAAGTACAGAATATTTTTTAAAATTACAACACATTTAAGGAAAGCATGATTTTTAGTCACTTTTGTCTTTGCGGCTTCCCCTACTGCCTTTGCTCTGCCACCATGTTAGTGGTATGCTATTGTTAGGCTTTCCACAAACATGTTCATCTCACTTGCTTTCTTGCTTTCCTTTTCTTGCTTTCTTGCTTCATTTTTCTTTTGCTTGCTTGATTTCCTTTGTTTGCTTTCTTGTTTGTTTGCTTCTTGTGTGCTTTTATGTATTCCTTCTACCCTCAACTTTTCAACCACACAAACTCACAAAATCCATCTCAATCCCTACAGTAAATTAATTTTCCCTCTCAGTAAAGTCCCATGCAGAATTCTGGGTGGCAGCTTCTGACCAGGGCTGCATACAAATTAGCTTGTGGAAATGTTATCCAGTTAGGTAAAAAATAAAAGCAAACTGACTTCAAAGAGAGTGAATCAAGTGTAATCTACAGTTGCTACACACCAGGGGGTTACCAGAGCCCACGTTAACAAAACAAAACAAAACAAACACCCAACCAAAGTGGAAAAAAAATCCACCTACAAAACAGATCCTGTATTCTTTCTTTCTGTGATACTCAGTAATTGCTTTTAGAACAAATCATGATCCCAGAGTACCTCTTTGATAGATGTTTGGTTTGCAACCACTGCTAGCTTTGTTCTTCCTGGTATTTCACAGTGGTTCACTGCAGCTCCCTGACTCACCATGTTTAGACCAGCTTACAAACACTGAGAGAGTAAGAAAGTCTCATCTGGCAAATCTGAATTGGCTGACTATAAATGAAATCTGGCTGGCTTCCCAAAGATTAGATGCTTCGATATGCTTCCTCTTCATGTTATTGTTGTGATTTCTTTTTTTCCCTTTCTACTTTCTAGTCAGTCACTGATGTGTGTATATCTAGCAAAAACAGTGAACCCACAAACTGTCTAGCATGTTCCCATGCTTGTTCTCCTTATTTTTTTTCCTTTCCTTAGGGAGGGTGCAAAGGAGTTTCAAAAAAAAAGAGGGAAGTTTAACAAGGCTCTTTAAAAAGTCTATTTTTTCCCTTGTTTTGCTCATCAGCTCAGCAGATTACAATAAAAAAGATCTAACTAAAACGATGTCTGCTCTACTTTGTGAGAAGCAGTGTATTAAAATGTCATTGTACTTTAATTAGGTCTCTCCACTTGTGGGTTTTTTTTAATAGTTTATAAGATTCTTTGCTTTTGAAGGCAAAATTGTTTTGCAGACCATGACTCAGAGGCATCTATTACTTGTGTGTGGACCTTGCTGGCTGTCTTTAGCTAGAGAGGCCATGCACAGCAAGTCAAACCTATGTCAGACAATAGGAAAACACCTTCTCTGGCAAAATTAAGGTACTGTGAGGGCAGTAAGAGGAGACGAGAGAAACAAAAGGAGATAGAGAGACAACTTATGTCCTAAATATGGAAAGATGTGAGTTTAAGGAGTATACCTTAGCTCTTAAGAGGCAGCCATTCAGTAAGTTTGGACTTGAGTGCCTGAGTTATATCATAGTCACTTCATCTTATTTTAGTTTTAGGCACTCTCCTGCATGCAGAGTATCAAGCCAAATTGTGAATGTGTAAGTCACAACTTTTGTAAGGTCATTTTAAAGGAACTTATTTTTCTGTCTCACTCACTCTGTAATGCCCCCCAAAAACCCCATTAAAACAGTTGGTCTGATTTGTCAGGTGCAAAAGAAAGGAGATGTATTGCTCCTGGAGATTAAAGTCACTCAGTTGTTTGACATGGGGCTCTGGGAGTGGTATCCCACTGTCTGCATGAGACACATATGCAGAACACTGTTACCAAGACAGTTTTAATATCCCTTTTGTGCCCTGTGTGCAGAAAGGGACAGTTTTTTATACTCCTGCTTGTAGTGTGGGGACATAAGAAAGCATATCTGCACTGCAAAAATCTTCTTATATAAATATGTAATCCCAGGAATATCAAATAATTCCCTCTTTGTTCATAAACTGCCTTTTTCAGCTATTCCAAATGAGTCTTCTAGACCTAGCTTTAGTATACTTGTTAAAGAGTAAGCAGGAAGAAAAGATTAAAGGAAAAATACAATCTGTGTGAAACAGTGGCTCTGACCTAAAGAAGCAGATGATCTAAGGGAAGGAAAAGCTTCCCTTTAAACAAGAGACTCCTCATGCAATGCAAATGATCCCATACACAGCTGCCACTGGCAGGCAGCCACCCGTCTACAGAAGAATATAGTCAAAGCAACAATTCCCCTAAACCCTGAAGCTCAGTGACTTCAAACAAGAGAAAAAGAAAAAGTGACATGATTTTTTCCAGTGAGGTCTTTCCTTCTCTAAACTTTACTGATGACCTCATCGGCTACAACTGTCAACTTGGAGGTTGGCCTCTTTCTGTCCAACAGACAACGTCTAATACTATCTCTGTATTTGCACCTAGGGTGGGAAGCTGCCTCAAAAATGTGTAATGAAGGCCTTAAAATGAACTTCAGCTTTTGCTCACATCAGCAAGCACATGCAAATCCATTAACTTAGTGGGATCTACATACAGAGAGGGATGTCATCATAGATAATTCAGGAACTATTGGCTTGTTAGGCAAATTTTGCTGACAACTAGCTTTAAGTACCTGTATGATCCCTACACATAACCACAGCAATGAGGAGCCTCTCATTCATCAAGGTAAGCTTACCATATCTGCCAGATTCATCAGCTTTCTGAAGAAGACTAAAGGTATTGGTAGTATGTCTACATATTTCCATGTCACTGCTGTGTTTTGCACCTTCTAGGTGTGACCCTTGCTTTCTTTTGTAGGCAAATTTTCAAGTCCAACAATGTACACCAGTTTGCAATGTCTCTTATTCAACAAACAGGATGATGCAGATGCTTGGAATGAACTGGGACATTGCATCTCTGGTGCTGGGAACCAGCTTCCAGGGCCTTCTCTCTATCATATAGCAATTTATATTAAAATGTGTCCTATTAGTCCATATGACTTCCCAACAAATATTTTCAAGGTACAAAGACATTATTCAATTTCCACTTCATTTTGTGTGGCTGCAAACTATGAAAGTTAGCCGCTTCAGCCACTTTGGTTACTATTCACTGACTAGCAACTTAACATATCCACGTGGGCTTAAATCTTGGTGCTAAGTTCTTTGCAAAGGCTTGGGAAGAGTGGTGCCTCCTCAGAAAACTTAGAGTGCAAGGCTCTCACTACTCAGCAAAACATGTTTTGCTATGCATTCACACATGTGAGTGAGGATTAAAACCACAGCTTGAAGTCAACAAGCTTCAATGCTTGGCAAGGAAAAGGAACAGGAAAATGAGAAGTCATGTTGTGAATTTAAAAGCTGTTTGTGTATTTTTTCTTTGTAAGATGCAGCTAGAAAGCACAATTTATGACAGCAACCTTCTAGGTGCTTAAATTTTACAGTGTACAAAAATGAATTTAGTGGCAGGATTCAAGGAACAGAGTTGTAGAGATGTGGAGATGTGGATAGTTCTGGAAAAACACTCCCTGTGAAAGCAGCTGACAAACTCACATCTGATACAGCTGCAAAGCAGAGGAGTAGAAATTAACTCCTGAAAATACAGAATTGGATAAAAAAATAAATTACAGAGTGCTGTGGAAGAAGCTTAGGAATGAAAATTACTCCTCACTTTGTCTCTCCATCTGTGTTGGGAAATGTGTTGCCATCTACTAGAGAAGTTAATCGTTTGGAAGACTCTTTGCAAATGAGCTTTTAAACATTATCATGTTAGTTAATATATTTAGCTGTGAATGCCACCCTGTTTCCCTGCTCTTGTCTTTTCTGCATTTCAGAGGAATGAAGAATTAAAACTAAAATTAGTTGAGACAAACAATAGCACAAAGTGAAGGGAGCACAACTAATAACTTTGTGGCCCTACTCAAAATCTATCAGTTTGAGTGGAGAAATGGGCCTCCACTTTGTGGTGGAATTAATTTGAAATTATAAAAGTGTAATGACTGAAAAGTTTTGCCCACAGAAGAAATTCTTGTCTATCATTTACCCTGTGTTGTGGACCATCTACTATAGCGCTAAGAAGGCAGAAGCAGGAATAGATACAACCACAACCCCAAAGATTCTAATAGCTATCCCTATTCATAAAGAATGAAACTGAAATATGGGTGCAGATTATCTCGGAGCTTCTGGGCTGAATTTTTTGGTGACTGTCCTGTATTTGGACATCAACAGATTTCAGTGGGTATAGTCGAAGGGCTTTGTATTGTCTATGAGACCATTCCACTGTTCTCCACAAATAGATCCAATGCATTCAAGCTGTGGTGGGGATGGAATTCACAAACGCAGCTGAAGGCAGAATTTGGCCCAAGGGCCTAAAATTCGTTTGGAATCAATTTTGCTTAATCTTGTCCATTTATAGATATTAATATTACCAGCTGAGAAGTAGGTACCTCATACAAAGAAAAATTCAAAGCCAATGGCGCCACTATCTGTGAACTGTTCATAAATTATGTACCTGATCTCACCTATTATACCTATGGTATAATCTTCTAGTTGAATTCAGCAGGACAGAACTGACCCCAGAAGTGTCTAAATTATCACATTTCTGTACGAAATTTTCTTATTTCGTCTTAGATTTCTTTGATTTTTAAGATAATCACAGTTCCTTGTCATGCTAATAAGCAACATGTTAAGTATACTTTTTGTGACATAGCTAAAACACTCAACTGACCCTTTTTTTCAGCAGTGTAAGAACTACTTAGTGCTGAATTTGTTCAATGCATACATGTATTCTTGCTTTTGTATGTAAACCTTATCTGGTTAAATTAAATATATATAATATAAACAAACAAACAAATAAATAAATTATAAAAATAAAATAAAAATAAATATAAATATAGCGGCTGTGTATGATTGCAGTGTCAGAAATTCATAAAAAGCACACACTGTCAGCCAGTATGATCTACTTTTTATACACAAATGTGAGTTCCATGCTTTTACTGTTAAGTGTATGGTACACCTTGGGAAAGCATGCAGTGATATTATGAAATTTAGACCAATTACACCATTTCCTCTCACAGCTTTGCCAAAAAATGCTCATAGCTTTGTCGGAGAGCAAATTTTTTTTTTCATTAAATCTAAGGCCAAGACTCAAGTTAAGCTTAAGTTTTTTTTCAGGTAAAAATTACTAGCTTTCATTATGACTTTGTGCTTATAAGGGAGGTTTGTTTAAAACATATACCCAAACAGACATGCTAATATGCTTATCAAGAATGATGGGAACTTAGTTTCCCCAATTATTCATATCTGCCTACAATGTCTCAGTTGAAATGACAATGTCCCAGTTGAAATTACATTCTGCCCCTACTATCCCTTTCTATTCATAGCATAGCCACAAAGAATCTGCTTTCTGGTATGTCTATAGACTTCCAGCTGCTACTTTAGGTTCTGTATTGGAAACATATACCATAGGAGCTGTGTTTTCTAGGAGGAACAGATGAGATTCAAAGGTCTTCTGCAGATGGAACACTGGGACAGCTGTGTGCTGTTTATGATCTGAGGTGAGAGGGGAAATACAAAATATAGATCTTTCTTTTCCTTAGATGAGAAAGGACAGAGAGTTTGTTTCATCTTCTAAGAATGAACAGAAAGTTCAGATCTCGACAACAGCATTTCTTCCTCACTGATTTTTTTTACTGGAATCTCTGGGAAATTAGACCACATGCTATCAAAGCCTAATTGTGAAAATTGCATTAATCAGCTGTGTGAGGAATGTCCCTCAGTGCCACCCCTGCAAAAGACAAAGCATTCTGCAAAAAGGAGCTAAAAATATGTATATGCAAATGCTTATTACCAGGTAGTGATGTAGCATAGCCTAGTTTCAAGCACCAGGCTTTGGAATCTCAAGAAAGCTCTAGCAAGAAAGGGAACTATTTATTGAAACATGAGGGAAAAATAGTTATAATGATTTGATCAATAACTAAAGTACTGCTTTTCCCACAAGATGTGTCATTCCTCAGTGGTGCCTTGATATCAACAGTATCTTGAAAGAAAAATTTTGTTAAGTATTTTTTTCTGTCATGTGAATTTATGCACCAAGTCCACAGACCTAAGGCTGACTTGTGCACTGGATTGTGCTATAGTCTTTCTTGTGATGTATTTTTGGTTCACAGGAAAACAAACTGAGAGTTTTGTAGGCAATGTAATGGAATGTAATCTCATACAGATTCCCTTAATCACAAGAAAGCAAATAATGTTTCTCAAAATGTCTTTGAATTCCTGTCTGGATGTTACTTATCACCATATTTATTTGTTTTTATTTATTCAGCTCTTTATCAGGAAACATAATTTCAGTTATTTCATCCTTCCATCCTTATTGGTTATTGTGTTCTACTGGTTCATTGCCTTTCTTCCTTCAGTGGATATGAGACACTTGCAGACTGGTGAGACAGAAGATTTGGTAGCATCCCTTAATTTGGACACTGCAATCTACACTGCCCTGCTGGAACAGCAACACCTGGAAGACCATCTATATGATCATTCTTTCAAAGCAGTAAAAAATATACGCAACACTTCTTTCTCTAGCTGTATGACCTAGTCATAACAATTGCAGAACTTGCCACACACACAAGTTCAACTGGGGTACATAGTTAAGTAAATGCTTAACTTCAGTGCTCAAACAAAGTTATAGAAACAAGGGTGAGGTAAACTATTTATGAGCACTATGTGCTGGGCAAACTCTTTGTGCTTCTCAGCATGTGACCTTTGAATTGTATTATTGGGATGACAAAAGTTGTTGACCAGTGTCGCTCGCCAAAGGAGAAATGAAAGGATTTCCCACAAGCCTTTCCAGACTAAATGCCTACTATCCCACACTGTGCCAGCCAGTTTGTGATTCAAGAAAGGTTGCTTTAGGAGTTCCTCCTAGTCTTGCCTCTCCTGCATATTATCATGTTCATGTATGTGGATGAGAGTGGCTCTGAGAAAGGTGGGTCTTATTTCCCTTAGTGTAAATTGGAGTAATCACACTGATAATACTGGAATTTAAACAGTGTAAGATGATGTGTCCATAGTGATGACTGGTGACACATAATTTAATTCCCTGTGTGAGATCTGGTGCTGAATATACTGTGGATTAGCACAGTTGTGAGCCATCAGAAGATCTCATAGGAAGTTTTGTGGCTGTGAAGTGAATTAAAATGTACCACTGCTTCACAGCAAGGCCTATGATTAAGATGTAATTCCTCCTAGATAGTTTCATAGTTCTCTCTTTGCAACCCTCATTAATTTGAGACTTCAGCTTTTCTGACCTTAACTTTCTCCACAGACCTTAACTTTCTCCAGATCTATGGAGACTCCACTGGGTGGGGCTACCCATGGTGAAGAACCATAACATTTCTCCTTTTCTTAGTTGGGGCACAAAGTCAGGGGGAAAAAAATGAGCACAGGATTTGCGTTGAAAACCAAAGAGAAAATTTTAGGGATAGACCATTTATATCAAAAGCTGAATTCTGTAGCAGCTTTACTTAGGAAGATAAAAAATATTTTAGCTTTGGGTGCTAAGGAAACTATGTAGTATTCAACTACTTTAGGACTCTCATCAAGCTCATTGTTAGCTGTGCAAAGGAGGTGTCATGCTGTGCTAAATGTAAAGCCTTTAAAAGCTTTCCTTTTGATGAAATCCTTCAAAATGGATAGCTCAAACAATCCATGAGATTCATAAGTCAGATGAATTTCATGGTAGAGATAGATATAACACTGCTTTTTAAGGCTTCTCCATACACCAACACGAATGAAAATTCTGGAAGAGGGTACTGAATTTTGTGGGGTGGGTTCTTATTGTTGTTTATTTGTTTGTTTAATTGAAAGCATTATTTTCCCAAATTTTGCCCTAGTGTTTTTTTAATTCCCCTGGATTGCTATGACTGGTTAGCCTTGTTGCCAAGATCCAGAAGTCTGAAATTATTGGTTTATTTCATTGTTGGTATGGGAGTTTTGGCCTTCAGAGAATATCCAGGGTCTGAGAGTTCAAAGATTGTATTGAAAATCATAAACAAGTTCCAAAGAAGAACGTCCTTTAAAAAATAAATGAACCTTAAATTTCAGACTAAATGGACTGTGCATTGCAAAATTTTATAATTTAACAATTTGAAGGACAAAATACTCAGGTTTCTCTGTTGCATCATACCTCTCAAACATTCATGAATCTTTAAAAGCTGATCAACAAGCACATTGTTTGTAATCCATAGAATTTCTTTCTTACTCTCTCTGAGTCCTCCTCTTGTTTATTTAGATAACTAATGGTCAGAAATTTCAAAGAATGACAAAAGAAATGAGCCTGATACGCCATGTCAAGGTACTTGTCTTCTAAAACTGTCCTCTCAGTGTAATTACTGGTAACTGGACAAATAGGCTGAACAGAGCATTTCTTCTTTCTAATGATTAAGTTTTCAAACTTTTGTCCAGCAAATCCATATGAAGCTAGGTATTACAGTATCACCTCTCTGTTAGGTTGCTCAAAATTCTGAGTGTAGGTGGCCACATCAAAATTACTGCAGGTTCCAATGACAATTCATTTCCTCTTAAAAAAATGTGGGGGCAAGCACCTCTATTTGTTTCATTTAAGGAAAGAATAGATCCCTGAGAATATTTTTTTATTTCTCTCTTTGTGGAGTAGAAACATCCTGAGCATTCAAAGGTTTGGTTCATGTTCTGCAGTATTTAAATGGAAAGTGTAAAACACAGAAGTGATTAGGAAGGCAGCAGTGTCAGCAGCCAGCATGCCAAGCTTATATTCAGCTGAATGCTGGCTAGTTTGACAAATAGCTTGTCATAGGGCAGTTCTGCTCTGAGCAGATCTCTGCTGTAAGTACAATTACATCTCTGTTATCACCAGGAAAGCTCCTTTTTTTTTCTTCATGAGGAGAACAAACGCTTATTAGTGTTTTTGACTGATTTATCATCATCTACAAGATCATTGAGTAGCCACACACGTTTGAAAAGGTAGCAATTTATGCTCCTCTTTTCTGTTGGTAAAGTAGGCATACAAAGCACTCAATGCAAGGGACAGTCTCTCTTTAGCAGGTCTGAAGACAGCAGTATGTTTTCTGAGGTGGTGAACTGCCAATATTACTTTAGTCTCTTTGGTCAGTTACATCATTATCTCCTATACCTCAAAGAAGAACTCTTAATAACTGGAAATGTAAACATTTCACTGTCTTATAGACTGACATCCCATTATAGCTAGTGTCAGCAATGTGACTGAGTCTTTTAACTTACTAATGATCTTTTACTGCCCAGAATTTTTATCTTTTGTATTTCCTCTTACAAATAGAGCTTTGTCAAGTCTACATCTTTCCTGCTGTGTTATTTCACTACCAAGCCTTACTTAGTGACAGCTCTGAAAACCAACAGAAATAGAACATTCAGATAATGAGACTAATAGGAAACTAATCCAGATTAAACATGATAGTATACTTTGTGCTTTGGCTCTTCTTCCTCTTCTTCTTCTTTTTTTTTTTTTTGACAACCATACCAACAATCATTTTAGGGTTTATGACAAAAACTGTCAAATGGTTAGTGGAACTAATGCACTTACTTATAATCTGCCATCTGTAGCAGCAGAGACTGTGGGGATTTCCTTTTTTAGCAAACTATGCATTAATAATGTTTCAGCATTTCTCCTTGTTTTAATTAGCTTTATAGTGTTTTCATCAAATTATTTACTGACTGTAGCAATAAATCTGTTATCAAAGTGTTTCCTGAAATATTTAGACATTTCATTTTCACTTTTAAAATGTTTTATAACATTCTTTAAAAGCAAAAAATTCTAAAAGTGGAATTCAGAAAATGTAAGAGCAATGTTTTTCTATCTTTAAAAAATTTTTCTTATTTTCCAGGTTTCTTATTTTTCAAATTTTATTTGCAGTTAACACATTTACTGAAGTTTCTTATAATCACTAAGACTTATATAGCCCTAGCAAGGGACAGAAGATGTGCTAGGTTAGATAGAACAGCAGTAGACTTTGTCATTTTAGTTCATAGTCATTTAAATCTGCTGAGCATAACTGCAAATTACAGAAGTCTGTATGTTTTCTGTTTCCTACTTTTTAAATTTGGGTAGTGAATGGAAAGCCTCTTCTTCATGTTCTAGACATCAGAAATAGTCTTCTGTGACACTTCTCTAGTTGTTTTGTGATTCTTTCAAAGCCAGATGTTAAAAATTAGATTTTTTTTTTTTTTTAATGTGATTGCATCACAAATCCTCGGGTGTCTATGTATCTGATCTGAAGGTGGAATCAGATAGTTAAGTCACTATCTTACCATAACTGTGACCATCGCTGGGACAGAGAAGAGAATACCCATTACAGTTTCACTAGGAATTTGTAAGATTGAACAGCTGGGCATCTCAGAGCAGCCTTTCTCACAACATGAAACCATAACAAATATCCAAAATTATTACATTTGTGGAATAAACGACACTACGTTTCTCACAACACCTACTAAAGCAACAAAAAGTTATTCTTCAGACAGATATACTGAATCTTACGAGAGGCAGCTAACTTGCCTGTCATTATGAATTATGAATTGGTATTTCTGCCTAATGTGTGATGTTTTTGTTTTTATATGTGTGTACATATATACTTGTGTTTGCTAGGGAGATCCATGCTAATATTTCATTACTAAGTGGAAAGTAGTAATAGTCTCAATGACTGTACAGCTTGTGTTATATCAGCAAAACCCTTGCAAGTTAGGGCTTCCCATCTACGAAGCACTATGAGGAAAGCTACCACATCTTCTCTGGGAAATCACTACAGCTGAGTGCCTGTCATAAGTGCCAATCCCGCTGCAGCCTGAGGGACACACAAGTGGAATCAGAGGTCTGTCTGTGTATACAGGTTCACGACCTCACTGGGATCAGGGCGATGCGGTGGGATAGGCCACCTGGCAGTAGTGCTGTTGTGGCTGAGACAGGCTTTCTAGAGGGACAATCCAGGAAGGCAAGGAGGAGTTTGTGGATGGTGCCCTGCCTTGGTGTGGGTGGCAAGCCAGCTGAGAGTTGGTAGGTTAGGATCAGAGAGCACATCAACATATGAGCTACATCGTAGAGCGTCTGCTGCATATTGCCTGACCAGGGAGTGAAAGTACATGAGGCCACCTCAGACACCTGCAAGAAGCCTCACATTTGCAGGTCCTGCTTCTCACAGAGGGCTTCAGCCACCCATGGCTGGAGAGACACAGCAGGGCACAGGCAATTCAGGTAGTCTCTGGAGTGCATTGATGATAACTTCCTGACAGGTAAACAAGGAATTATGAAGGAATGTCCTTTGACTGTCACCTGAACTCCTTGTGTGCCCTTCCACCTCAAGAACACATTGGCTGTATTGCTATTCTGCCTGTGATATACTAGCTCCTGTTAGAGACATCAACGTCCAAGTAGTGAATTTTACCTGGGAACACATTTCTTGGCATGGTGACTCTAAGTGCCACAGCTCCAACGTGCACAAAAGTATTTTCTTAGAGGTTTTCCTTTGCATCCACTCATGGTTTCTTCCTTTCTCACACCCTTGTACCCAAAACAAATGGTAGTTTGTCTCGTCACTTAAGTGATGACCTTGGCTTTCTAGGTAGTTTCAGTTCTCAAATTCCCATGATGAGTTCCCTGCTGAGAAAGTCTGGAAGGAGTGAAGTAAAATCTTGCTTCGATTTTTCATGAAGGTATCAGGAAAGAGAAGCAATTGTACAATGAGCTATTTCAAATTTTCTTCATCAGGCTTTCTTATGCTTTGTCTGTAGTAACACAGATTCAAAAATTCTTTAGTCAAAAGGAAATAAGCATCCTTTTTCAATTGAAATCCATTTCTTGTAACTGTGCACTTAAATTCATGTCTTTTTGATTTCTATGTAGTAGCTGCCACAGATGTTAGCAGAAATCTGTTTCTACTGGATTTAGAAATAACTCACAAGGTACTCCAACTGAAATGTCTGCTGGAAAGTAGATTTCTGGTTTACATTGCTTGTATAACCAAAGGTAAAATTGGTTATGAACATTTTATTATAAAGCTCTACTGTGTTTTATATAGAAGAGATACAGTCTATGCAGAAACAGTGGATTGTTTTTGTGGTTTTATTTTTGGGGGGTTTGGGGTTTTTTTGTTTGGTTGTTTTTTATTTTTTTAATGAAAAATTCTGGATTTCCAGCTGAGCTGAGTGTATTTGCATGCTGTTTTTCAGCCAGTCTCTACTGCTTATTTGAGTTTAAAGGCTGGATGTATCCTGCATTGTAAGCTGAAAAACATGTCAAGTTTGAAAATAAGGATTGGCCCCTGTGCAGCATTAAAATGAGGATACTGAATTAAAACGCTTAGTAAAGACATAGTCTGGCTTTGCTAGTATGCTTCCTGTAATTCCTCTCAGACCCTGTGATTGGAAGTGGAAACGACACCCCCTGAGGTCTCCAACCTGCCAACACACACCACTGTTTGTGATGTAATCCTGCTATATGATCTATGTTATCCTTGGAAAAATAATTCTATCTTTAGTATTTAAAAGGGAAAAAAAAACTCCACAAACACAAAAATTGAAACTTAGGAAGCTTTTAAGTAGGACAGGTAAACACTGTGAGAGAAAAGATGTGCAGAAGAACAAGATTTCAGGCTACGCTATTACACCTCTAGTTAGTTTTATGACTAAGGTCATGGGAGGCTCCATTCTACCTGTCTCTGCTAGAGCAAACCAATTGCCTTACTTGCCTTGTTTTGACACCTCATTCTTTTGGACTTCTGTTTCCTCCAATGAAAGACATCAAACTACTACTAGAGAAATAGTTGTGTTCATTCTATGAAGCTGTTTGGAGGAAGCTTTGGCAGCGTGCTTGTGGGGTTCACAGTATCACAGTATATCAGAGGCTGGAAGGGACCTCAAGAGATCATGGGGTCCACCCTCCCCCCCAAAGCAGAATCACTTAGGGTAGTCCACACAGGAATGCATCCAGGTGGGTTTTGAAAGTCTCCAGAGAAGGGGACTTCACAGCCTCCCTGGACAGCCTGTTCCAGTGCTCTGTCACCCTCACTGTAAAGAAGTTTCTCCTCATGTTGAGGTGAAGTCTTCTATGTTCTAGTTTGAACCCACTGTTCCTTGTCTTATCACTGTGAACCACTGAAAAGAGCCTGGCCCCCTCCACTTGACACCCACCCCTCAGATATTTATGCACATTGATCAGATCCCCTCTCAGTCTTCTCCAGACTAAACAGCCCCAGGGCTCTCAGCCTCTCTTCATAGGGGAGATGCTCAAGTCCACTCTTTATCCTCGTGGCTCTCTGTTGGATTCTCTCCAGCAGGTCTCTGTCTCTCTTGAACTGGGGAGCCCAAAACTGGACACAGTATTCCAGGTGTGGTCTCACCAGGGCAGAGTAGAGAGGTAGAAATTCCCTAGACCTGCTGGACACACCTCTCTTGGTACATCTCAAGGTCCCATTGGCTCTCTTGGCCACAAGAGCAGATTGTTGTTCCCTGGAGAACTTGCTGTCCACCAGCACTCCAAGGTCTCTCTCTGTGGGGCTGCTTTCCAGCAGGGCAGCCCCTAACCTGTGCTGGTGCCTGTTGTTATTTCTCCCCAGATGTAGGACCTTACACTTGTCCTTATTCAACTCCATGAGGTTTGCCTGCACCCAACTCTCCAGCCTATCCAGGCTTAAATGGAGGAGCCCAGAACTGGGCACAGTACTCAAGGTGTGGTTGTTGCAGGGTGCTCCAAATCTCCCCACCTTCCCTCATTATGTCTCAGCAGAGGTCTGAATAGAGGAGACAAAGGTGTGAAACGCTCTTCCTCTTCCCTGATGACAGTGATAACCACCTATTGTCCCTGCTGGGTGGAGGCCCCACAGGTATTTACCGGTGTGGGGAGAAGCTTGCTGGGATTTGGAAACGTGATAAGGGGATATTTCACATTTTGGCCTGGACAGATTGTCTAGGAATATATAAAAGTGTGAGCAGAGAGCAGTCAGGGCTCTCACTTTCTGCCGCTCTCAATTTCAAACGGCTCACCCCTGTTCTGGGGTCTGCTCATTTTGGCTCTGCCATTTTGGGCACTGCCAGCCTGGGACCTGCCTGCCACCGCCAGCTGTGGGACCTGCCTGCCACCGCCAGCCTGGGACCTGCCTGCCACCGCCAGCTGTGGGACCTGCCTGCCACCACCAGCCCGGGACCTGCCTGCCACCGCCAGCCTGGGACCTGCCTGCCACCGCCAGCTGTGGGACCTGCCTGCCACCGCCAGCTGTGGGACCTGCCTGCCACCGCCAGCCTGGGACCTGCCTGCCACAGCCAGCTGTGGGACCTGCCTGCCACCGCCAGCCTGGGACCTGCCTGCCACCGCCAGCTGTGGGACCTGCCTGCCACCGCCAGCTGTGGGACCTGCCTGCCACCACCAGCCCGGGACCTGCCTGCCACCGCCAGCCTGGGACCTGCCTGCCACCACCAGCCCGGGACCTGCCTGCCACCGCCAGCTGTGGGACCTGCCTGTCACCGCCAGCCTGGGACAGATCCTGCTCGGGAGCCTGCCAGCAAAGCCGTGAGTCTGTCTGCCTGGGACCTGCCTGCCGTTTCGCTTCTCCCTGGGACCGATCCTGTGAAGCCTGAGCCTCGAATTGGATCACAAATGGACAGTCTCTGGAGCCTGTCATCAGAGAGAGTGAGCTAGGGACCGTCTCCAAATTCCTACTCTGATTTTCATGAGTAAACCCGACCTGCTCATACCTCCCTAAGGGTTATTGGTCAGCCTTTGATTTATAACTGGGTGAAGCTATTTGTGGCTTAGTCTTTTCCAGTCTCTGAACTCTCTAAATTGCGTCCAAAATTGCCATAAGCATCCTGGAAGAATTTGTGACCGAATAGAACCTGTAGATTATTTTTTATCAGTTTTGTACATAGTTTTGGGGCAGGGTTTTGGAAAAATAAAAATAACTATATTTTTTATAATTCCCGCCTTGTTAATCTAACCCCAAACTAATACAGTGGTCTAACTAGTGCTGAGTACAGGGGCAGA
This sequence comes from Indicator indicator, assembly GCF_027791375.1. Taxonomy (NCBI): domain Eukaryota; kingdom Metazoa; phylum Chordata; class Aves; order Piciformes; family Indicatoridae; genus Indicator; species Indicator indicator. Next base: position 45,409,634 of record NC_072053.1, on the reverse strand, counting down.
ATGACTTCCCTGCTCCTGCTGGCCACGCTATTTCTGATGCAGGCCAGGATGCCATTGACCTTCTTGGCCACCTGGGCACACTGCTGGCTCATGTTCAGCCTACTGTCAACCAGTACCCCCAGGTCCCTCTATGCCTGGCTGCTCTCTACCCACTCTGACCCCAGCCTGTAGCTCTGCATGGGGTTGTTGTGGCCAATGTGTAGAACCGGGCACCTAGATGTGCTAAATCTCATGCCGCTGGACTCTGTCCATCTGTCCATCCTGTCAAGGTCCCTCTGCAGAGCCCTCCTACCCTCTAACAGATTGACACCTGCTCCCAACTTGGTGTCTGTATTTTCATGCTCATGAGAGGAAATGCTTAACTTGAACGGGTCACAGAACTCCTGAAAAAAAGGTGATGAGGTTTGTGTGCTGATAGTCAGATTTTTGGCTTCCAAAAAGATGGCAGCACTCATAGATTTGATTTGAAGTAAAGGCTTGTGGATGTGCTGAAGAGGCTGAGGTGGTGACTGGGGCCAAGGCTTGATGTCTGAAGGCCTGCTTTTACATTCCACTTCTGCCTGGACCTCAAAAGCAGCTTCCCTTCATAAAAACAACAGCTACTGTCTGTCCACCTGTATTTACCTGGATTGTAGGTCCTCTGGGGACTTGTTAGGTGTAAACCACAGCTATTACATTCAACCCAAGGACAGTAACTAACTTGAGCAGTGACAACCCAAAAGAAGCAGAGCAAAGACTGAAAATGACAAAAATTTTACACAAGTCCATTCAGTGCCTCATCTGCTACTCTAACAGAAGCAGCCACTGTGCACTGGGTTACAAGGAGAGCTGCCTCAGGAGGACTGTCATGCATGCATAAATTCTCCATCACAGGGGAAAGTGATCTGGGAATTTTGGTGTTCAGTTCTTTGCATGACAAAGTGTTTGGAGAAAGCAAGTAGCTGTTTTTCCCCTTGTTTTCTCCTTCCTTCCCACAAGTCAGTCTCAACATTCTTTTGAGTTATTAGCATTCAATGAAGTGGAGGGAGAAGAGCTATGTTTTTTATTAGTCACATTAATTGTATACTTTTATCTGTTATTTGGTAGTCTGGATAGCTAAAACCTTCAATGGGGTTGTTAGTTGTGGTACTTTTAGACTATGCCTTTAAAATTTTTCACAGATCTTGAGCAGAAAGTAGTAAAAATGTAAATAAATCACTATTGGGTGTAAAAATGCAAATAATGATTATTCTAAACAATTCTCTTGGAGAGATATCTCCCATAAGATTTGGTTCCCAAAACAATTTCTCTCTCTTCTCGCTTCTCCACTCTGGGAGAGACAAACTAGCTTTGCGGACCTTGGCTACATCGCTTTTATTTTGACTAAGTCTAATATTTCTGCTTCTTGTCCCTTTTGTACAGGGGAAAGGAGAAGCTGTTGCATCTCCCCTGGTCTTTGACCAGGGGGGTCCATGTGCTGTTTGTTAATTGTAAATACTTGTAAACACTGTAAATACTGTATATTTGTACATATTCATTGCATTCCATTGTAGACTGTAGATTTGCTTGTAAATACAGCTTTAATTTGTTTCCCAACTGAGCTGGTCTGACAAAGTTAATGGCAGGGGGGAATTTTCAACCCATCACATTAGTAAAAATGCATCCTTTTATTTTCATACTTTGATTTCCAAATACTTTCCACAACTAGAAAACCTCGCCTTGATGACACAAATATGTTCCCTATTATGCCATTATACAGTTATTTACTGTAATCATGTCAGACACAATCTGTCAAAGGTTTTAAGGGTTTTAAATTCAATTTCACAGGGACATAAAAGGAGAAGGCCCCCTACCCCTCCACCACCACAATGGTTTACAACACATATGTGAGATGGAGAATGCCCACAGGGGATGTCATTATACTCCACCATGCACCAGAACACATCAGGACTTGAAGCTGTGTGCTATGGACATGCTTGCCTTGGTCTTGACAGTATGAAAACTGAATTAATGTCAGGTTGTGCCTGGGCTCATTAGGTCACCACTGATTATCTCAGGTGCAGCCACATCTTGGCAAGTTTATAAACTTTCTGTTTCTGGGCTGGACACTGTCTATTCAACAGCATGTAGTAGAAGTACATGGAAAATCATTGCTGAAACCAGAAGAAGTAACAAGTAAGGAGTTCTCATTTTTTGGCAGAGAAAGGAGCCACACTGAAGTAAAATCTGGTTATTATACCAATGACATATAAGATAGGCTGAGATGATAAACTACATTTTATAAGACTTTTCAGTATACAGTTCCCTCAGGAGGTTGCACAAATATCTGAGGAAACAATTGTAAATTTTTTACCAGTGCTCTTCAGTAGTTTAAAATCTATCAATTTGTATTAGTTCCATGTTGTTTCTTCTTTCCCCAGCACAATCTTTGCCAAAAGATGCCATGACAGCAGCTTTGAAGATGACTCTCTGACCACAAAACCTCCCCTTATGCAAATATATTTTCAGCAGCTGGTGAAGTCCCTTAAATATGGAAGGAGTTGCAGGCCATTATGTGCAAACCTAGCCATTAGTTACAGCACTTCTCCTACTCTCCAGAAGTCTGTTTGTGCTGTCACCTTTCCCCTGGAAAATTTATGGCAATATTACTTCACCATAGACGTACTAGCCTGGGAATACTTAATAGGAGAGATGGGAAATGAATATCAGTAGTACAACTTTTGGGCATGATCAGTTTCTTCTCCTTCAATGATGAGAAATGTTTTACTGACATGAAGAGATATGCTGATTTTATGAGGGAGGTGTTCAACAAAGGTGGAATGCTAATACAAATAGCCCCAACTAGGGTCTTTTCTGGAAGATAACTGGCCCCACCCTAGACACCTCTATGAAGGACTATCTTTTTCAGGCCTCTTCTTCCTCATGCCAGTATTTTAGCTGAGGGCTACAGGGAATGCTCCTGTTGTGACAATGTATTTCTAAACATAACACTCTTTCACTTGTAAACAATTGTAGAAACTAATAGTGTGCTGTTCACAAATCAAAAACTTGCATTGATTTACATGGAGGAATAAGGAATAAATGACACTTCAGGGGCATGCAAATACCTTGTATGATGCAAGAGAGTCCACTGAGAAATTTCAGCTCAGCATAGACAGACATGCTTGTCCCTTTGTATTTTAATTCTTCTTTTATTTCTTCAGCAATTGTAATGAAGAAAAGCGAAATAATTTGGTGCCTTGATCTAGGGACAAAGATATACTTGTAACACTAAGCTGTAACTAATTGCCTACTTAACACAAGACATGCCTGGTTACACTTATGAAACTACTGTAGGCTTCTTTGCAACACATTCCTGGCATTGTGGCTTATGCTAACTTAATGGCCTGCAAAGATCCAGAGTATTAATTCATAAGCTATTCCAAATCATTCTGAGTCAATGGTTTTCTAAGCCTGCTGAAATTAAATTTGAATTTTTCCCCTGTGGTTTAATGCAATCCCACAACGTTCCCCCTGTCATTCTAAACTTTTAACAATACTTTAAAAAAATAACTATTACCTTGATAAATTTATTTTATTACACACACGTGATTTCAGAATAACCTTGTAAGTTGCCCATCAACAAAAACAGGCTTGCAGTGCTTGTTTGTCTTAGAGCAAGAATGGGCTGTTCACTGCCACTGAACACTGACAATCTTATTTTTATGTTTTATTTAAACTGTCAAGTGGCAGAGAAAGAAATGAGTTGGACTATTCCTTTCTGGCTGTTGTTCAGCAATACGTGCAAAGCTTTTAGAGATCCTGTACTGCAAGTCCTAGCATGGATGCTCTGTTCTAACTCCACAGTGAAAATTAGGTTAACTTAAAATGAAAAGTGCTTGAATACATGTTGTGGTGTAAGCTTTCCCACAATCCAAAAGCCCAAATGGAACAGATTTATATTACCTTCCCTCTCCTTTTTTCCCTGGTAGGGTAAAAGCAAATTAGGCAGGGGAAATGAGAGGTAAAAATCACAAACTAAACAGTCTGGAATCAATTTGGAAGTAAAAAGCTAAGTTTAACAGAACATATATGGCATTTGAGTAAAAGGGAAGTTACAAAGGTGTAAGGAAAAGGGGTAAATTAAAAATACCCAAAATCAGGCTCAGCTGGCATAGGATCCTTTTTAGATGCAGTCCTTATGAGTGTGGATGCAGCATGAGCAGGCCTCACCAGGTGGTAACAGCAGGAGCAGCAAAGAGTCTGTCAGGCAGGCAAGGAGCAGGAACAAGAGGAAGAGACAGGAAGATGGCTCCCCTTAAACAGGCTTCTTGGACCTGAAGGGGGAGTGGAATGGACCTTGACCTGGAGACCCCTTCCCCTGGGAGGGGGAACCAAGTCTCTCTGCCCACCTGGGTCAGGTTTCTTTGTCCACCTGGGGGACAAGTTCTTTTCAGCTTCTCTAGGCATTGGTGCAACCTGTCAGTACAACAGAGCAAAGCAGTTGCTCTTAATAATACATGAGTGATTATAATGGCTTTGTTATCCTCACACATTGACCCTACTGAATTGCTCATCACATGTTCCTTCCTCTGTAAATCTATGCTCTTTTGCAGACCACATACCACTTCGATTTCCAGGATGAGAGCAAAGAAGAGGAAGGCTTCCTGCCATGTGACATCAAGTAGTCATCAAAGTGATGAGGGGAATGTTTTTTAATTTTATATGTCAGAGAAGACCTATCAAAACGTGGTGTCTGATTTTAAAAACAAAATCTTTGCCCTGTACTCAGCACTGGGCAGGTTGCAGCTGGCATAGCGTGTTCAGTTTTGGGTGCTGTAGTATAAGAGTGATATTGAGGTGCTGTAGTATGAGTGATATTGAGGTGCTGGAGTGGGTCCACAGAAGGGCAATGAGGCTGGTGAAGGATTGGGAGAGCAAGTGTTATGAGGAGCATCTGAGGGCACTGTGTTTGTTTAGTGAGGAGAAGGATGAAGAGATCGTATTGCTCTCCATAACTACCTTGAAGGAGGTTGTAGAGAGGTGGGAGTTGGTCTCTTCTCCCTAGTATGAAGTGATAGAACAAGAGGAAATGGTCTCAAGTTGTACCACGGTAGGTTTAGGTTGGATATTGTGGAAATTTCTTTACTGAATGATTAGGCATTGGAAAAATCTTCCTAGGGAACTGGCAGACTCATCATCCCTGGACATGTTTTTAAAAAAAGTGTAGATGTGGCACTTCAGGACATGGTTTACTAGTCATGGTAGTGTTGGGTTGATGATCTTAGACATCTTTTCCAGCCTTCATGGTTCTGTGATATTAAGTATGTTAATTTCAACTAGCTCTGTCATTTTATGTCTACAGGTATCAGGATTTTTCTTTTTCAAACAGAATTGCTGATGACAGCACAGAAGCAAATCAACAAGCATTTATGTTAGTATTTGCTTCATGTTTAAAGGTTCAGAGTAATTTTAATTTCAGAAGTGTTGGGGACCTTAGCTGGAATTAGTGTTTTTCCTGCAACAGCTTAGTAACACAAGCTTCCTTGAACTTGGAAGCAATTGCTTTAATTAGTGTAGATCAAGAAATATCTGATCTTTTCTCCTGTGAAAGGCCAAGGAAGAGTAACTTCTGGAGTGCAGCTGATAACTCAGCATTATGAACTTGATTATCTGAGCTAGTGAAATATGCTGTATACATCTGATCATATTTATCAACACATTTAGCCCCCTGGAAAGACATTGTTTCCTTTTCTGTTGCCCATTATCCACTGCAAGCCTGTAAAAGTAAACAGCATATGGTGGCATCAGACCAGGCATCTTTCACTGTACACACACATATATATGTCACATGCACACACACACACACCTCACTCTTCTCTGGCAAGCACAGTTGCAGTGTTTCCTTTGTGGATTTGACAAACTTGTTTAAAAAGTCAGAGCAATTTGTGCTATGAATTTCAGAGGACAATTCGTGTCCCTCTGCACTTATGAGGGAATTTCTTTGGTATATATAGCATTGGTTTTTGCTTAGTGTTGCTCTGGTCTGCAAATGGGAGGAGGAAGAAACTTTGCCTTTACAGTGACTCTTTCTTCATGAAAATATGTTCCCAACAACATGATTTTTTTCTGTAGCAAAGGTGAACTACCTTTTTGTAAACCACTTTGAAAACTGACAGTGGCTATCTGGAACTGCCATGAGAGACACATGTAACTACTGCAGAGAGTCCAGTGGAGGGCCACAAAGATGATTAGGTGACTGGAGTATCTCTTGTGAGGAGAGGCTAAGAGGCCTGGGGCTCTAGCCTGGGAAAGACTGAGAGAGAAGACTTTTAAATACATACAAGTATCTAAAGGGTTGGAGGTCATGAGGATGGGACTGGGCTCTTTTCAGTGGTGGCCAGTGACAGGACAAGGGGCAACAGGTACAAACTAGAACAGAGCAGGTTTCATGTGAGGGTGTCAGAGCAGTGGAACAGACTGCCCAGAGTCTCCTGCATAGGCTTTCAAATTCCATTTGGACACATTCCTGCACAACTTGATCTAGGCAAACCTGCATTAGCAGCAGGGGGCTGGATTTCCAGAGGTCTCTTCCAACCCCTACTGCTCTGTTCTGTGAAAATCAGTGCAGAAGGATGGCCTACAGCTGTTTTCTCTCTTCCTTCAACTCATCCATTTCTAATCTAGGAAAGTTTGTGATACACTCTTTCACAGGCATGAACACAAGCCCATGAGAATTGCTGACAACCCCTATGTGCTGCTGGGCCAGAGAAGACAAGCCAAACTTAATGAAGTCTCCAACTGCCCTTGATATGCCGGAGCTGCTGCTATCTTGTAACCAGAGCCTCTAATACCCTTGAAGCTTTGAACTGAGATTTGGGGGAATCCGAGCTCTGATATCCTTGTCTGAGCCCTGCCTGCTCAGTGGCCCCCTGGGTTTTCAGATTCCCAATACAGCAAATATCAGTAATGAAAAGGAATTGTTCTGTTACTTCAATTCAAAATCTAATCTCATGACACTTCTGTTGTTTTGTTCCATTTTCTCATGAGAGAAACTTATGGTTAGCCTGATTCAAACACAATTCATTGTCTTTCTGTAATTCTTGTCCTCATCTTCAATAAAGGTCAAATTCTATTAGTTTGTCCACTTCTAAAACCTTGACTGTCTTCTGATCTTGAAATATGAATCTCAGCTTTTCATTGTCAAGTTTTGTCAGAATATGTCTCTTTCTTTTTTTTCTTTCTTTGATTTTTGAGGTTGTATCTTCATTTACTGTATTTAATTTTTTCTGCTTCCAATCAGGGTTGTGCAATCAGAACTATGCTCTGCCTGCTGGCCTAGATTTCTTTCCCAGGTTTGGCCTTCCACAGAGCTGACAAGAGATAAAAAAGCCTAAATAATGTGTTGATTATGGAAATGAAAGAAAATAGCATGATGTTTTCCTGCACATTTCCTCTAAATGATCTTTTAAAGGTTGTTTATTTGTTTTGTTTCAATCTAAAATAAGTTCCTACAAATCAATTCAGTATCCTTGTTTTTGGTAGCTGGCTGCGCTAACCTGATTTTACAAAACGGTAGCAGTCCCAGCTGCTGAACAGATTCTTTCGTATGCAGAAACATAAAAGCCACATTTCAAGCAGGTGAACATTTTGAAGGAGCTGCTAGCACATGGGGCAATGTAAAACAGCCTTCCCTCCCTCTGATTAATTCAGATATAAACCCTTAATGATAAGTCAAATGCCACAACCTTTGCTGAGTAAGAACACCCGTGTTTTCAGTAGCCTTTCTGTGGTTGAATTTGAACAGCAAGGTTTGGAATGGAAGAGGACTTCCATAAATTAAATTAGGAGGGGAAGTTGTGGACTGTTCTCAGGGTAAGCTGATCAGGGAAAGCATAGTGAATGGGACTGTAACAGTGAATTATGTTTTTTCATGAACCCTCATTGGCTAGAATAACGTGCAGGTAAATTACAATACAGAAAATGTAGACATAGTTAAATCTCTCATATCTGACAGGAAATTGAAATTCATTTAACAGAGTAACCTAAAGCTTTTAAAATTAGACTTGTCTTTTAATGACTTGACTGCATACACAGTTAAGATGGGAAAAAGAGCTTCCTGTGCTTCCTATGTGTTGTCCATATTTCAGCAGTATGGTCTCTAACCTCTTCTGACAGGACTTAACTTGTTTCCTGTGGACAGCTGTGGAATCTCTTAACTTGTTTTCCCTTTGAAACAAAAGTGGTCTTTTAAGGACAAGGAAGGACCCTTTGCCACTTTGCAAACACTTTGCTAGGAAGGAAGTTTGATTGGCAGTATTTGCCCTCTGCTCTTGAAAACCAGTGGTGTCTAGACCTGCATGGTTCAAAATCAGTAAGGCTGAGTGACCAGGGATGGGGAGTAGGGGACTAGCACTCAGAACCTGGGACTTCTATTCAGTTTGAGCAGTTCTGTCAATTAACAAACCCTCAGTCTGAGTGGGTTTCAGTGTGAGTTGCCATGAGTCACTAGGCCAGATTCCATTCAGTAAGCTAGCAACGGTTGGTGCAGAGCTATAGGTACAGCCTGAGGTGCTAGTGTTTCCACAGCTATTGTTTCTTGCGGAGAAGTGGGTTTTCTGACCACAGATCATTTTGTTACGTCTCCACCTCCTACAGTGCATGCTCAGTAGTAAGGGCTGCTCTTTGATAAGTCTATTGCCCTTACCCAGGTGTTTACAGGCAGGGATATCATAGTACACCTAGTCTAACATGATCATATAAGATAGAAGAAAATAATTTATTACTCTGGGTTAGCTGGATGAAAAAGTTCCTGCTTATTCTTCCCAGGAAAAATCTTGCTAGAATTTGCCTTAAGAGCCAGGCAGTTAAATTTGTCTGTATTTCTGACAATTTTTACTTCTCAGCATACTTTAAAATCAGAATGTCTTGGTAAGATAATTGTCATTGAACAGCCTAGTAAGAAAACATTTGTATTTCAAATTTCCCATTTATTATCACTGCTGAGGTTAAGTTTTACCTTTATGTCCTTGTACACTCAAGAAATATATATGATTAAATGTTTCCTCTCAGTCACAGAGGCATTTTGATGATCTGAAGTTTAGGTGCCAACCCTCTTATTAGTAATACATTCTCTTGTGGATCATAAATAACATGTTTCTTAAAGAGTGGTCTGAAACATTTTAATAACAAGTGAGAATTCTTATATTAATTGGCAGCTTTTGAAAAAATTACGTGGGTTTCTTGCACCATCATCAGTTTTAGGGACAGTGGGAGGATGCTTATTCTTGGGATTGAAACACTGTATTGTTTGAAGATTTGGGTTCAAAAGACTTTCCCTCTGCCCTGCAGCAGCCATTTGCCTTCTCTGTTCCTCTCTTCCATTATGTAAATGGGTTGCAGACTGTATGATACCGGTCCTCCTGGAGGACTCAACTCTGTGTTGTGTTTTTGGTTTTTCTTTTTTTTTACTTAGAGGCCTCAAATTACCACAGCTTCCCAGCATATTACTCTTTTTATCAGAAAACTGATATTTTTTAAAAGAACTAACAATTACATCATTTAGGATTGTCACCATTTAAAGGTTTCAGGGCAAAAACCCCACAGGACGGTGTGATGGCTTAAGACTGTTTTTTTAATTTTTCTTCACAAAGTTCGAGCAGAGGAAATGAAAGAATGTAAATGAGTCACTATTGGGTGTAAGAAAGCAAAATAATGATTATTCTAAACACTTCCATTGGAGAGATAGAAATGTTTAAGAATCTCTACTCAAAACAATTGGGGCAGTCTGAGTTTTCAGCTTGCTTGCTGGGGTGTCTGGCTGCTTCTTCTTTTCTGGATGGAGATAACACACTGATCTTAACAAGCTAAGTCTAACAGCCTCTCTGCTTCTTGACTCTGCCTTCTGCCAGGGGGGTCTGGGGGGGTCCTTCTGCTTGGGGAGGAGGTCCCTTGGGGGAGTCCCCTTGGTGGAAGCAAAGGGAGCTTGGTTGTGCTTTTCTGTGTATTGTACATATTTGTAAATGTTGTGAATAGTGTATATTTGTACATATTCATTGCATTTCATCCTAGATTGTAGTTTTGCTTGTAACTACAGCTTTCATTTGCTTCCAGACTGAGCTAGCCTGGTTATTGTCGGTGTGTGGGGGGGGATTTCAGCTCTCACATTGTTACAGACAGAATTTAGACTACCCCTTTCTCTCCCACCTCAAGGAAAAGATAAGCAGAGGAAGTAAGGGGTAAACAAAAGGACTTGCACAGAATTGGAAGTTAAGAAAGTAATTTTAACAAATTATAAAAGGTATTAAGGGAAAAGTGAAGGTATATACACAGATGTACACAAAACCCAATCACAGATGGCAACAGATTCACCCACAACACATAGCAGCAGGCCTGAAGCGAGGGGAAGCAGGCCTAGGTGGAAGCAGGCCTGCCTACCTTGGTCATTCCTGTTGGAATGTATTTTTAATTTTATTGTTATAAACTCTTTTCCAAAATTGCCTGCTGAAATGAAGTCTCTGAAGTTTGTGCATGTCTCTGTTCTGCAAATAAACAGATAAACACAGAGAAAGATTTGTTGCAGGAACACATCTGTTGTGTCCCTGTCTTTCTGATTACTGGCAAAGTAATTGTCCTCTTTTCCTGTATTTCTGGAATATCCAGTGCAGATTCACTGTGTTCTGTGTTGCTTTTTGTTAACACTGACAGCCTTTCTTTTTCTTCTTACTAATGATATTTTCCGCTCACTGAATCACAATGCTTACAGCCAGTGTATGAGAATACTACTAACAATTTATATTCAGGGTTACTGAAGGCATGAAACATTTAATCTCCCTAAAATCAAATCCAGGGCTGAGAAGTTGACAAGCAGCTCCTCTGGATGATGGACTTGTCGCATGCTTGAAAAAGGGCATGCAAAAAATGCAAGCAGGGCTTGAGTTTCACTTAAAACCATACACTGTTACAGCAAAATCTCTTGAAACATTAGCGCTGACTCTCAATTAAAGATTATGTGCTAGCTCACAGTCTAGTAAACTGCATTTTCTCTTTGTGTGTGGTCAGGATCTGCTTTTAAGTTATTTGTGTCACTAGTTGCTATAGTTGGAGGTGCTTTGCTTAGCGCCTTTAAAAGTCAGAACACTTCTTTTTGATGCCTAAATATAGCCTTGAATGGCTAAACAGACCTTAGATCATGTATATACTTCTGCCACTGAAGATGATGCTCCATACAGCATAGTTCCTATCAAGAACTTTCACAGCCTGATTTAGTTGAATACACAATATGGGTCATGGTGCTAGTGATGTTATGTGGTAGTTTCAGGTCTTGCCTGGAAAATTTTCCACAGATCTTGAACAGAAAGTGGTAGAATGTAAATAAATTACTATTGGGTGTGAAAAGGAAAATAACGATAAGTTCTAAACAATCCCATTGGATAGATAAGAGACATAAAAGTGATCTGTAAACTTTCTCCAGCCTTTCAGCTTCCTAGCTCTGGGAGACACTAACTCACTTCTGCTTGGCTTTGCTGTGTTCTTTGTTATGGCTGAGTATCCTAACAAACAATTCTCTGCTCTTTCTCTTGTCCCTTTTTGTCCAGGACAGTAAGAAGGGGGCAGGGAAGGGGAAGCTATTAGCAGCTCCCCTGGTTCTTGGCCAGGGGGCTTCTTGTGCTGTTTATAAATTGTAAATGCCTGTAAATATATGTAAATATTGTATATTTTGTATCTATATTCCTTGCATTTCATTGTACATTGTGGTTTGGTTTGTAAATACAGCTTCATTTGCTCCCACCTGGGCTGGGCTGGCAATTTAATGTTGCGGGGAATTTTCAACCCACCATATGTATTAATAACCAAGTTGTCCTCTTAATGTGTTTTCTCTGTGATCAGTTTCAATGGGAAAGGGATTGCATTTCTAGACTTAGTTATGGACAAAAATTACTGCACAATGTTACTTGGTCAGAAACACATTTCAAACCCAGTTCATTGTGCTGTTGATGAGTTTTTGAATTATGGTGCTTTCCACTTGTGAAATTCTTGCACAGCAACCTATGCAGGTGAAAATTGTATCCTCTAAAAAGTAGGCTTAGAAGTGCAGATTTTCTGTTGCAGTGGACCTTAATGAAGTGCCAGGCTTTTCTGCTGAGGCCATTTACTAACAACAGGTTATAATAATGCAATTGAATCCATTTGCATAGAAGCAGCAAGATAATTCTCATTTGACAGCGAGGCAACTTGCGCTGGGAAATGTTATTATTGTATTCACAGTTCCATATGAAGGGGGTGTGGATTCCAGCTTGTTCTGCTACCACCACGACCCTTCCTTCCTTCTATCCTTCCTTCCTCACCTTCATGTACCAGGAACACTTGAGAAGTTACAGAGGTCAAACATTTGTTTTCCAATTAGGAGCTGCACATGAGGCCTGCAGAGGAAAGACTTTACATCATCTGAACATCTAACAAATCCTTTGGCACGTCTGTAGTAAGTTCAAAGGCAAAGCCATCCACCTCTGAGGAGGCCCACATGCTGAAGAAGGACTTTTTTGTTCCTGTGATTCCAGTTAGCCTAACAAAATACTTATGTAAAAAACTTGTTTTGCATGTTTCTCTAGTTCATTAAGGCTCTGCTGCTCTGCATTGGGGGATTTCTTTATGCAAATACTGAGCTGAAATATCCCATCTGCCCTGGTCTGAACTATTGGATGTACTACTTAAAGCATGAGTCATTTGGAACATTATGCAGCAGACTGCTGAAGGAGCAACAACCCTTCAGTGGGGTGGATTCTTTCAGGACAAAGTAACTTGGACAGAGTGTAAACAACTTTTGAACATAAGCCTATCCTTTCAGAGTGGAAAGTACTTCCTATTGCAAAGGCCAGTTTAAACAAAAGAAGAGCTGGCAAGTCAAAGGTCACAAAAATCAAGCACAGGAGGTTATAAACTGATTTCAGCTCAGGCATGATCACCTCGAATGCTGTCGTTATCAGGCACTGGAAGATTCATCTATGAAAGTAGTAACAAGATGCACACTTTTTTTTCTTTTCCTTTTTTTTTCTTTCCCCTTCTTTGTGGAAAGGGAAGGGTAAAACGATAAATCTCCACATCAAAGACTTTACAATATAATGATTAAATTATACGCCTTTGTGTATTTCTGTGATGTTTTATGGCATGTCTGTGATTTATCTGCCTACCTCCCTAATACTTTGGTCTATGTTAGCATTCCCACTTAGCTATTTATGTTATATTGCCATTTTAAGCAGCTGACACCAGCCCTCCTGAAAGAAAGCAAGACATGTAGGAGTTGGACACTGTGCCAGTGTGCCTGTGGATTCAGATAAATAAAATGTATATTGCTTGATATATGGTTTTTCATTTTTGTGAAGTAAAACTCCTTTGAGGTTGGTGAAAAGCCTCTGAATGTAGAGCTTTCCGAAGACCTTATTTCTTCTAGCAGCCGCAGAGCAGAGAAAGCACCCTTTGAAGGCACAGTATGAGTGTTTTTCTTGAACGCTACCAGGAAGAATGTTAGGTCTTAGTACGGCATCAATATGCATCTGAGCTTTGAGGTACAGCAAGTATATACTGAAATGATGCTGTCATCTGATCTCCAAAATAAATAATTCTATTTCAGTGACATCTTTGTCTCTGAAATCTGGTTTTTTTTGGGCATAGTTACTGTGCTGAATATGTCCATGTTTTGCATATGCCTATATGAATATATGAAATCATGTAATTCTGGCTGCAGTGAATAAACAAAAAGGTTTGTATTGCTTGGGCTCCACAGAGAAATTTTCCTTTTAGTCACTAAAATTTTTTACTTCCTTTTTCACTGTTCTGTACGTCTGGAGCTTTTTTCCCATAATGGTCTCTTTCAGCATTGTTATATAAGATCCAAAGTTAATTCAATTAGATCACTTTCAAAAATATTCAAAACTTCTTTCGTTAAATCACTTAATTAGGGACTAGTTGTCAAATGAAAACAGGAAAAGCCATTCTGGCATGTAAATATGATGTCTTTATTGATAGTATAATCAGATGGTCCAAGACAAGACAGCCCAAAATTTCATCAGTGTAACTTCGTGTTCCTCAAAATAATTTGCGTCCCATTTGTCCCTTTGTCCCTATATGTTGTGTTTGAATTAAAAAACTCTTCTGCCATATTTTTCCAAGAAATCTACTCATCAGAGAGGAGAAAAATAATCACATGCCCACTCCACAGATGCAGTGATTTATGTTCTTAAATTTTCAAGGTGATTTAGAAAGGGAAACTCTGCCCAAACCTACCATAGAGCTGCTCCGTGGAACCAGTTTGAATGAAATCCTTCAATTTGGCAATATGCATCCTGATAAACCGGAATGAAAGGCTAACATTTCAGTGGCTTGAAAGTCTGCCTCTTGGGTATGTCATCAGCAATTTTTCCATTCAGGTAACAACTGTTCGTTCTATGTACTTCCCAGGTGTCTTAATATGCCTTTGTAGTTACGTTACGTCGCTGTCACTCTTTGTCTTGTTTGTTTATTTTGGGCCATGTGTTCCTTAACAAATTTTTGTCATGGTATTCTTCAACTGCCATCTGGACATTGTGAATTCTTAGTCTAATTATTGTCAGTCTTTTTTAACCCTGTTGAATCATCTGGTGCACTATTAGAATCATGTCCTGCAAATGCTTATTTGCTTGGACAGATATAAAGAAAGGCATGTGTATGCAAAACTTGGAATGCACATTCATCATTTGGATATGAAAAACCAGTATCTCTCCCTACAAAACTCAGCTCCCTTATGCTATGAGGCACAATGTGAGCACCCCTAGTGGCTTCAGGTGTACACCAGTGAACATAAGTTACCCATACGAATGGTGTGTGCCTGGGTCTTCAATAGGGGGATGGCTTCTGTAAATAATTTCTCCAAGTGTCCCAGTGTTATCTTGAATTAATTATCATGATGATGTATGAAAAAAGTACAATCTTGGTGCTCAACATGGGTCTTCATTCTGAAATACTTATTTGGTGGGATATCCTTTCCTTGAGGTCAAATCCAGGTCTGAGGTATGTTGAAAAACATGCTCCATCACGTACATTTCTCCTCTGTTGTATCACTCAGGTAGAAGCTGATATCCTGCATTCTGACATTTTATACTAACCAGAGAAATTTAGATAGTATTGTTATACTAGACTTAGCTTTGTTGGAATAAATCCAACAGACTTTCTTGTTTTATAGTTAAGGTTTAATTTAAAATTAAATACAAGCCTCCTTTTTCCTTTGGCTTTTTTGTCCTGTGGTATGTGTTTCTGTAAGGGGTATGTGTGTGTTCTCAACAGAGCATAAATAGTTTTATGAGTTTTATTTAACCTCTCTTTGTGTAGTTAACATCTCTTCACTCTCAATAACATTTGTTCACAAGCCAAGAGGTAACTATTTATGAAACACCACTCGAGGTGCCAATGATACCTCTTTCTGTGAGAAGAAAGAAAAATATACGTAGGTTGACAGAATTCCCTCAATCTGTGCTTTTCTAAAGTATAGGACTGTAGAACAAAAAATATTTGGAAGGTCAAGTGGCACAGTAAGTCTGTTAGCTGTTTTACAGTTTAATAGTTTCAAAGAAATACAAATGCACTTGAAACAAACATCTTGATTTGTTTGGTGTTTGGTTTGGTTTGATTTGTTTTTTTTCCTCCTTTTAAGTACTCTTTCATTCTTGTTTTGCAAACCTCCTTATTCACTCCCTAGAAAAAGTGTTTCTTACAAAGATGCACTGAAAAGCAGGCAGTCTTTCTTAGAATTGTCAGCACCTGCAGAATTGAGAGATTAAAGGGAAATAAAAATGGAAGCTACTGGAACCCTGGGAAAAATAATCTTAAATTATCTTTCTTTAAAACTTATTTGGGCAAAGTTGAAAACGATTTTTTTTTCCTTTTCTTTTTTTTTTAAATATTTCCCCCTCAGGCCAACACAGTATTTCCATCTGTGATCCATGCTTTATTTCTCTTTGTACACAGGTTTATTTCCCTCTTCTTTGAGGATACATTCCCCATGTTTCTTCCTCCCTTACCTTCACCTGCAGCTCTACCCAGCTAAGAACAGCAACCCGAGAAGCACTGCAGCATCCCTTATTGGCTCACTTGCTAGCACCATCATCCAAAGTCTCAAAAGGCAAACCGTTGTTGTCAAGACTACCTGTGGAGAGGTGTTGCTTTTTTCTCCTTCTACCAGTTCCCTGGGGTTAATGTGTTATGCTGCAGAAGGATTTTCTGTCCTGTGTATTTTTATCAACCAGCTTACAACAGATAACTAACACAGGTGTTGTGTTTCTGTGAGGTGATGGAGGAAGGGGCTGGATGACATAGGTGCAAGGGCTCGTCCCTGCTCATTATTTTCACCGTCTCTCACTCTCAGGTGTTGAGGAGGTTATTCCAAAATGTCCTAAATATCACAGCAATCATCCACAAGCAGAATGCCTCACACAGGTAGCATTTATAGTTTGGTTGGACAAATGCATTCCAGATCTGGTAGAAGATTTAGATGTTCTTATTATTGGTCATGGGTCTCCTGGTGCCTTTGAGCTTTTGCTCCTATCTTTGTGGATTTTACTTAGAGGCTGAGCTACACAGTTGTCATGGGTTGAGTTGAATCTGCTGCTGTTTTTCAGTACCATGCTGCTGTCATGCCAGCTTCAAATTGAAAGTGCCAACTGGAGAAAAGTGTTATGGGGCTTGAAGTTCAGATTGTAACATGAAAGGCTTCTTGTTCCTGCTGCTGTTTTTGGTATCTGGGTTTGGGGTGTTGGGTTTCTTCCACTAGGTTGGCATGGCATAGGAAGTGTGGGGGTGGGGTAGTTTGATGAATTCTACTGCTGTTGCTGCATTTTGTTTCCCTTTTTCTGAAAATAGGCTAAGGTAATTGTGCATTGTGCTATCTCATTTGTCTCATTAAAGCTCGTATCTCAACTTTTTATCTCAACCCGGGCTTTTTATTGTGTTACTTTCCCTCTCTTCTCTGTTGGAGGGAAGCAGTCCTGGTGGACTTCCTGTGGTGTTTAAAGCAATAAAAAAAAGTACTTCCACAGTTCTTTGGAAAGACATACCTGACATCCTCAGTGATTTTTGTGATATGGGGATATTTCATATATTGCTGCAGGAAGAATCTTCTTAGGGAAGAATCCCCAAGGAGTCTCAAGGCTGGGTGAACTCAGGGACAAACTGGCCTCAAAGTACAACATAGATAGGTGCTGAAACATGCCCTGATGCAACAGTAAATCACTGAGACATATTCAGGATTTAGTTGCATTTGCATTGGTCTTTCAGTTTTCACTATGCATCATACATGAAATAAATGGAACAGGGCAGAAAGCAAAGGATCAAAATGGCTATGGTACTACAAAAAAAACAGCAGTGTGCCCAGGATGCAATGACATCCTGGCCTGCATCAGAAATAGTGTGGCCAGCAGGAGCAGGGAAGACATTCTGCCCCTACACTCAGCACTGGTTAGACCACACTTTGAGTACTGTGTCCAGTTCTGGGCTCCTCAATTTAAGAAGGACACCGAGATACTTGAACATGTCCAGAGAAGGGCAAGGAGGCTGGTGAGAGGTCTGGAGCACAAACCCTATGAGGAGAGGCTGAGGGAACTGTGGTTGTTTAGCTTGGAGAAGAGGAGGCTCAGGGGAGACCTTATTGCTGACTACAACTGCCTGAAGGGAGGTTGTAGCCAGGTGGGAGTTGGTCTCTTCTCCCAGGTAACCAGCAGCAGAACAAGAGGACAGTCTCAAGCTGTGCCAGGGGAAGTTTAGGCTCGAGGTGAGGAGAAAGTTCTTCACAGAAAGAGTAATTGGCCAGTGAATTGGGCTGTCCAGGGAGGTGGTGGAGTCACCACCCCTGGAGGTGTTAAAAAAAAAGATTGGATGTGGCAGTTGGAGCCATGGTTTATTTGTCAGGAGGTGTTAGGTATTAGGTAATAGGTTGGACTTGATGATCTCTGAGGTCTTTTCCAACCTGGTTGATTCTGTGGTTCTGTAATTTTTTGTATGGCATATTGTAACAGACTTACTTACTTTTCTACAGTGCTCCTATGTATGAAGCTTTTTAAAAGAGTGCAAACTATTACCTGTGAAAGTTTCCCATAAATATTTGTTTAGAAGGGTCACAGTCCGTTTTAGGAAACTATGTTGACTGGGTTAGGAGGATGACCTAAGCTTAGATTTTTGTGAACTGCAGTCCTAGGGCCAAGCGCAGGAAGGCCAGTTCCCATCTCTTATACCTGTTGGCAAACTGGGGGTGGGTGGGAAGTGGGGTGGAAAATGAGCTCATTTTATTCCTCCTCCAGTCTTGTCTACCATTGCAAACCATTTCTGTTTCAATATTCCTTTAAACATTCCCCGTTATTCTGAAGAGAAACCCAGTCTATTCCACTTTTATTTGGTTTTGTTTTGTTTGGGTTTTTGGTTGTTTGGCTGGATATTTGCTTTCAGGTTTGGGTTAGATTCTTTTTAGCTAATTTGAACTGAAACTATGCAATAACATGGATTGAGAAATTGCAACGGGAGCTCCATAAAGCTAACCAGACATTTTACTCTCAGTTCTTCATTGAACATTTCTGTCAATATTCAACAATTCCGTATCACTTTTATAGGTGCCAAAATAAAAAAAAAAAAATCTAGTTTGCTTTATCTTCTCTCACCCATGATTCTTCTAGATTTCAGTGGTTTTACTTGTTTAAGACATACATACTTTTTCGTCCTGAAATTGGGGTTTATTTGCTACTAACTCTGAAGGAAGGATTGTTTCCATGTTCATTTGCTTAATTCAGTACACAAATCAGGTTTCACTTCATAGATGAAAGTTCACTGAAGCTAAAAAAAAGATGTATATCACTTTCTACTCTTGCTGTTTAAGAGGTGAGAAAATAATGGCAGACCTTCTTCCACAATAAGAAATGAAAAACAATCCACGTCCTTAAAATTCTGTCCAGTGTTCAGCAGTGTATACAATCCAAAGGCTACAATTATTCACAGAGTTTTAATTGAGTCACATTGTTCTCAAGTCAAAATTTTTTGTTTCTGTTTATCTTCTTTTATGTAAAGCTAGGTTTGCTACTGTGTTCTGCCAGTCAAGCAGTGCAAAGTGTCTGGAAAAGAGCCAGTTTTCTGGGGAGCTTTTATATTAGTCCCACTACCTGTACTTGGCTCCAGTGCAGGAGGAAGTTGTGGTAGCATGGCCAGTGTCAGCAACCTCCCCTTACCACACAGGGGAAATTGCCTGTTGGTGCTGCCATGCAGTGTGCCAGGTAATGGGAAATGGCATGCAGGTAGCATAGGGACTAGAATTTCCTAATGGAAGACCAGGGTAAAATGTAGTAAAACAGTGTTTAACAAAACATGTGCTCTGCAAGTAGAGGAATGGCTCTTAATATGACAGAAAATCAGGGAAGGGGAATAATTTCAAGGAAATGTTTGCATTTTCCTGACCTTGTTAATTCCTTCTTTTAATTGGTATTCTTGGTTGGTTAGGTGGTAATTAATATATCTTTCTCATATAGAGATATTCCTAAAGAAAACCCTTTCCACTTCAGATGGTGATGTTGATGATTTGCTGTCCCAACTTCTCTGAGGTCCCCAGGAGCCTGCAGAGGTAGACAGAAAACTAGGGCTTGCAACCCCAGTGGTTTGCTGGTTTGTTTTTTTGCATGGTGCTGGGATTCGGTAATGCTGGAAGTTCTGCCAAACTCTTTTCAGACATAGCCCACCAGATGATCTGCAGAGGGCCTGGGAGCATAGAAAACTACTCTTAGAATACTGACATCTTGATTACTAGTGCCAGGCAATGAACAAATAACTGCAATGCAAACAGCTAGGAGATTTTCATACAAATTCTTGTCTGTTTCCACATATTTTTGGTAATAGCAGCTTTGCTCAGACTTGAGACTGAAGACTGTGTCTCTAGAAAAGCTGTTTCAAAGATTCTGGGCTGCTGCCTGACCTCACTGTTTTCCTAGTTTCCAATGTACTCTAAAAAAATTAATTTAAAACCATTTAATATGCTTCTGTGAACAGCTCATGATGACCTTACACTGGTGTTTAGTGGAGATGTTGAACAGGAAGGGATTGTACTCTGTGCATTTCTGCTTTGAAATGCTCTTGGTAAACAAAATAAACACTACAGAGAAAATTATTTGCATCATTGTCCCAACTACCCTTTGAAGGAGAGACAGACTAGATCACAATTTGTTCTATGTATATGTGATAGTGGCAGCTGATTAATTTATCAAAATTAGTATGAATATTGGCTGATTTACCTGTGTGCGTTAAGTATCACTATGAATTCAGTGAGTTGCTCTGAAGTCTGCCCCCAGCGTATGTAGGACAATGATGAAATTTGAATGCAGCAATGTGTTTTTAACAAACACCTTTTTAATTACTATATCCAGCAAGTATCTATCACCTGGGTGACCAGCATATTTCAGGAAGGCAGTGTCTTTATAGACTCTTAGAATTACTTCATGCTTTTTAAGAATTGTGCCTCCAACAAGAATATAGAAGAGTTCAAATACGTTGGATTTTCTCTTTCTGCAGGTAGGTAAAATAAAGAGACAAATAGGAGCTTGTTGTTGCAAATACCTGAATCCATTAGTGAATGGTGGAATATGAAAAGATGTAGCATTTAAATTCTTACTGGTTAGAAGGTCTGTGTTCCCAGACTGTTCAAAGTTAATCTTACTGGCACATGCCCTGAACCGATGGAAGAAAACCGTCTACCTTATGTGTTGGAGCTGTCTGAGATATATTTTGGGTGGGAATGTTTAAAAACTGGAAGTAAAAGCAAGCTGTGCTAATTGCACAGGAGGCTTGCCATGGTTGCATGGAAACACCCAGTGTGTTACAGTAAGTACATTCAAGTACATTAATCAGTGACTGGATCGTAAGCACATTTTGCATTTTGTTACATTAGTAATACCATTTGCTGGAACTCAAGTGACCTGTGCATTTGCTGCTCTTTATTCTTTTGTAGAGCGTCCATGCTGATTGAGAGAAACATGAGGTAAACTTGCACTGTAAAGAAATAGAGAGCATTCACCTCTGATGTGTTCATGTGCCATCCCTACCATTCTTACTTCGCTTTTTCAGTTTCTCTCTCTGAGCATTCTGCTCCCCTTCCTCTGTATCCAGTGACCTGGAGTAATAATATATGCAGCCTTGTTCTCCATTCAGCTCTGTATGAAGTCCAAGTATGACATGTAATTGCTTTTCTGATAAAAAGAACAGAGTACAAAAGCAGCTTAGGGAGGCAAAACATAAAACTTGAAATGATCTTCATCCCTGACAGCTGCCTCAGAGGTGTAAGTTCAAGCCTTTCCATCATTTCCAGGAACTGCAGCCCTGTAAAGAACAAAGTTCCTTAATTCTTTGGCCAGAAATGTATGACCAAGACATTTGATTTATCTCAGCCTGAGTTTCTTTCTCTGAACTCAAGCAGTGGATGTGCAACAAAATGAATTCTTTGGTCACCATGACTGAGGGATGGTAACTTCAAGCAATGAGTCATTCCTCCTGTGTTTACCTTAATCACTATCATAAATCAATGCAAATAGAAGCAGAAAAGCAGTATTTTTTTTCCCTGGAAAAAAGAAGGGGAAAAAAAAGGAGAACCAAGCAGATGGGCAATATGAAATTATTCATGGTAATCCTGTAGCTTGGATTTTATTACCTTCAAGTCTTCTTCAATTTGTCATAATAGTTCTCTATTAGTATTTCCTCTATGTCTCGTTCACATGCAACTAAAACATGCCTGTCTTTATTCTTTATTATTGTACTATCATCTGTGGCCCTTCATGAAGAATAGGGTTATTTAGCATTGTTTGTAGTTATATTATTTCCAGTAATAAACTTTTTGCTTTGCTTACAGATTAAACCAATTCTTTTGTCTTGGTGTTTCTGGTTTTGGAAGTCTACACTAGTGTATTTCCTCTAATGATTTTAAATAAAGCCATCTGGAATACCCTCATTCTGTCCTTTTCTAAGCGACAGACACAATGACTGAAGAGTAATCAGGTAATTACCATTTGAAATAACAAAAGTTGCTAATTTTTCTCCATTGTGATAATTACTACTTACCACCAGCTCACCCCAATTTCATTGTACCCTTTCTGTTCCCATAGAGACATTCACTAGAGAGGTAATAGAATTCCAAGAAAGGAAGAAGGGGAGGGAAACCCCCCCAAACAAACACCAAAAACCACCACAAAACCAGCCACCTACCCAACCAACCAAAACCAACACACACACAAAAGACCAACCTTTATCTATGCTATTCATTGGTTCTGTAGTTGACTTTGTTTTTTCTGTAGCATTTCTTTGATTTATGAGCTCCTGATCTCTGCTCTATATTGGTGTGCCTTCCTTCTCAGAGTTTGAGAATCAGGTATGCTGTGGCATTGGACTTGCATCAAGTATGAATGCTTGATTGTCAGTTGACTTTGCTCCATCTGATGGATATTTCTCCTTCTTAAGAGTGTAAGAGTTTTTGGAGTGAGAGGTTGTTTTCATCCAATTTTTGTTTAAGTCACTGTTGTAATATCTCCTGTAATAATATTTTCTCTTAGTGTTCTCAGTAAAGAACCTTCTTACTGGTATCCTATGATAGCTCAGACAAATATTGATCCAGTCTTGGTATTGATGCAATTGAGAAAGAACACAGAATATCTATCTGACATTGCCACAGAAGTGATTGTACTGGAGTTGTTTACCACTGACTTCACTCAGAGAAAGACCTTGTCAAGGGTCTCAAGCATATACTTCTCAAGCGTGTATTTTCTGGGATGCCTAGAATTTCTCTAAGTTCTTAGCAGAAATTAAAGTGACTGAGAAATCAGTTTTTCAATAAGAAAATTAAAGTGAGTGTTTTTTAAAATAAATTGACAAATTGTGTCAGTCCTTAGAGAAAGAATTTCTATCAACATCTTAAGAGATGAATAGACAACATCTGGAGCTGTCTACAACACAATGCATGTTTCATCCAGGTCCTTTGGTTTTTGACCACAGGCTTGCTTGTTTATGGATAGCTATATCAGTTCAGGGCCAGATGTATCTTATACTTATGCTATATACTATACACTTACACTGTACCTGTTTGCTCCAGAAATCTCCCAGCACTGCAGGAGTCATTCTCTGGCAGATTGTACTCTCTTTGCCATCTCCGTGATTGCTGCCTTGCCTAAGGGGCACACTGCAGGGCACTTGCAGTCAAAGCTGATCCAATACCAGCAGTTGGTAAGAAGATGCACTAGGGCATGGGATGCAAGGGGAGGTACAAAGTCTAGGAGGTAAAAGCAAAACAAAACACAAAATAAACAGATTAGAGATGTGAGGAGTATGTCAAGATACTGGTCTACATTGCTAGTCTCTAATTTACTTCCCCTCCTGTGATGCCATGTAGAGATATAAACCTTGGTTCTAGCTACATTATAGCTCTGGCCAATATTTTTTGATCTTGGTAGTTTTGCTTATGGTTCTTAAAAACTGGTTAAGGCAATTACAATGATTACATAATCATATACAAATATTTACCTTGTGACAAAGCTGATCAAAGCCACTGGACTGCAGTGCAGCTTTGCTGCTGTGATAATCCAGGGTTGGGCTTTTATGGTGTTTCTTTTCACAGCCCTTTGTGAAGACTCGTCTTTACCTAGTCTTTCATCAGGTGGATTACCCAAAAGAAGGATGAGGCAAATAAGCTTGGGAGCACATATAACTTCATGGCTGCTCTGCCCCCAAATACTCATTGGTGGAGGCAGAGACCAGCTCTGCTATTCATGAAAGGCCTCCTCCAGTACTGCAGCTGTCTCACAGAGAAGCAGTTCAAGGATGAAGATCTTCGTGCTTGTCTCAGATGACATAAACAAGACCAACATGCCAAAAGCATACTTAGAGATATTTATTTTCTCTTGTCAAGAATGGGACATAATGCTATCCTGGCATCAGTCATGGAACATCAGGACTGTACCATGGAGATGTCTGCTAGTATAACTGGACTGACAAAGAGATCTGTTAGGGATAATTGCATGCTGATAGATCCTCTGCTCCTCAAGGTATGGCAAAGTTCTGCTTCTATTTCAAAAAGTCTCAGGAAAGCATCTTATAAGTGGTCTTTATCAGCTAGGATAAAGTTTCTGCAGGAATTCATGCTCATCCTTTCTTAGTTTGCAAACTTTTAGGCAGCAAACATGGGTCAGTCAAAGTTACTGCTGGTTTAATATTGCAGGAAGGATGCAATGACAGCTAAGAACTTCAGGAGGAGTTGCCCAGACATACAAATTTATTTGGGCCACATCCTTCTCGTATACATCCATCAGATGATCTATCCTTTTGTAGCTTGCTGCCAGGAAAGTGAAATATGTAGTTTACCCTGGCTTTTCTTCTCTGAAGTATTTATTATAAAGGACTAGACATTTTGGGTTACTCCCTATAGATCAAATCATTACTATACAGCTCCCAGAGCTAACATAATTCTCTGGCCTGCCCTAAAAAGAAATACCAATTGTCTAATAATTTAATTATTACCAAATTCTTTTGCCTGTTTTTTTTAATGTTTAAAAGTGTCATGCCTAGGGAGACCACAAACAACTACTTAACAGGTCAAATATCTATGGTAGTATTTCACATGAAAGTCACTAACTGATCTGAGCTATTTTTCATCTCCCCATGTTAGAGTGTTTTCTAAAAGCTCTGGGCCTTTAGTGAACAGTGATATGTACCTAAGGCTGGCTGAACATCTAAAAATTGTGAGAGTGGCTTGACAGGGGTATTTTAGTTTGTTTGGGTTTTTTAGCAATATTTCTTTCTTTTTTTTTACCTTTAGCTGTTGTGATGGACTGCCTCTATCTGAACTGTTTCAGTTGGTTGAATCCCTCAGTTGCTGGTGGTGGGATAAGTGGCTGGCTATATGTTATAAATGTAATTTCTGATGTCATGGAAGAGAGGTGCCATTACTGTTAAGCGGAAATGGTAGTCAGTCACTGTTTAAAGGCAAGTACCAGGACCAGTACTATTCAATATATTCATCAATGACCTGGACGAGGGCACTGAGTGCACTGTCAACAAGTTGGCTGATGACACCAAACTGGGTCGAGCGGCTGACACACCAGAGGGTTGTGTTGCCATTCAGCGAGACTTAGACAGGCTGGAGAGTTGGGCAGGGAGAAATTTAATGAAGTTCAACAAGGGCAAGTGGAGAGTCTTGCACCTGGGAAAGACCAGCCCCATGTATCAATATAGTTCGGGGACTGACCTGCTGGAGAGCAGTGAAAGGGAAAAGGACCTGGGGGTCCTAGTGGATGGGAGGTTGACCGTGAACCAGCAATGTGTTCTCATGGCCAAGAAGGCCAAGGCCATTCTGGCGTATATTAGAAAGGGTGTGGTGAGCAGGTCGAGAGAGGTTCTCCTCCCCCTCTACTCTGCCCTGGTGGGGCTGCATCTATATCCAGTTCTGGGGCCCTCAGTTCAAGAAGGACAGCACAGAGCCACGAAGAGTACAGCATAGAGCCACAAAAATAATTAATGGAGTGGAACACCTTCCTTACAAGGAGAGACTGAGGGAGCTGGGGCTCTTCAGCTTGGAGACATGGAGACTAAGTGGTGACCTCATTAATGTTTATAAACATGTAAAGGGTGAGTGCCATGACGATGGAGTCAGGTTCTTCTCAGTGATGCTCAATGACAAAACAAGGGGCAATACGTGGAAGGTGAGGCATAAGAAGTTCCATGGAAACAGGAGGAAAAAGTTTTTCATTGTGAGGGTGATGGAACACTGGAACATGCTGCCCAGGGGGATTGTGGAGTCTCTTTCTCTGGAGGTAGTCAAAACCCACCTGGATGCATTCCTGTGTGATCTGGTATAGGTGATCCTTCTCTGGCAGTGGGGTTGAATTGGATGATCTTTTGAGGTCCCTTCTAACCCCTAACATTCTGTGATTCTGTGGAAATAGATGCTGCCACTATTTCTGTTCCCAGTGGTTTTACTGATGTTAAATGTTTCCATATGGCTTTCCTCATGTTCAAGGCTGTCAGTAGCTGTGACCTGGAGGTGGTGAACAGAGATGATGTACCAGCTAATTGAATTCCCTAGGAACAGAGAGGGATAGCTGTGTGATTAGGGTGTTTGTGAAGGACCTACACCTGCTTTTTTGCTTTGTCAAAACCTTACATGCAAAAAGCATCACAAGAGCCTAGCTCTGGATTCCAGTGGGGTTCACAGGCCAAATTCCTCAGATCTGAGTTCTAATCATTTCCCCTGCATAACACAGGTTAGTGTGGAGTTGTGCTGTGACTCTTCTTAGACACTTAACTTCAAGGGAGATTTCTGGACATTAAGGTGAGGTACCAATGGCTGAGTTCAGCTTTGGCAAAAGTACATAAGCCCTAGTATCTGAGAATATGGCTCCTTACCTTCAAATATACCAGTGACAATTTTGTTTCAGTACAGGCATAGCTGCAAAGTACTAGCAAGAGAAAATGCTTCTGCTGTGTTTTATAATTTAGGCCAAGCAATATCTTGACTTCTTTTTCTTCAAAATACAGAAAAATTCAGTCTCTCTTAAGATACTCAAGTTTCATCTTTGAATGGCTCTGTGGGTAATCAGATGCCTTGATTTGTTCAGCCAAGTATCAACTTAACTGTCTTTGGATATGTCAGGAAATGCAAATAGTTTTGGCCAGAGAATCGCACAGAAATATGGGTTATTTTGTTCCCATTTCATAGAATCATAAAACCACAGAATCATAGAGTCAGAACAATGTAGAATGGTATGGGTTGTAAGGGACCTCTGCAGATCATCTACTCCTACCCTTCTGCTAAAGCAGGTACACGTGGCTCAGGTTGCACAGGAATGAATCCAGGAGGAGTTTGAAAGTATCCAGAGAAGGAGCCTCCAAAATGTCTCTGGGCAGCCTGTCCCAGTGCTCTGGCATCCTCATAGCAAAGAATTTTCTGCTTAAGATCGAGTGAAACTGCTTGTGATCTAGTTTCTATCCATTGCTCCTTGTCATATCACTGGGCACCACTGAAAAGAGCCCAGCCCCATCCTCGTGATCTCCACTCTTTAGATATTTATAAATATTGATAAGGTCCCCTCTCAATATTCTCTTTATCTGGCTAAAGAGCCCCAGGTCTCTCAGCTTCTCCCCATCTCCTCCTGGCTCTCCATGGGATTGTCTTCAGTACTTCCCTGTCCCTCTTGAACTGGGAATCTCAGAATACTCCAGGTATGGCCTCACCAGGGCAGAGTAGAGGAGGAAGAAGAAAATTCCTCAACCTTCTGTAACACTCTTCTTAATGCTTCCCAGAATACCATTGGTCTTCTCAGCAAAAAGGAAGCGTCGCTGACTGATGGTGAGCTTCTTGTCCATCAGCACTCCCCAACCCTTGTTGCAGAGCTGCTTTCCACCAGGTAAATCCCTAGCCTGTGCTGGTGCATGGGGTTATTTCTCCCACGTACAGGACTCTACACTTGCCCTTGTTGAACTTCGTTAGATTCCTCTCTGCCCAACTCTCCAGCCTGTCCAGGTCTGGCTCACTGGTGGCACGGCTTTTTGGTGTGCGAGATGCTCCTCTCAGTTTTGTATGATCAGAAAACTTGCTGAGAGTATACTCTGTCTCTTCATTCGGGTAATTAACGAAGATGTTGAATAAGACTGGACCCAGTACTGACCCTTGGGGAACACCACTAGTCACAGACCTCCATCTTTCTTGAGAAACTGGTCAGTGATCTGCTGACCAGTCTATGGGGCTGGATGGGCTGAACCCAAGGGGGCTGAGGGAGTTGGCAGAGGTTCTCACCAAGCCACCTATCCATTATTTACCTGAAGTGCTGGCTAACTGGGGAGGTCCCAATGGACTGGAGGGTAACAGATGTAACACCTGTCTACAAGAAAGGAAGAAAAGAGGATCTGGGAAACGATAGACCTGTCAGTCTGACCTTGATACCAGGGAAGGTCATGGAGCAGATCATCTCAAGCACTACTATACAACATATAGAGAACAACCAGGGGATCAGGTCCAGTAAGCATGGGTTTATGAAGGGCAGGTCCTGCCTGACCAACCTGATCTCCTTCTATGACAAGGTGACCTAACTGTTGGATGAGGGAAAGGCTGGGGATATTGGCTACCTACGCTCTAAAAAAGCCTTTGACACTGTTCCCCACAGAACTCTCATGGACAAACTGGCTGCTCATGGCTTGGATGAGCACAGGGTCTGATGGATAAAGCACTGGCTGGGGGAACAGGCCCAAAGAGTGGTGGCCAATGGACATACATCCAGCTGGTGGCTGGTCACAAGTGATGCTCCTCAGGGCTCAGTGTCTGTTTAACATCTTTATTGATGACCTTGATGAAGACACAGAGTGTGTCTTCAGTAAGTTCACAAATGACACTAAGTTAGGTGGGAATGCTGATCTGCATGAGGGTAGGAAAGCTTTATAGAGGGATTTGGATAGATTGGATCAATGGGCCAATGCTAATGGGATAAGCTTCAACAAGGCCAAATGCCAGGTCCTGCACCTGGGTCACAACAACCCCAAGCAATGCTACAGTCTTGGGGAAGTGTGGTTGGAAAGCTGTCTGGGAAAAAGGGACCTGGGGGTGTTAATTGACAAGCAACTGAATATGAGCCAGCAGTGTGTCCACATGGCCAAGAAAGCCAATGGCATCCTGGCTTGTATCAGAAATGCTGTGTCCAGCAGGAGTAGGGAGGTGATTGTCCCTTTGTACTCAGCTCTGGTGAGGCCACACCTTGAGTATTGTGTCTGGTTTTGGACACCGCAATACATGAGAGATGTTGAGGTGCTGGAGCAAGTGCAGAGGAGGGCAACAAAGCTGGTGAAGGGTCTGGAGAATAAATCTTATGAAGAGTGACTGAAGGAGCTGGGGCTGTTTAATTTGGAAAAGAGGAGGCTGAGGGGAGAGCTCATTGCTCTCTACAGCTACCTGAAAGGACGTTGTGGAGAAGCTGGTGCTGGTCATGTGTTTCTTACAAGTAACTAGTGATAGAACAAGAGGGAATGGCCTCAAGCAGTGACTGGGTAGGTTTAGACTGAACGTTAGGAAAACATTTTACACAGAAACAGTGGTCAGGCACTGGAATGTCTGCCCAGGGAGGTGGTTGAGTCACTAACCCTGGATGTGTTTAAGGGTTGTTTGGATGTGGTGCTTGGGGGATATGATTTAGGAGTGAACCTTGTAGAGTAGGGTTATTGGTTGGGCTTGGTGATCTTGAGGTTATCTTCCAACCTGAATGTTTCTGTGTGATTCTGTGTGTGAACTCAACACTGCACTACTGATCACAACCTTCTGTGCTCTGTCATTCAGCCAGATCTCAATCCACCACACTTCCTAAGCCTGCCTATGAGGATATTATGGGAGACAGTGCTAAAAGCCTTGCTGAAGGTGAATTAGACAACATCCACTGCTCTCCCCTCATCTGCCCAGATGGTCATGACATTATAGAAGGCTATCAGACTGGTCAAGCATGATTTCACCTTCCTGAATCCATGCTGACTACCTCCTGATAACCTTCTTCCATGTGCTTAGAGGTGACCTCTGTGCTGTTCCAGCACCTTTCCAGGGATGGAGGTGAAGCATAGTTTCCTGGGTTCTCCTTCTTGCCCTTTTTGAAAGTTGGAGTGGCCTTAGCTTTCCCCTAGTCTTCAGGCATGTCTCCTATTTTTCATGACCTCTCAAAAATGACGGAGAGTGGCTTACCTTAGCCAGCTCCTTCAACACTTATGGGTACATCCCATTGCCGCCTATGGATTTGCGGGTGTCCAGCCTGTCTAGGTGATCTCTTATGCAGTCCTACTTAACTAAGACAATGTCTTCCTTCCTCCAAACTTTCCCTCTTAGCTCCAGGGACTGGGATTCCTGAGGGCTGGCCTTAGCATTAAAGACTGAGACAAAGAAGGCATTCAATAACCATGATTCCTCTGTATCATTCACCACCAGGGCACTTACTTCATTCAACAGCAGGCCTACATTTTGCCTGGTATTCTTTTTCCTACTGATATACTTGAAGAAGCGCTTGTTATTTTTTACATCCTTTGCAGATGACCAACTAAAGGGGAACTTGATATTCAAATAAAAACTAATGGTCATTGGATTGTGGAGAAAGCAACAAGAGCTCTACATGGCCAAGACCTATGGATAGAAAGAGAGGAGCTCCAGCTCCAATGTGGAGACTGCCGATGAGGAGTACTGGAGTTTGTGCTGCTCAGGTAGTCTTCTCTGCAACTGCTGTAACAACATTTTCAAATTTGTGCATGGTGGCCCCTCTGTTAGAAAACAGAAGCACCATACTAGCAGTTGTCTCTGCCTCTGCTGCACCCAGGCAGAGATCTTTTTCTCTGCTCCTGTTTGTGAGGGAGTTACCTTTTTTGAGAGTTTGTTTCTGTTATGCAGCTTTAAAGTCTTCAGAATTTTTATAACTTTTCAGATGACATCACTAAATTTGGAAGAAGCATGTTTGGTATCTGAGGAGGAAAAAGCTGAAATAGCGTTGACTGATACGTACACAGAGTTGACATACACCTGTGTCATGGTAGGGCCATGACATGGTCCAGTACAAACCCAGACAGGCCTTAAGATGTCTACACACAGGGTCCCTTTCTCTCCCCGCCTTTCTACAGAAAGACAGGGCAACATGGGAAAAAGAACAAAGGCGACAGGACCCCTGCCTGTCTAGTAAACAAGATGTTTACCTGGGGTGAGAGCACATAAGCTGACAACTGCTCCCCGAGAAACAAGGTCTTTGTTTCTGCCTTTTATAGTTATAGCCTGGCAGAACGCCTTTCCATTGGGCACCTACACATTAGCTTCACTGACCCATTGGACCAACCAATCTCTGGCCAGATATATATACAGGTTGACTGGGTAGTCACCTTTGCCTTGCTTCAAACCTTGCTTTCAAGCCTACTTGGACCCGTTTTGTAGAAGCTGCCTCAAGTTGCCTTGCCATGCCTCGAGTGCCTGGTCCAGAGCCTGGGATAAAGCTACAAGCCATACACAGCAAGCCGGAGAAGCCACAAGCTTAGAAGCTGGATCCACCTAGCCTGCTTCCCCTCGCCACTAGAATCGTGCCGTGCCTCAGTTTATCCAGGAACCAAGCAAGCGCCTGTTGCGAGAAGCATTGTTAACTGCCCGCCGTCCACTGAAGCCAGATCAGCCTGGAACAACTTTCCAAGTTATTGCCTCCTAATTTGCATATAATCGTTTGTATTTTGCCCTAAGACTGTATATTCCCATTGTAAATATATATTCCAACTGTACAACGATCCTATTTAGTGAGTTTTGTCAATTTTCATAAATAAAGGGTTACTAATATTTTTATTAATACCCGTTTGCCATATTGTTTATTATTGTAAGGGTAATTACTTAATAATCCCCTTCACAACAACCTGAGTTGGCATGTGCACATGATATATGAATAACATCTGCTGTGTGCAGAAGTTGTAGAGCAGTTGCTGTCCCATTCAGATAGGATGACACAACAAAGGAAAGGTACACATGCTTGGATTTTAAGGCAGTTTGTCAGATCAGAAAAACTTTCAAAAGTGTTTGTTAAGGACCATACTAAATCACAGTGAGGCTTAGTAACATTCTGTGATATAAGGTAGAAAAACAGGTATCTCACTGACTGACATATAGAGTAAAATTATTTGACTGCCACCCTTCGTGTATTAACATAGTGTTAACAATGCAAAAGAGCCTAGACTAATGTAGTGTGATGGAAAAGTCTAGGAAAATAATTGTTGCACGGTAAGTCATCATTTTTTAACTGTAATTGAATTCTTAGTAGGTATTGCCTGGACACAACTATGCTAATCAAAGCAACAAGTTCTGTAAATGCTGAAATTAATGAACCGTGATATTCTACCAACCTACACTGCCCTTGACACAAGTTTAGTTACTTTGCAGGCTTTCTTTGACCTCAGAGGTCCTGCTTCTCCCACTATAGCCAGGTCCATCAGTAGGTGCACTGATGTGCTAGCACTGCACCCCTTTCGCCCTCTCAGTAAAAGTGCATTGTAGATTCTTTCTCATTTCATCAGCTGCTGATCCAATCCTCGTGGTATTTGTAGATACTTCACATTCCTGAGCTTGATAGCCCTCTATCGTGCTATGGCCAATGGACTCATAGGAAGAAAGCGTAACTATACCTACTTCATTTTCTAAGGAAATCTGGTTGAAAAATCATACTTTACAGCAATGTAATTTTAGATTGTAGACCAAGGTTTCAGATGATCTTAAGAGTATACCTTAATTCCCCACCAAATACTTCCGCGGCATTCCATCTTTCTTGAACACTCACCATTTTGTTATTGTTTGACGCTACCTATACCGTGGAAATCTTCTGTTTGTAATGAAGAGCAAAGTATAAAATGTTTTGATGTGATATTACAAAAAAAAAAAAAATCTTGTCTTTACTTGTGTTGTATAATTTAATATTCCTGCAGTTGCAGCTCTTAGGTGCAGTTATTTGGAAATTCTTTTCTGTAAGTGGTCAAATAATTTCACACGGTACATGGTGGTGGGAATAAGTTGCTAGAAGTTACAGAAAATTTCATAGCTAACAACACTTGAGTTTTTATATTCTTGCAAAATACCTAGTTTTGAGCTTGATTCTCCCTTTCATTTTTCTCAACTTTTACAGTGTAAATTTGAATGCAGATGTCTATTTTTTTAATGTGAACTAAAGTTATCAAGTCAGAAAGAGTGAAAAAAATAATGCAAGTAGACATCTTACTGGTGTACATGTGGCTTAAAAGGAAAGAGTTATGCACAGTCAAGTAAGCACTATGCTGCACATAGTACAGCAACTGTGTTTTCTCTGTGGCAAGACTATAGCAAAACATTTCATTTGCTCCTATATTTTGTGCAAGGACAGAAAGAGGTAATTAATTTTGCTCTTATTGGCATGGATTAAAATATCCAGTAAGGCTTTCATCACTTTGCAGACTTTTTTTCAGACCTTATCTTGAGTGTGTCAGCTTTTCTTATTCATCTCCTTTCATATCACTTCCTATTCACATGTGATCCTCCCTCCTTTGTCTAGTTCTCAGTCAAGCATAATACAGCCAGCTGGTTTTATCCATGCTGCAAACAATGTTACTGGGCTGCCCTAAATTATATTCTGCCAATGCCAGCCATGGTTCTCTGTGTCCTTAGTTGGCTTCAAGTTGTGGCCTACCTTTCTTCTCTTACTTAAGTACTGTCTTTATTGGGGATTAAAACCTCTGAATGAGTAGGGATGGGGGGTGGGAGGAGGAGGAATCAACATTGTCTCTTTGAAAGTGTCTGTGTCTACTTCCCAGACTGACCATCTGGGACACTGTGTGGCACTAAATCATCTGCAAGATAGAGGATAAACAAGGAGAAGTCATTAAATTAAGAAAAAGAAAAATTTTCCAGGATCTGCTTACTAGTGAACCTCATCAAAGGGAGAAAGTGGTGTATCATCATCAGAAAAAATATCCTTTCAATAGTCACTGCACTTCTTTCCTTTCTAATTACTGCTCTATTTTAAACTACTTCCCAGTGGCTATGATGTCAAGAAGAAATATGCCTAGAGGCACAGGAAGTAGTGGAAATGCACTTCATTCAATATTTGTTCCTGAACTCCTGGCAAGTCCTAACACTTGGGATGTGTTATGTAGTCATTTAAAAATATGAGGCTTTTCTGGCCTTATGTTTATCATGGATGCAAGTGTAATGGCAGACTCAGAAGATGGGTTGGCTGAGACACTCAAGTTTCAATTCATGTGAATTTCTAGGTTCTGCACTTTGAAACCAACTGGATGATATAGTTTTTGCTTCCAGTGGCAATAAAATCCTTCCATATCCAACACTAATCCAAGAGAACATTCAACGGCAACTTCTGAACCATTTTTTTCTGAAGTAACCAACCAGTTTACTCTCATGATTTTCCAAGGAATGCTGCTGAGGACCTGTTTAATCCATTGAATATGTAATGTAACATGTCTTCAATCACTAGGGAAGATTCAGATATTATGGGTTAAAAAAAAAACAAACAAAAACACCATAGTTGCACCACTATGTAAAAAAGTTAGGTCTTAGAGTCTTGAATAAACGATGAACAACATCTAACAGGATTCATGACTTTGTACAATTATGAAAGGCAATAAAATGTTTTCATGGAAAGCAGGTATTGTCTGGTAAATTTGAAAGTTTGGATGAAAAGGTATTCTTGCTTACAAAATAAGCTTGCTATAATGAGTACAAAAAATCAAGTCATCTTACATCAGATTTGTCACAATAGAAATACTAAGCCAAATTAATATTGTGTATTATGTAGTTTAAAAAAATGATAAATGTAAAAAATCATTTACAAATGTTTTGTCATTATTCTCATGGGAAAAAAATGCAAAAACATGGCTTTCAGATTTTGAAGAAGACACCATTATGAAGCTTGATATCATTAAGATGTTTCCCTGCAACTGTTGTTTCTTATACCTTCCTTTGGCATAAATTTCTTAAGCTTCAGATGTAGATTAGTTAAGCTCTTAGTCTCCACAGCTTTAACGGAAAGGCCCTTTCTAGAGGCTTGTTACGTTAATTATTAGGACTATTGTAATTCCCAGATGACATGTTGGAAATGACTGGTCCATAGCTCTTTTTCCCCCCTGAGCTAAATTTATTCCCCAGAAATAACACCCTCAGGTTATGTATAGATGAGCTACTTCCTTCTCAGCCTCACTCTTATAGTCTTGCCTAGCTCCATTACAGCCCACTTCTCTGAACCTTTCCCAGTGTGAGATCCTCTCAGCAGACTGCAATTGTGTACAAATTTCTCTACTGGGTTTTATCAATGCTGTAAACTATGTCTCATAAACAGCATATGTTGCAACACAGCAAACAGATTGATGACCTGGGTATTTTGTCATAGAAGGAGTGAATGACGGAGAACTAGGGCTGTTGACAGGTAATGAAGTAATGCATTATGGAGGCTCAGATTGCAAATAGGGCCTCTGAATGTAGGAAAGCTTGGTCTGGTGAGAACAGAAGATGCCAGCTGGTGTAGTTTTTTTTTTTTTTTTTTAATACTTCAAAGGTATAATTACTTTTAATAAAACAGATGTGGGCTCAGAGGCTGCAAATTGTCAAGTTCCTTGTACATGTTTGTTTTAGGACTACAGTAGTCATCTTATTTAAGTAGGTTTGTAAAGCATGCCTACAGCAGAAGCCTCTGTATGCCCCTTCTTTGGCCCCATCTTTTCTCTTCTGCTCTCTTTCACTGAGTTTTGTGTCAACAGAAGTGATGTTTGCCTCATGGTAGGGAGCCATATTGGTGGCATAGTAATAACGGTATTGCTCAGGTCTGGGTTTCACCCACTTGGTATTGACAGAAAATCCCTATCTGACTATACTGTCTCTACAGAATATTAAAATCTGCCCCTCCATGAGTCTCTTTTCCTGTTTTCACAGTACCTTTCTGTAATTTTCAATATGAATGCTCTGTTTACTGCAGTTCTTCCCAAGCAAAGGAACTCAGAAAACTTTGAACCTAAGCCTAATTTTCAAATGCCTGATTTGTAAGAAGTTTTCAAAATTAGACAAAGCAAATTCATCTATCATCAAGTACAATTCCCAGCCAAAACCAATGAGACTAATTTTCATTAACTGTTAGCATCAGCAATATGCTTGTAGGGTTTGAAAGAAAAACATTCTTCACAGAAATTACTAGGCAAACAGCAAAGAAAAGTCAGAGTCTTCTGTGTCAGAGTGAGAGTACAGTCCTGTTGCAGAGCATGGAGGGGAGAAGAAATGGCCTGGAGGGAAAGAGGTCCTCTGAGTAGAGGAACCCATCTGTTCAGAAAGCTTAGACAGAGAAGAGAGAGCCTTCTTCAATCTCAGCCCCATCAATGTGTATAGCATTGGCATTCCCCAGGTGTGGAGGGCAGGCAAGATCACATCAGATAAGCCATCTGGTTGGCAAGGTCCCTCACAGACAAAGGCTTTACTTGCATACCTGGATATTAGGAATGTGCTGACACAGTAAAATTAATATCAGTTTCTGCTTTAAGGGATGGACAATACAATTTTTTGAGACTCTTGTTGGAGTTTTAGTATCACTTTTTTTGGTGACATTACTATCACCACAACATGCTGACTAATGTTCCTTGCCAGATTTTGTCAGAAAGGTGATCTTGGTAGAAATACAAAGAATCTTAGAATTTTCTGCAAAAATTCAGACTTGAATGTCTCACTGAGTGAAAAACATCCACTACAGACACAACAAATGTCTGTGTCCTTGCTCTTTTAGAGGCTTTGTTTTAAGTTGTGCTAATTTTGATTTCCCAGATGATTTTCCATCATTTTAGTATGTACTGCTTGTACTGACTTCTTCCAGTTAAGGACAGGAAATTTCAACTTCTTTGAAAATGCTGAAAATAATTTCAGTTGTTACATCATTAAAAAAAATAAACAAACAAAGCATCATCTAAATGTCATCTGTTTGCTGATGGCAATCTTCCTCCTCTTCCTCCTCTTTGCTGACATAGAGGAAATTATGCAATATACTTCAAAATAAAATATGATTTTGTACAGTGTTTTTCTTTATGGTAATATTATTAAGGAAATGTAAGACTATAGCACAAGAATAGGTGTTCTCTTTATGAGCATGCAACTTTCATGTGTAGCATATGAACATAATTACCTTGCTGAATCAAGCTAGAAAAACTCGATTCTTGTTCATTTAAAAATATTTCATAGCTCTTACCTGTTTGTCTTGCCTTTTGAATATCTACATGAATGCTGGACTTGTCTTAAACTGTAGATGAAGGAACCTGACATGAGAGCACCCTAGAATAGAAAAGGTTCACAAGCTATTGGATTTTTGAGGAAAAAAACTAAAGCCACCAAAGGACATCTCTGTTCCTGAAAGCTACCAGCAAAAGACTCTGCTACTTACTGGGCTTAGAAGCACTTTCAGATGTGTAAAACATGATCATTTATGAGTTTTGTTTTTCATAAGGTGGTCAAACATCCCACTTAATGCCAGATCATCCAGGCTCAGTGAAAGAGAGCTATAACCAAAATGGCGAGAGTTTAAAGGGACTGCAAATACAATGCCTACTTCAGGATTTGTGTTAAGTAATGGTTATCCATTGGGACAGAAAAACAATAGGGATGCAGTCCATAGCAAGAAACTATTTGATACATTGATGTCTCTGCCTTACAGGATTAGGCTTCCCCCAAGCTCCAGGCCAGTCATACCAGCGTCCAAAGCACTTATCTCTCTCCTGCTCCTTTCCCCTACTCCTATCTTCCCTTTCCCTTGTCAGGAACACCCCAGTCTTTCTTTTGCTGACCAACAGCTTTTGATATTTCTGTTACTGCTAAGAAACCTGGAGTGGGTGGAGTTCTTAAGTGGCCTGATTCTACTATCCAAAGGTAATATTTATGTTAGTTTTAAAGGGGAGGTGGTATCTTTGGTTGTTTGGGGTTTTTTTGTTCGTTTGTTTGTTGGTGGGGGTTTTACTGTTGTTGTTGTTTTAATTCAACCCTATAAATGTTCCCTTCACCTTCTAGCTGGCATCTGTTTGTCAAGCTGAGATAGAGCTCAGACTTTATCTCCCTCAGCAACACTGAGTTGAATTCAGGTAGCAAGACTGTGTTTCACAAATAAAGCTCAGCTCAGTGAGGGCTGGAATGTTGGGGTTTCTTTTACCAACAAATTTATTTCTCACTTTTGGTGTGAGAAATATTGAAGTACCCCCTTCCCAATTTCAAACAATAGTGACTGATGAAGTGCTACATCTCTCATTCTAATTTTGTCTGTGAGGAACTTCAGTTCCATGGAGTCCATGAGGATCTGGATTTTTGCCTTTTCTCACCACCAGGCTTCAGTTTTTCGGAGTTCATCCGGAGAATCTATCCATGGTTGCTTTAATTTGATTTTATTACAGAGAAGGGAGGAATCCAAACACGTCCTTTTACCATTTTTCAGTGAGGGTACTAGACATATAGAAAAGATTCTGCTAATATTTGGCCAACAAACCATTCAGAATGACATAGAGTTATAGGAAGAAACTGGTGACTAATATAATATAGTTTAAACTTTCTTCATTAAAAATAGTTTCTGTGTTTAATAATTGCAGTGTTAGTTGTCAAATCTCACCCATTTTACACCTCTGATTTTTTGGCTATTATATTATAAAAATTAAAAAAGAAAACACAACAAATTGTGACAGAGTTGTTGCACTTAGTGAGGGATAAATTTGGTAAGAAATTAATCCCCTTGCGTTCTAGCTAGTCCTCAGAGATTATTGGTGCTAGATCTAGGGGCAGCTGGATTTATCTCTTAAAAGATAAGCCATTTATTGCCATGATTATAAGCCTCACGTCAGGTGCAGGAACAGCCTGTTTGCTCTAGGTCTGGCCGCATTCAAAAGAAGCAGTCGGGTGCAGGAACAGCACAGTTTGCTCATGTGCAGCATACACAGATTCTTCACGATCGACAATGATAAATGCGCTGAACTATGACAGCTACCCAGCTCTAAAATATAGATGCAATCACAAGCGTACAATCTCCCGGGAAAGCATTTGGACGTAGCCGAGGTTGTGAATCTTAACCCAAAGGCCTCTCTTCGGAGCACGGGGTTGCGGGGGGGAGCTGTGGGGAGAGGGGGCGAGAGGAGGAGGGTACACAACCCATCCGCTTATCCCCGTTGTTTGTCGTTAAATTGTCGTTCCCCACTTCAGATTAGAGACAGTGGCAATACTTACACCTCGCTTCTACTATTGTGTAGAGTATGGAGGGTGGGACCGTGGTCAAGCCATTGTTCCGTTATCAGTTGCAGAAGCACTGAAGCCGTTTGGCGGGTGATCGG
Organism: Indicator indicator; assembly: GCF_027791375.1. Taxonomy (NCBI): domain Eukaryota; kingdom Metazoa; phylum Chordata; class Aves; order Piciformes; family Indicatoridae; genus Indicator; species Indicator indicator. The sequence continues at coordinate 45,370,787 of NC_072053.1, read as the reverse complement.
TGGAGGAAGGAGACCCTAGCCACACTCAGTAGAAGAATAGGTCTCTCTCCCGCCCCGCCCCCCGCCTCCCGTTCCACATTCCTTCCGAGTGACATGGCAGCGCAGACGACCGCATCTCCACCCAGCCCCCGTGCCTGCTGCGGTCATCATCTGTTTATAAATAATATTACTTTTGTGCTTTTCCGCTGTTTTGTGTTTCCGATACGGGTATTGTGGTGAACTGTGCTTTAGAAAGGAACTGCGAGCTAAGGAGATTTGCAATACTGCAATACATCCTTTTATTTCTACATTTGAATTCACCCCAGAAAAGTTGCTGTGTTTTGGTGCTGATAAAATTCCCTGTACAAGAGCTGTTTTATAGCAATCCCATTCCCAGTGGAAAAATATGTTTGTCAGAAAAAAAAAAAACCACTACAAGTCTCACTAATGGCATTTCTGTTGCTAGTTTCAGGAGACTGAACAGACCCTGAATAGACTTAGATGTTCTCTCCAGGCCAACATTGAAGTGAATTAAAACTGTGGAAACAAAGCCATTATTTCTGTTTGTGATTTTCTATTTATGGGATTGCAGAGGCCAAATCTTGTTCTTCATTCAGAAATAAGTCTTAGCACTGCCAATAAGAGTGATGAGGAAAGAAAGAACTCCAAGGAGTTCTGAGTTTATAAAATTATTTTAAATGCATCTATATAAGTAGCTTTCTTTGCACATGATTTGTAATACATTCTTTGTCATTTGTAATATATTTTTAATACATTCTTTATCATTTGGCTTGATTGTCTAAGGCAACGTGTTTACTATCAGGCAACTACTAAACAAATGTTTGGGAGCACTCAGTGGTTAAGCCTCTGGGCTGAGACTCACAAAACCTCATACTAACTGGGGCATCACAAACTTCCTGTGAGATGCTGGACGGGGCAGTTATTGAAGGATTAATACTGCCAATTTATGTGTTTTAAAGTTGAAATGCCTGGTCTAAGTGAGCTCTCTTGGCCTCATTTTCAATGGAGATTTTTTTGGAATGTGAGATGCAGCTTCAGAGGGGGATTACTTCTTCAGCACAAATGCTTCCTATCATTAGGATGAATTGCCACCTGAAAATGTCAGTGTCACTTTCACTGAAGTAGGGCAACACTTATCTTTGAACACCTACTGTGAAGTGAGGACTTGCTTCACCTTTAGTCAGCCTTCACCTTTTGTTCTGCCTGATTCAGCTCCAAGGTGAGAATAATAGTATATTGGTGACATGTGTGCATGTCAAATGAGCCATGAACTGTGTCAGGCTGAGAATGATCATCTAAGTGCACAGCTAGACAAAGTCATGTATACATGCACAATACAAAACACTGAGCAATTACTATTTATGGATGTAATTGGTCCTATTCCTGTGGACATCCTGTCTACCGTGGTAGCACATGCAAGCAGTTCCTCAGAACTGGACCCTAAACCACATCACTGCCCTTCTGCTGAGAGGGAGAGATTATAGTGCCTAGTATCCCTTCATACACTAAATTAACAAAGGAGAATCTTTCCATGGAACAAAGAAAACCCTCTAAGAATAAATTAAGTACGTTTGTGGGACAAGAACCATACATGATCTCATAGTTGCACTGTTGGAGTTTGGGCAGCTTTAACTATTGAGGTGGAGGGCAGTCCAGCAGCTGTCTTACATCTATATTTTATGTGACTAAATGCAGCAGAATATATATACGATAATATTGCTGCATTTCTTTCTCCTGAACCTCTGGAAAGCAGAGCAAATATAATTTCTTTTTGAAGGAAACCTCAGCGTTTGCCATGGCAGTGGATCTTATTTAAGGAGATGTGGTACCGTCCTCTGCTGGTAAAAGGCAGCAATGTGTGCTTGGCTTTTAATGCCACACAATGTGAAGAGCCTGGAAACAATGGGAACCTTGTCTCTCCCATTTCTAGTTACATATATATATATATAAACTCATGCTGAGGTCACTAAAAAGAGTAGCTTTGAATATCTAATTTTTGAAAGAAAATGCCAGCTACAGTGGTTTAGGAGACAAAAGAGAAGTCCAAATGCAAGTGGTTTGGGGAACGAAAGAAGAGTTCAAATGCAAGGATACAGGAGAATGTAATGGTTTCCACAGTTTTCTTTCGCTTCAGTGCTAGTCTAGGGAAAACATCTAAGTCCGTTTGAGGTCTGTTCAGTCTCTAGAAGCTAGCAACAAAGGCATCAACTAGTGAGAGTTTTGGTGAGGGTTTTTTTGGGTGACAAATGTATTTGTCCACTGGGAATGTGATGAAGATCAGCAATACAGTTATTTCTGTGCAGCATGCCATTGCTAGTTTATTTTGTGTGTGTGCTTCTAGTGCTTGTTATTTAAAGTTTGAGTGGTACATGTTTTTTTTTCCTAAATTCTACTGTCTTGATACAGAAGGGCATGTAATAGGCTTTGATTCATTACCATGCCACACCATGTCAAACTATTGTGGAAACCAGCTAGGCAACCAGAGATCTGGAATTTAGTCCTGCTAGTGCATCCTGGTGTGTATGTGGGGGAGGTACTGCATTTTGATATTTTCTGGGTTTTGTTGGGTTTTGTCCAATATCATGAATCATTAGGGATCTGAGGCCCCCATGATTTGTTTACATTTGTTAAACTTTTAAGTCACTCTGGCTGGAGTTTCTTATCTGTTAAAAATTCAGCAAGAGACAAACATTTTCTTTGGCTTATTTTGGCAGAAAATATCCTGGCTGTGTTAGACTTTCACATATCAACAAAGCATCTGTCACATGTAACTGCATGGTTTTATCATGAGCATGAAGTCATCATAGTGACGTATTTGGAAGTATACCCTCATAGTCTTTTTCTACAAGAGAATATAAAATACTTCGTCAAAAATGTAAAGCTATGGTATCAGTTAATATCATTTCCAATAACCATGTTTTCAGTATTCAGAGCCAGTATTATTGTATGGAAACAATTTCAGCCACCAACCTAAGAAGACAGTTATCAAAGACAGATGATGGAACATTCAGGCCTTGTGAAGTGCCACAAGGTGCCTGTACAAGCTTTGTACTTGTCAGTTCAGGATTGTGTAGAGCTGTGGGATTTTTACAGTGTCCCTTATGTTTGTGGACACAAATCCTGATGTTGGTGTTGTTTAGGATGAGAGAATCCATCACTGATGACATCTGGTAACATACGAACTTTCACTAGTTGTGGGAAAATGCCCATGCTTTTAAGAGGTCTTGGACCACAGTCACAGGTAAATACAAGCAGACTTTGATGTTGTTGACAGCTTTTCACTTTGCTTCCAGCCTTGTATTGGAAATTATACTTAGCTGATTCTATCCCTGCATTTGAAACACCAATTTAAAATAATTTTATGGTGAGCAATAATGGAAGAAAAACAAACAAAGTGGGACAGTTTGAATATGTATATCTTACAGAAAATGAATAAACTGCATTCTGTCTGATGATACATTTTACCATCATGTTTTCCAGAAAGACAGTGAGCTGTTCACTTCTTGATGATTCTTCCAGTGCTCAGAAGTTGTTTCCTAAAAAATTGTCCAGAATACCAAGACTCAATCTTGACATAAATGTGCTGTGTTCTGGAAAACTGCATTTTTCAGTTTGTTACTCAGCAATGTTAGAAAGATGCACATTGAAGCAAAAAGCCCTTTCTATATTTAATTATTCATGTTTAGTTCATTTGTAGCAGGTTCAGAAATAATTTAGAATTGAGGAGGTGTGACAAAACCTTTTTTAAACATAGGCTGGCTGAATCACCAGATATTGTTAATGGTGTTAATTTAGATTCATTCTAGAATTCAGGTTGATTTTAGAATTTAGATTTTATATATATATTAGCAAATAGATTATCTGCAAGGGGTGGCACAAGCTAAAGTCACATCCCAAACAGGTTATGATCTTCCAACCGAAAAAGATTCTCTGAGTTTCTTACTCTAGCCAGATATATATGTAGTACAAACACTCAGTATCACTCAGGGTGTGAAAAAGAGGCCTTCTCTTGGTCTCCATCCCTACTTTTCTCTCTATTTAAAATGAGAATGTTTGATAAGTGCTTTCAGTTTTGACATAGCTTCCTCCATCAGTGCTCCAAACTCAGGCTTGAAGTTGTTCTGGGAGCCAGTGGTATTAAATAGTCCCACCCTGTGCGCTGTGCACAGCCACAGATCCAGGGGAAAGAAATAATTGTCCACCTCCATATAGTCCTCACTTTTACCAACAAAAATTCTGCAAGAATTTTCTTAATGTAAAGCAAATTAGTACCATAGGGATATGCACTTCCCTTTTGCTTGGTTACTCCTCAGCTGTGTATTGTGATCCCTGTTTCAGGGGCCACTTGTGATGAATGATACGGCACGAACCCTGTTGCTGCTCCACAACAGAATTCCAGAAATGCAGAGAGTGCAGAATTTCAGAAGTCGTCTCAGAAGTCCTTTATTACAGCACTGCAGAATCTGAGAGTCTCAAGAGCATCCCTAACAGAAGTCCCAGAAACCCCTATTGCCCGAAGTAGCTGATTATATATACTTATCTTGGGCATTAACCCACTCAACCAATAGAATTCAGCCCCATATACAAACTAAAAATATGCCTCTATATAAAGCACTAAAGATAGTTCCCTATAAAGAGAGGTCTCAGCACACCCGAAGGTCCAGCTTCGGCATAATGTTTCCTTTTGGCACTCATACGATGTTTTGTCTTGTTCTTCACAAACAATGTTCACAGCTTGTAGTTGTTCAGTTAGAGAATCTGAGAAGCTTTTGTGGTTTGCAGAAACAGCAGCTGCCACATCCGTGTTTCTCAGCAACTTTCTGGAAATTAAGGACTTTTAAAACCATGTCCCAAATTTTCCAGCTGTCATTCTATGGTTTGCCCTGTGTCACTCAGCATTTCCTCACTCTTGCTGGATCTATAGAGACCATGCTTCACCTTCTCAGGGAGCAATCCCAAGCTTGCCTTCTTGTAAGTCCCAAATATTTTTCTGACAGCAATAGGTTTTATGGAACATAGAGAATAATCTAATCTGAATTCATAGCTCATAAAATAGTACTTGTATTCCTAAGCAGAGTGAGAATATGTGTGTTTCTTTGGGCCTCTGTCAACTCTGATCTGGAAGCAGAAACCAAGCAAGATCGGGAAAGGAAGAATGGCTGGAGTTTTTATGACAGTGTCAGTGACAAACTGCCTGTTCTGAAGGTGTTGCATCAAAATAGGTGGCAATGAAAGAGGAATGGGAGCAGAAGAGGAGGCTGAAAGAAAGCTTCAGCTTTCAGCTGAAAAAGCTGAACCTTTCAGCTGTTTCAGCTTTTTGTATCAGTTGTGTTCTAAGCATTAATTTTAAGTGCTCTTTTATGGTCCCTGCAGTAAAACAAAACCTGGGTGGGCAAAATTCTTCCCCCATTGAGGAGACTGTATAGCCCCTTACGGTTTTTATGGGACTTTATATTCCCTTCCCCTTTACAGAGTGGCATTTTGTCTTTCCTCCTGCACAGACAGAACACATCCAATCTCTAAATCATCCTCCTTCACCTTTGAAAATTTACAGGGGCTTTCAGGCAGACTTGCCTGAATGCCATTGACCTCCTTGGCCTGTGTTATTGACCAGAACACAGAATTCTCTGCCTGCATAATATATGCCTCTTTACATCCTTGAAAGAGATGGAAATGACTCTTAGAATGACCAGAACCAAAATAAAACCTGGAGGTAGTTTCCTAGTTTCACTTCTATTGCTGGGCTTTCAAGAATAAGGATCGACATGCTTAGAAAGGAGCCCTTTGAACACCCTGATTAGATGGTCATTACCTTCTGATGATCTGCTTAAAGAATAGCCCTACTAGCAATGTAAGCTATTTGCCTATTACAACAGCAAACAGCACTCTTGAAGAGTAAGTCCTATTATAAAACCATTGTAGGCAGTAGTAATACACAGATCATCAAAAAAGTCCTTTGCAAGGTACAATCTGCTGAGGAAGTTTTCTAAAAGAGGTTTGAAATAGATGTATTCCTACATGTTGTTCTACCTTGTCACAGCCACTAGCTAAAAAGGTACCTGACAGTTTCCAACTTTCCTTTCCAAAGGTTTATGGACATCGTTTTAGAGCTGTCATCATCTGGTGTCTCCGAGATGTAGCAGGTCTCAGTAAGTTTCAATTTGTGTTCAGGTTATCAGTAGTGCTGAGAACAAAATACAATATAGATATGCATTGTGAAATGCATGTTGGGTGTTCTACACAATCAGCATGAAAGGGTGAATATAAATTAGCCATGAACAGACTAATCATAAATTATTGTGGGAAAAAAAAGTCTTCTAAGAATTTTTTTGCTAGTGTAACAGAAAGCTGGTTAGTTTTTGAGTGCCTTGATACCAAAGAAAAATTTGAAAGAGTGAGAGCAATCTTTAAAAAAGTACATAAGTGAAAAAAAAGTATCATGCTACTGAAAGGCATAAAGTTTTGCATGGTCGTACCAAATTATGAAAGATGAAGGCAAAAACTGTTTAGAGTGGAGTTACCAAATCATTATTACCATGGCAATAGTTTTCAAGCACTGTGAAATAAACATATTTTAATATCTTAATAACACATAGTATGCATTGGTAGGCAGATAAATGTGTACCTGTATTTCTGTACTTTATGTGTGTGCATATAAATGTGTGTTTTCATTTTGATTTAATTCCAAAATCTCTCTTAAATCTCTGGTTTTATATACCTGGGAGAGAATCAGATCCTGTCTCTCAGTATCTTCAGGGATGCCTGTGTTTAAGTATATATAGCAGAAGCTTAATTCTCTGTCTTAATCTGTAAAATATGGGCCTTCACAAATTGAAAACTGATACACAAGGAAGTGGTGGAATCATAATTTTAGAGTGTATTTATTTTAAACCCATGAAATTTCCAACTACCACCAAAATCCAAATAGGCAGCTTGAAAGAAAATGTAGCAGAATTTTTGTTCCTTTCCAAAATTTCAAAATTGAAAGCATTATTAGTAATCATACCATCAATAAAGCAAATACGGTGCCTTGGTCATGGTCGAACGAACAGTGACAGTGTTAGACACAGCGGGTGCAATATGCTATATCTCCTTCTTTTGTTACTCCCATGTAAGAAATTAACTTTTAGTCCTGGGTTCATTTCTGTAATTGCATCAAAGGATTGCATGGCTGCCTGCAGCTTTTCTGCTGTTCCTTTCCTCTTGCCTAGAGAAACCATTGCTCATTAGAGATTTTAACAGCCCTCTCCCCAGTCAGCCTTACTGCTTCCTACTGCTGGATCACACATCTCCTGTTAAAGTCCATTTTATGTATGTTCTTTTGAGCCTTGACACTTTCCCTGCAGACATTTGAAGAGAGTTATCTGAAGGTGCTCTAACAGATGGAGTCTGGTGTCCTTAGGACACTCAGCCAGCTAGCAAGGAAGACATGCACGAGTGCTCATAAGCTAATAGGAGCTTTTTACCCTTCCTCTGGCAATGATAAGGGGAGAGCCACACACTGATTTGTATGTGATTTAAGTCAAACACAGCCTTAAGTGTTTGCACTTAAGCATGGTTCTTAACTTGATTACAGCTGCTGGAGTCAACAAAACATTCACTTTTTCTCCGTAGTCTAGTCTGGTCTGCATACTTCTAGGCAAGCACAGACCTGCTTTATGAGGCTTTCCAAAAGCAGCACACTGTGATCAGTGTGCCTACATCCCCCAGGCTGCATGGGAGGAGATAGCACAGTTGTGTTAATTGGCAGCTCCAAGTCTCAGCACCCAGCTGACAGGCGTTTCAGGCAGATACCTTTGCCTGGCTGAGTTCTCATGTAGCAGACATAGCACTAGAGCGTCTTAGCTGGCATTAACAGCTCAGCTTCTTATCTTGCCTTCTTCTTTCATCCAGAATAGCCTACTCGGGTGACTGTCTTGCAGAACCAATAACAGCAAAATGGACTCCTCTACCACTTATTTCTCTACTGCACTACACAGTGCTTCCTGGAAGGGTGCACTGAGAAATACGAATAAGATGCATAACAGGCCTCTTGTCTTTACTATGTTTATTCAGTGCTATAAGATCAAGGTTGATAAATATCTTGTGCTGGGAGAGGAATTCCTTCATAATCCCAGAGCAGTTGGTGGTACCGAGCAACTTCACCCAACAATCACTACATATGCATGCTATGTATTAACTTCAGTCTCAGTGAAATAACAGAGTAGAGATGAGTCCTTGGTTTACAGTGGAATTAATTTCTTAACTCACAGCTAGCAACTGTGAAAGTTTAGCCTGCTATTCAGACACCTGAAGATATTGTTTGTGTTTTAGACAAACAGAATCACGTTTCAGGAGCCCCTTGAAGACAAAGAAAAGGACATTTATTATACAAAAAATCCCAAAATCCCCCCAAAAACAAACACCAGAATCCTAGAGAAAGACAGAACAAAGGAAAGGAGGAGATTTTTGAAGTGCTCATCATGAACTTTCTTTCACATCTCATTCTGGTTTATCTTTTGCCAGGTGCTCAGTGAAAAGCTACAAACTAAATTACCTTCTAAAACAGTCAGGATGTACTTTTGTTTGGCTGTAGACTCTCAGACAACATTAACATTCCTTCCCTCTCCTTCCTCCTCCCCCTCAAGTGCTCTGAGTCTTCTCTAATAACTGGCTAAGAGGATGGAACAGGAAAGCCACAGCGCAATTGCTCTGATACCTGGGCACATTCTGACATTTCTTTTATCCAGAGTTTAAAAAATAGTCTCTTAATGTTGTTAATTAAGGATCAAAAAAGTGAAACATAGGCCTTGCCTGTACTGATAGTATCTTTATGCAGAGTGGTCCATCTTGGTATAACATTCTTTGAAAATCCTTGTTCAACACAGATATCCACTGAGCTAAGCATGCGAGTGATATTGCCCTAAATATATTGAAATTATTTATCAATTTGAATACAATTACATAGCTAGTGGAATGAGGGCTCAGATTCTCAAGCTTGACTGCCTATGTATGTTTTATTGCTGTATAAGCATTGCCTTGGTTATACTTTATTAAGTCTCTCACATTTCAGAGTGACTAGGACAAATGCATTTTAGAGTCTGTAAGTCTGATCCTGGACAGATTAATTTATAATTTCAGAAAAGATCAGTTTGCACTCCTTAATTTTTCTGTGCACTCATTGAGTTTGTGAAAGAAATCTTTCCATTCCCTGGCTGGCAGCTGATCACTAATGTTACAAACATTGGCAGAAGTATCACCTCCCCCCACATGGCATATGCCTTCTGTTCTCTGGTTGTGTTCATTTGGCCACCCTAGAGCTCACAGCTCTTTGGCAGCATGGTCTCCTTCAAATAAACTTATTTTGTTCAGGAGAACTAATACACAGGAATATCACTTTTCCATTCATATCTCTGTTCTCTTTGACATTGTATTCATTTGGCAAAGACAGACGTGTTCTCCCATACCCTTTGGAAAAAAAATTATTTTGATTTTTTTTTAAGTTTCCATGTTTCTTTTTTTGACTTTATCCGTTTTCTAACTTTCAGCTGTTCTCCCAGTGATGTTAGGTGCCTGTTTTCTTCCATGCTGCCTCAAATCCCATGGTTAGGAGAATGATGACTGTTCCTTCATGCCTGTAATGCCGTATTTCAAATACATACCCTTATTAACTCTCTGAGCTCAAATATTTCCTTTCTGAATGGTAGCTGTTGGTGGAATGTTTTGCATAATGTTGCAGGGAATAGTTCAATATAGCTTAAAACAGGAAGCCAGTATTTTATAATATCAAGTATTTCTCAAGGGGGAATAGAGGTAGGTGCCCCTTGCTATTTAGATGCTTTTAGAACAGCCTCTGATAAAGACCCAGAATATGCACATATGACTAAAGGAATAAGGTCCTTCCCTTGCAGATGGCATTGGTATATGCATGGCAGATTGCTCCCAAAAGGAATTACCAGTATTTAGCAAGTTCCTGGAGCTGAAAGATGTATAAAGTGCTTATCTTGAATCCAGGAGAATTACATTTTTTCCCTGCTTGGTAGAGGTACACTCTTTCAGAACAGAGTACTGCTATTTAAACTGATGTTTCTTTTATTAAATAAAATGAAACAAATGAGTACATGTTAATGAAACTACTCCAGTAGTTCAATGTAAAGCCAAAACTATGCCATGACAAGAAAGAAGCTTTGGATTTGGTTGTAGAACAAATAAGTAAATCCTGTGTTCTTCACTGTGTGTCAACATTTTGGAGAATAAATCTTATGAGGAGTGACTTAGGGAGTTCAAGCTGTTTAGCTTGGAAAAGAGGAGACTGAGGGGAGGCCTCATTGCTGTCTACAACTACCTGAAAGGATGTTCTAGAGAGGCTGGTGCTGGTCTCTTCTCACAAGTAATTAGTGATAGAGCCAGAGGGAATGGCCTCAAGGTATGACTGGGTAGGTTTAGACTGGAGATTAGGAAAAAAATTTTCACAGAAAAAGTGGCCAGGCATTGGAATGTGCTGCCCAGGGAGGTGGTTGAGTCACCAACCCTGGATGCATTTAAAGGTAATTTGGATGTGGTGCTTGGGGATATGGTTTAGGGGTGAAGCTTGCAGAGCATGGTTATCAGTTGGACTTGGTGATCCTGAAGGTCTTTTCCAACCTGAAGGTTTCTGTGATTCTGTGATCATCTTCTATTGGATGTCATGGGCATATATGTATAAAGTAGCTTTTTGGGTTTGCTAACCTACTGCACCTGAAGTGGTGCCACAATGCAGATGTATAGCATCCCAGAAAATAGTTTTCTTATATATTTTATCTTATCTTTACAGCACAGAAACAATTTTTTAAAACCCATTTGTCTTCCCTGCTTACTTACTTACATCTCCACCTTCCACATTTTAAGTTTCTTAGGATGTGGTTTCTCCCCCTCATACTGTGGTGGGTTTGGATTTGGGGCTTTTTGTGGTGGTTGTTGTTTTCTAATTTGATGCAACAGCTCAAGAAAAGGTACAGGAGAGAGCTAGGAAAAGCAAAACAAAGTGTAGCAAGGGTGATCTCAGGTACAATGTTTTCTACATGTGGAAAAATGTGCTTTCGTGCTTGACTCTGTATAGGGAAGGAACAGGCAGGTGTGAAATAAATCTCTAACATCATCTGTGGCTGGAGAAGGAGCTTGTTTAATGTATGTTCTGATAACACAGCAGAGGGAGCCTCAAAGGAAAACAAACACAAAGGGCTTCAGAGCAAACAGTATACAATCAGACTGCAGCTCCTTGACTCAGAATGCAATGGACATTAGAAGTTTACTTGTTGCAGGGAAGAGAAGCTATTAAAAAATGTCAATGCACACCATCAGGTTCAGAAATCAGTATGCCCCAAATCTGTCAGAGATATGTATACCCCAAATCTGTGAAGTATGAGTGTGCAATCTGGAAAAGTAGCAGTACATGCTTGCTTTGTTGTGGTCTTCCTGAGACATCTGCTATTGGTTAGCTTTGGAAACAGAATCACTAAAATGGATGGACTTTTGATCTGATGCGATATGATTAGTCTGATCTTCCTTATGGTCCCCATATGCTGCTAGGACATCTGGCCAGTTGAATATCTGTTAGCTTCATCTTGAGAAGCCAGGGGAAATCTGGCTAATACAGTGGTTTTAATACTGCAGCTTCTAGGCTTTATGTACAGACCAGTGCAACATCTATAGTGCAACCTACTGCAAGGCAGTACATCACTGGCTTTCAGAGTACAGGTGTTTCAGTGAAGAGGCAATGTTTTGTGCAGATTTAGAATTGTGTGAGCTGTGTGCAGGATGCCCCAAGCTCAGAGGTGATTTTCACTATTGGAGAAGAGGAGACTGAGTGGTGACCTTACTAATGTTTACAAATATGTGAAAGGTGAGTGCCAAGAGGATGGAGTCAGGCTCTTCTCAGTGATGCCCGATGACAGAACAAGGGGCAATACGTGGAAGGTGAGGCATAAGAAGTTCCATGGAAACAGGAGGAAAAAGTTTTTCACTTTGAGGGTGATGGAACACTGGAACATGCTGCCCAGGGCGATTGTGGAGTTTCCTTCTCACGAGATATTCAAAATCCACCTGGATGCATTCCTGTGTGACTTGGTATAGGTGATGCTGCTCTGGCAGTGCGGTTGTACTAGATGATCTTTTGAGGTCCCTTTCAGCCCCTAAAACTCTGTGATTCTGTGATTATTATGGCAAGTGAGCAGCCACCTAGCTCACTCAGAGAAGGCTTGCAACCACTAAGAAAATACAATTTATGTTTGCATTCAGCACACGTCTTCCAGGTAGGACTGTTGAAGTAGCTTTCCATTTTTACCAGTTAGTTCAATAAGAGGCTAGAGAATGAGTAACTGATTACAGAAACCAATGCTGAACAACTGAAAATTTCAGAAATCTATCTCCAGGCCAATTTACCATGTAAAGTTCCAAAAGCCAGTTATATTTTCTATGAATAAGTGCATTTTTAAAAAACGGTGATCGAAACTTGCATCATTAGCTGGTGCACAGGGAGAAAACACATGGGAAACTCTTAAATATGAGCAAGTTGACATTACCGGGAGCGATGGGTGCCACCGTCAATCTCCCGACCTGCGGGACGGGAGGCTGGACAGACGCGACCTCCGACTCGGGGCTCTCCCCGTCCTCCCCACTGGGTGGTGGTAAAACCCTGCGGATCTCCCTGCGTCCCGCCATGGGCGAGGCACGGGCGTCTCCGTGCGTGTAGAAAGCAGCTCACAAGGAGAAAACACTTCAGGCTTTTTTAAATTCTAAAGAGTCGGTACACGTCTCCAACCTGCAGTAACACCCTTAATCTCCCTGATGACTGAAGGACCTTGATGTCTACAGCTGTCTGCTGTCTAGCCAGGAAACCCCTGTGGTGGACAGTTTCTGGACACAGTCACACTAGTTGCAGCCTCCTTCAACATAGTGAAGTGAGAAAATTGCCAGCACAGATGGGATTTCCATCTTGGCATGGCTTTCATCCCCATGCTTTGCCCCAAAGCAGTCATGTGATGTGTGTGCTGGCCTTTCCTGTAGGAAGAATCATCCCCTTGGTCTTGCTATACATGCTGCCATCCTCCTGTCAAATGATACAGACACATCTGGAGAAGCTGTACACGTGCAAAAAGGATGCAGTGCTCAAAATTATGCCTGGCAGAGTATACTGTCTCCCATCTCTATAGTTATAAAGGATTGGATTAAGTATAATGTCAGATACATAATAACAAATTATTCGAATGCACATCTTCAGTCTGATTCATCATAGCTTTCATACTTGAAAATGGAGATATGAACAAAAGTTTTCCTGAAGTTTGAGAAGGTGAGATGTAGAATTACCTAGATCTGGTCTAGGCTGTGCAAAGATGAATTAACCTGTACTTTTCTTAACACAGTGTAAATTTCTTGGCAATATTAGCCAAAACCTTAAGCTTTAAGATGTGTAAAACATCTACTTTCTTCTTCCTCGTATGTTTCCCAAGTTTTCATCATCCTGGATATTTCAGATCTCACTGGGAATGCAAGTTTACATACTATTTTAAAAAATGGGTTGTTCAGTAGGAACTGGAGTATGAACATCACGTTTGTAGTAAATGTGTACATCCCTGTGAAAATGTGGCAAGCCAAAAAAGTATAACAGGAGTGCTGCCTCTGCCTCTAAAGGCTACCATTTGTCCAAAGAAATAATGTTAGAAGCATGCAGCATGTAAATCTGCAGACTCAGTAAGAAAGAACAGCAAGCATGTGGTCAACGTATACATTGCAACTATATTTTCATACAAGACACAAAGTACTTTTACAAAACTTTCTGGAGAATGCACTGTGGATTTTGTGCCTGAAATTCCACCGGTTTATCTACAGATTTTCACATGGTCACAGTTTAATTCCGTCTCCCAAAATGGAGAGTTGCTGAATACTGATGGCAATTTGCAGCTGCCTGGTTTGTTTCCTCACTGGTAGCTAACAATTTATTTGACAAAGTACTGTTAAATTACCACATTTATGTGTTCAGTTTGGACTTTACTCAAGGTAACTTAGAACTGCAAATTAACTAATGTAGCTACATTGGTGCAAACCTGGATATCACCTTCAGTGAGAGTACGAGGTCAAGGCTGAACTCTACAACAGCTGAGTATCAGAAGACTGAATAAGAACATAGAAAGGAACAATAGGTAAGTGTCAGGACACACTGCAGGTCCCTGGACCAGATGTTAAAGACTGAACTTGTGAAGAAGCAGCTGGTTCTAGACCTAGAGCACTCTCTTCCCTGTGTGCTCAGATTGTTATTTATATCCCTGGGACAAAACGGCTTGTCCCCATGAGGTAACTGACACTTCCAGATCAATATCACAGGCTGAATCATTGCCATCTGAAAGCAGCAGGGCCTGTGCTGTTGGAGACGACAGGCCATGTCCTTGTTAACACCTCAGGAAGTGCAATCCCATCTGGCACCGTTTTTAGTTAAAGCTCTACAGGAAAGAAACTGCCTTCTGGAGTTTGTCCTTTTGAAATAAGACTGAGGAAATACTGAGGACAACTCAGCATGTTCAATTTTATCCTCTCATTGGATGACAGCAAAGTTTCTTTCTGCTAGGCTGCTGAAGGACTAAGGCATGTACTGTGCTTCAACCTGAAAAGAGATGAGTAGGGACACTATGACAGATCACACATTACTGTGGGTGAAGTGAAATACAGTTATCTATGTCTCTTCTGTCAAAAGAAGTAATGGAATAGGAGGCATAAAACTGCAACCTCACTTAGGAGTTTTTTTCACCTGTCTCACAAACAAAGCTGTGGAACTCACAGCCATGATATATTTTTAATGGGCTTAAAGGGAGATTGCATAAGCTCAATCAGTTCCTTGAATGGGAAGTCTTTTAAAAAGTACCTTTGGTTAAGTCCTTGAGCATGAAAACAACACAGTCTGGGAGCTGCTATGAGCTGACTTCCTCAGGCAGCCCCCCTCAGCTTCTGGGGTCAATAAACCTCCGATATTTCGTGCTGCAACAGTTGTTTGCTTCCTGTATCACAAGGGAATTCACTTTGGACCATTTTTGGAGACTTCTTAGTTCTTTCAAGCAAATTCAAGTGTTTATTAATCTTGATATATTCTATGACAACTTTGGTTTATTGCCATTGGTGAAAATGCAGGAATAATTTGTAAGACGTCTGAAGCTTGAAAGCATGGCACAAGACTGAGATAAAATAGAATGCTTCATCAGGCAAACCTAAGGTGCTGAATAAGATATAGGAGATGGATTCTCTGTAGCATTCATAATAGTTTAAAAGCTTAGATGCAGTGTGTGCCATCTGCAACCATGTCTTTGCAGTATTACTTATTAACAAAATTATAAAAAAATAATTGGCAAAATTTAAAGCATCTACCAGTGGAAGAGAAATAGGTTTCCTAAGTGCAGCAAAATACTGCTGAATACTGCAAAATACTTTTCCTGACAGTACTCTACTAGCAAATGAAAAGTTTGCCAGTCAGTAGTGGACAAAGAAGTCTCTACATGTTTTCTGCCTTTGTTTAACCTCAGGATTTTGGAAGTCTTTTGTATATTTTGGATTGCTACCTTGAAACTGTGAATGGCAGTCACATTGCCAAAGATCATTCTTCTGTAGTGCATCTGTCCTACCTTATTTCCTGCATAATGCAAGGCCACCTGCCTTATAAAAATGTTGCATGTTTATGTGTTGTTAGTTGTAGAAGCTTCAAAAGAGTTGAGCCAGTCTGACATTATTCTTCAGATGGCACTGACAGAGTTCATTCTGCATGGAATATATACATCCTATAGTAGTCAGAACCTCAGTATAATCAGTTATCAGCACCAATGCTTTGCAAATTTGTTTTCTGTAAGTGACTCATCTATTCATTAATTGTCCTCCTGCAATTTTGGGTGGCCGTGTCAGAGAGCAGAGCTTCATTTTCTCTTGTCCTGCTGTTCAGAAGTGAATGGTTGAAATGGCAGTCCTGGCCATGGCAAGCAGGATGCAGTTCCATACACAAGGGGCACATCAAGTTATACCCAGTCTTCTTGATCTTCATTGCCTTTTGTGGGCTGCATCTTGCACCTTGTTTGTACTGCAAGTGGTGTTTTCCTCTGTCATTTCCAGAGCCAGCTCATAGCAAGTTGGAGGAAAAGAATGGTGTCAAGGAGTCCAAAAATAGCATAAGCCCTTCATTGCTTCCCTATATGAGATATGGAGTGTAAATATTACCACTGGAAAAATGATCAGCTGGAAGCAGTCTCTTGTGACAATGCCTGGGTTATATTCAGCCTGTCAGATATGCTAAAGAAATGAGGCAAATCATAAAGCAGCTTCTGTTTTCTCAGAATAAAATGAGCATAGTTTCAGCCTGATCTACTTTCATGCACATTGAGTCAAAAGAGTCTGTATGGATAAGGCCATCACCAATTCCTTAATTAGTTAACTTTTTAATCAAGACTTGAGTAAGCAGATGATGATATGAGTTGAATTTGCTGAGCACTTTTGTCTGAAATAGTCCACACAAAGAACTGGCCTGAAGGAGATAAGTTCCAGGTTGCTATGCTAATCACCTCCCAAGACTCGCTGATGCACTTAGAAGTCCCAGATTTCTCCATTACCTCAGCTGTGAGAATGCAAGATGCCACTTCAGTGAGAAAGAAAACAGTTAAACATACATCTGTGGCATGAAATAATTGCTTCTCCAATTCTCTTCTGTACATTCCCACAGGGTATTCCAAGAAAGTAGATCAACTCCATTTTTAGCTCAGTCTTAAATTATTGAACATATTATACACCAGACCACTAACCAACAGAAAAACAGAATTCTGTGTATAAAAGAGCAGGATACTTTTTTTAGGGGGGAAAAAAAGGGAGGGGGGAAGTACTTCCTGATTGTTTGTGTGAGACAGGTATATTTTTATTTTAAAAATAAAAGCTTTTTCATCTTATGAAGATGCATTTCTGAGTATGGGAAGAATCATTATGGGGATGGCAAATGCCATGAAAGTCAATTTCCTTTTTATAAGCTTGCTTTCCCTATCCTAAGAAGGTTTTCTAGAATGTAATGTTAATTCATGCAGTGTAAGAAAATGCTGACTCTAATGTCTCCCACATTAGAGGTACACCTGCACTGCAGATAGGTGTGACTGATGTTCACAAAGCTATCAGTGTATTTGCAGAGCATTAAAGCCACCATGCTGCAGCGATCTGAAAAACAGTGACCTGAAAAACATTTAGTAAGTGTAAAACTGTATGAATTGCAAAAACGTCTTTATATACACTACCTCTAGAAGTAATAGCGAACTACTGATCCTAAGTCTTACTGGGCTAAGAGAAGGGTAAACAAATGAAAACCCTGTACTGGAAGTGTGCTAGCCATTCCATAGCAAAGCACAGCTGGCACAGGTATACCCATGGTGCCACAGTAACTACAGCCTAGCATTTGCTCTGCCCTCGAACTGCCCACTTTGCCTGCTACATGATCCCCTGAAAGGGAAGGGCACAGTGAGATGTATCTCCACTAGAGGGCAAACAGTAAAGACCGAAACAGCAAGAATTATGCTCCTTTGAGAGCAATCCAAATGCACGCAGTGGACATCTTTCCAAGTGGCTGACATTCAGCTAACGGCAGTAAAAAGAGCAATGAAACAATGGAGTAGGGCCTTAAAAAAAAAACATAGCTGCTTCAAACTGCTGCACATCATGCTGATCTGAAATCTGGTAAAGGCTGCTGTCAGCTCAAAATCCATCCTGACCACCAAGATGACTAACCTACAGTAAACTTCCACAGCAAAAATGCTGTGTCACGTCAGTGCTGAGCTATGCAGATGAGAGGATGAATGAATTATACAGGGCTTTTCGAATGCATCTGTGCAATCAGTGAGGACGAGTTATATAAGGCTCCTCTTCCTGATGAAGGGGAAAATGTTTGTCTGTCTTCAGCACAGTTCAACCAGGGACAGATTCCACGCAGGAGAGCACTGACAGGCTCCATTGTAAAAGACACAAAATAAGATAAAAGTTTCCCCTGCAATTCTCAAATGTTTCTCAGAAGGAACAAATTCTAGAGCCTGCACCAGGCTTCAATAAAACAACTTTTAGGCAAAGGATCTCCACAGACACAGGAAACCATTTGAAAACATTGCAGCTGCAGCACTCCTGTGGGTTGTGCAGTCCATGCTCCCTTTTGCAAAGAGGAGAGCTTGAAAAATAAATCTATGTACTTAGAGATGCCCATTCCATACTTGCATCCCCAATTTCCACTCTGACAGACATCTTACAGCCCTCTCTGGATGCGGCAGCCACAGCTCTTATCTTAAACACTCTTCAGCAGAACCATTTCTGTACTGCTGCTCATAGAGCCTCTTGCATTCACATATGAAACAAAATTTGTCTGATATTTACAGACACGGGAGGGCTTGCACACAAAAGGAGTGTTTCAGTGCCTACCTCACAGAGCAGTTGCTGATCCATCATGGCTAATTCTGGGAATAGACATGTTTTCCCCATTGCTTTAAGAAGGTATGAACAGATGGACAGAGAACTGGGAGTCCTCTCAGACTTCTGCTTAATATTTGGAGGGGAAAGGTGCCATTCCTGGATTTAACAGTAGGAACAGGTGTATCTCTGAGTATAGAAGAGTAGCTAAAGAAATTCCTGTTCACACAGTGAACTGCAATAACTGCAATAACATGATGCCCAGGAAACCCACAGTAAAGCATGCTGGCCTAGAGGAAGGTATTTTTTCCATATCTCTGCAGTGGGTTATGAGTACTAACATGGACAACTACCATAGCTCAGCTACTTGTGGTGGCTTGATTTAGAAAATGCCTTTGTGTTTTCAGAAGCTATACTGCAGTAAAAAAGTACTTTGTTCTCATAATATATATCTGTTAGTGCCTGTATGTGTACACTATGTGTGACAAGAGAAGACATGACCCAAAAATGTTCCAGGTACTAATTAAAAGTTTCCTGCACAAAACCTCTGTGACCGCCCCTGCTCTTCTCTGAATATGAATCTTTGTTCTGGTCCTTTTCTATAGTTGAAAGCCTGGCTAAACCTTCTTTAAGTCTTCTACCATTTTCTGATTCAAGCTGACGAGTAGACAGATTTCAGTGTTTATTTCCAGTGCTATTTGAAACTAACAGGTTCACTAGAGATTACTCCAATCACTGATCAGAACCCAATGGAGCAGCAGCACATGTGGGTTTTAAAGTGGTGTCCTCATATTTCATAACAGAGAAGGTGCAGCTTTCTTCTTATATGTAGCTCAGACAGAACGAGCCAGCAATAGTAATAGTAAAAACATATCCTAGCATGGTCCAGAGACCTGTTTTAAAACAATAACATTTAAAAAGTGAAAAGCTACCTTTGTGTCAGGCTTTTCTCTTTAATTGCTTTTTTGTTTCTGATATTTGTCTTTTTAACATAACAATCAGTATCACGATAATACCAAAACCCAGTAAGAATGAAACATCACAGGGAACAACAAGAACAAGAGCTTTACCTGTTTTTTCTAAAAATGCTCTGCAGGGAAGAAAAACATCTGTGTGTGTGATGCAACTTTTCTTTCTCATTTTTACCCTTCAGTCATTGACTTATAGGGTCATACCCTGCAAAGTCTACCTGACAAATGCACTTCTGATAGACATACGTTCAGTAGATCTGTTCTCAACAGCAACAGCGTTAATGTTAGCAGAGTAAGGGGCTTGTTTTACATACCTTTGGAGAGGAGATACCCCGCCATGGTAGGAACAAGGATGAGTACCCAAGGCACTGCTTGACATGAAAAAACACAGCTGTCAGTGATGAACCACCAGTGGGGTGGTTCTGGTATAACAGTGGGTATCTGGAATAACAAAAAACATTATAAGCTCTGAGTTTCTGAAAGGCTCAGAGAAGAATCACAAGCTTTGGAACATAATCACAAACTGTAGCTTATACCCCACCACACCAGCACAAACATGCTGAGGCTCAGACAGCTGCTAGCAGTTAAGCTGGAGATCATTGACATAAAATCTCAAGGCAGTACAGCTACAGCTGGTTGAATAAGAGGTCAGACAACTGTGAGCAGACAGGTAGATGAGATTAAAAAATATTTTCCGTCTTGGGTGAGCATCTTCAGGAATAGAAGTATGAGGAAATTCTTTTAATGTTGTCCCTAAACTGATGGGAGAAATAGGAAATCCTATTCTAGTATTCTCTGTTTGTCTCCATGTTGCTTTTTCAGTGTTAATACGTCTCTTAAAGCCGTAATCACTGTAAACACTAACAAATTTGCATGTCCATGTGCAGACACATCCCCAACAAAATAAAATAAAATGGGTTAGTTACTGAAATCAGCAGTACTGAAAGACTTGAACACAGACCAGGCTGGACTTTTTCTTAAGCCTAAGTTTAGAAAAAGTATTGGGACCGCACTGAAAAGACAAACACGTAGAAAACACTTTAAGAGTAATAGAGAACAAGGAAAGTGGAAAAAAAGGAAAAGAAGGAGAAGGAGAAGGAGAAGGAGAAGGAGAAGGAGAAGGAGAAGGAGAAGGAGAAGGAGAAGGAGAAGGAGAAGGAGAAGGAGAAGGAGAAGGAGAAGGAGAAGGAGAAGGAGAAGGAGAAGGAGAAGGAGAAGGAGAAGAAATCTGACACCCACATCTGTGAAGGTAGCGATAAAATTAGGATTGCCAAAATTCAACATGAATTCAAACTTCTAAAGGAAAATAAAGTTTTTAGTCAGCAGTGCTACACGCAGAAAACAAATAATAACAAAAACCCAGATGTGCCTCTCTGCAGCTCTCTCCAAGACTGAAGTAAATATTAAGGTGAATCTACATATGTTCCAAAATAAAATTAGTATTTTGACTGATTTTTTTAATAAAGATGATAAATAAAGATGAATCATCTTTTTTTATAAAGATGATTCAATGTGGAAATAGAGAACATGAATAAGGATATAGAAAGGGAAATTATAGCTCAGGTAGCAAGGTTAGAGCTAAATCCAGAGTACTCAGTAAATAATAAGCTTTTTGATGTTGGTACCATGCAACTAGAAAATAGCATGAATAGCACTGTATTTAAAAAAAAACCAAAAATGCAGATTTAGCCATTGGCTGTGATTATTTGATAATTAAGGTCACATTCACACAGTAGCAGATCACCTGGCACATGAAAGCCAAGCTGGACCAGAAGGAATGCATGATTTATGACTCTGTTGAATTAGCTATCACATACAATAATATGTTTATGCCAACTTTACACTTTCGGAAGAGAGGTGACTCTTGATCTAGAATAAAGTCTGCTGAGCTCCCTACAAAAAAAAGAAAAAAAAAAGGCTTAGAACAGTTTTGAACTGGCAGAGAGATTTAATTACAATTCAGTGCTTTGTTTTACATGGATAAGGTTTTAAACTAGTCCTTTCAAACTGGATTTACTGCAACATGACCACTGCCTAACATAGCCGTAATCATACCACGTAAGTATTCAGAGCAAATTTTGAACAGGAGAATAGGTATAAACTTAGGTGTAAATGGGACAAAACAATGACTAGTTGTACAAACTGTAAATTAAATGAAAACATGGTATCTTTGTTTAACAGCATACAGGAGTTTTCCTGTTTTCCAGACAAGTAAAGTCTCCTAGAGTTTCTGAGAGTAGACTTTTTCTGAGGCTTTTAATGTACTGCTAAATGTAAAATGAGATGATATAGCAGGGTGTTGGGCTATGTAACTCTGGAGATTATCCCCAGTCATATGAAGCAGGTTTTGCATTATTAAGGATATATATGACAACCAGATGAGTGGCTGCTTGGGAGTGTTTCTGCTGACCATTATGGTCAGCCTAGTGAGTTTAAAAGATTATCATCCCTAACATAATCTGTGTCTTTTACTGATTATACTGTAATGCTTTCACAAACTCTCAACACTTAGTTCTCTGTAGCTCCTACCTAAAGATTTTTATCATCATCCTTTCTTAATACCTACAGAAAGTACATTTTATTCCTTAAGAAGCAGTAAAATATTTGATAGAAAGGGGCTTCCCATATAAACTGTACTAATTTCAGTAGAATGTAGCAAAGCAATTGCTGTACTTTTCTTGCTTGGCTTGTACTACAAGGAAGTTTTACTTTGTTCCTGTATTGCTACCCACAATGCATCATTAAAAGCCCTTCTTGATGGCAATTATGTACACCTGATTACTTAGTAAGTCTGATCTCTGTGAGGTCAAGGCTAATCTGTTCTAAAATCCAGACCTTCTGCTTTTGTTTAATATAGCCCACTGAGATTAAAATGAGATTAGAGTTCATCTGATCAGGAGAACAACCTCTGCAGATGAATTCTTCTACTGTTTTTTTGCAAAAATCACTAGGTGGAATTGGTGTCTTGTAGTGGCCAGGGGTCCTATAAATAAGGCACTTTCTGATATTTTAATATTTTTTTTTTGCCCCCTGTGATAGCATTGAAACCTGATTTGGAGTATATTATTTCCTGGAGTCAGATTTAAATGTTAGTTTACATATGGAATACATGAATAGGGATACCAGAATGGGTGTTTTTTCTCATTCACCTTCATGTATTTGCAATTTACTACAGCAATAAAATTACAGTCAATGTAAATATGTGGAAATGGTCAAGCTGAACATTTAATGCAGTATTTAAAATTTTACCTGTTTTATTACCAAGTTCTCTTTTAAAAGTTTGTTCTTCTTTAAACTCATGTGAGTGCTAATTGTGGACATCAAAGACATTTTTAGTTCATCTTAGTTCAACAACTACATTATAGATATCAGAGAAACAAGCATAACTACGTGATTCAAATTTTATGCCTCATACTTGATTACTTGATTTGTGATGAAGCCAAGCATAATGAATGCTAAAACCCAAACGAAACTAATAGCAGTCTTCTGTAGTTTGGGGGGATTTTTGGGTTTTGGTGTGGTTTTTTTTCTTTAGTGTTTTTAGTGAAGCTCGTCTTCAATTTCAATCTTAACATAGTATTTTTATGTGTCATGGTTTTAAGACTGTCTTTTTAAATTTTTTCTTCACAAAGTTTGAGCAGAGAAAGTGAAAGAATGTAAATAAATCACTATTGGGTGTAAGAAAGCAAAATAATGATTATTCTAAACACTTCCATTGGAGAGGTAGAAATGTTTAAGAATCTCTACTCAAAACAAGGTTGGGGAGTTGGGCAGTCTCAGCCTGCTCGGCTTGTCTGCCTGCTTCTTTTGTGGCTGAAGATAACACACTGACCTTGACAAGCTAAGTCTAACAGGCTCTCTGCTTCTTGACTCTCTGCCTTCTGCCAGAAGGGTCTGGGGGGAGTCCTTCTGGCTGGGCGGGGAGGCCCCTTGGGGAAGGCCCCTTGGGGGAAGCAAAGGGGGCTTGGTCGTGCTTTTCTGTTAATTGTACATACTTGTAAATGTTGTGAATAGTGTATATCTGTACATATTCATTGTATTTCATCATTGATTGTAGTTTTGCTTGAAAATACAGCTTCCATTTGCTTCCAAACCGAGCTAGCCTGGTTATTGTCAGTGTCGGACAGGGATTTCAGCTCTCACACTGTTACATTATGTTAAAGTGTTAAGACTGTGATGTGAACCTAAAAGTGGAAGCAAGAAGTGCAAAAATATTTGGTCAATGTGTTTTAATTATCCAGATTTTATGAAATGCAAAAATAATATAACTGTCAATTCTGAAGATAATACAAAATAGCACTGGTATTATGCAGTGAAAATCTCTACAGGCAGAGAGTTCCAAAAGTGCTGTTTCTGCACAGAGAGGCTGCTTGTTGGCTGTCCTGGACTTCAGCCTGCTCTAGGTGAGGTCACGGTGTTCCTAAAGTAATTAACAAGGTCAGTCTCACCAGCTCAGTATGAACCTGAGATAATTCTGCTGAAGTTCGGAGCTAGAATGACAGAGAAGAAAACCTGGAATCTTGTCCTGGATGGCAGTAGTGCCCATGCTAGCAATGATATCAGGTTATGCTGCAAGTAGATTTCAGGATTTCTCAGTGTTGGAATGACCCTTAGCCATTTCACTCCACTGATGTAGGAGGTTATCTTTTGGGAGATGTTACTTCCTAACACTAGTCTGGGAATCACTGAACAACCCAAGTTAGATCCTTACCTTCTCTAGCAGTAAAGATTTATCTTTGGTCCTGTTTGTGTATCAGAGCAAAAGAAAAATCTCATTAAAACCCCCAAAAATGCATGTT
The DNA here is from genome assembly GCF_027791375.1 of Indicator indicator. Classification (NCBI taxonomy): domain Eukaryota; kingdom Metazoa; phylum Chordata; class Aves; order Piciformes; family Indicatoridae; genus Indicator; species Indicator indicator. The sequence goes on along the minus strand of NC_072053.1, from coordinate 45,346,603 downwards.
AAAAGAGCTGAATGAGTTCCTAAAAGATTTTCAGTGGAAGCAACAGAATGCTTTCTTTAATAGTATGTGTAATCACATTTTCTTAACCATGTGGGATGAGCTCCCATGTGTTTTTTACTTGAAAAGACAATACATTGAAAGTATTAAGTATCTCACTAAATCCTCTTGCATGTGAGGATATCAGTACCAGTACAGAAAATTTTACATTTTTATCAGCAAGCTCATAATTTGTAATCTTACCATATACAACTGTGTGAGTATATGAAGAGGAAAAGAAAAGCAGTGTTACTGTAGTCATCAGCACATTATAATAATTTCCTCTCTCTCTCTCTGACAAATTGCTTTGCATTCTCTCCTTAACAGAAAGCACAACTGATTTGTTTTTTTTGGTTGGTTGTTTTGTTTTGTTTTGTTTTGTTTTCTGTTTTCCTTTTCACATCCTGGACTGCATTGAAAGAAGTGTGGCTAGCAGGTTGAGGGAGGTATCTCCATCTCTACTCTGCTCTTGTGAAACCTCAGCTGGAATACTGTGTTGAGTTCTGGCACCCTGAGAGCCTAATTAACAAGCAGACCTTCTCAAGCAGGTCCAGAGAAGGGGCAGAAAGATGATCAGGGGGCTAAAGCACCTTCCCTGTGAGGCTAGGCTGAAAGAGTTGGGATTGTTCAGACTGGAGAAGATAAGACCTTGCATCCACCTTTCAATACTTAAAAGATTTCAATACTACAAGAAAGATAAGGAGGGACCCTTTGTCAGGGTGTGTACTGATAGGATGAGGGGTAATGGTTTCAAACTGAGAGAGAGTACATTCAGATTAGATATTAGCAAGAAATTCTTTACTGTGAGGGTCCCTGGACATGGTAGGGGAGGGTTGATCTTTAAGGTGCCTTGTAAACCCAAACTACTCTATGATTCTATGATTCTTTAAAGATTGCTTGTGTTGCTTGCAACTATTCAGAGATTCATAGATTCATAGAATACCAGGCTGGAAGGCATCTCAAGGATCATCTAGTCCAACCTTTCAGGGTGTGAATATAGTTTAAATGAGATGGCCCAGCACCCTGTCAAGCTGGGCCTTGAAACTGTCTAATGTAGGGGAATCCACCACCTCCCTTGGGAGCTTATTCCAGCGTCTTAATAGCTCAAATGGTGAAAAAACTGTTCTGGCATGCAGTCCAAATCTCCCCAGTACCACTTGTACCCTTTCCCCCTTTTCTTCAGCCTGTGACTCTTCTGTAAAGGGAGTCTCCCCCTTCATGATAGCTGCCTTTTACATACTTGTACGTGGTTATGAGGTCTTCCCTAAGCCTTCTCAAGGCTGAACAAACCCAGTTCTCTCAGCCTTCCTTCACATGACAGATCTTCCAGTCCTCTAATAATTCTTGTGGCCCTTTTCTGGACCCTTTCCAGCCTGCTCACATCCTTCTTGTATAGTGAGAACCAAAACTGTACACGGTACTCAAGGTGCAGCCTGACCAGCACCGAGTAGAGTGGGAGAATTACATCTTTATCCCTGCTTGTGATACACTTATGAATGCAACTCAGCATCCTGTTGACTTTCTTTGCCACTGCAGCACACCATTCACTCACATTGAGCCTTCTGTCTACCAAACCCCCCAGGTCCCTCTCCACAGTGCTGCTCTCAAGCCAGGTGGCTCCCAATCTGAGCTGCATTCCTGGGTTATGTGTTCCCAGGTGCAAGACCTTACCCTTGGCCTCATTAAAATTCATACAGTTCCTTCTTGCCCACGCAAACAGCCTGTCAAGATCTTCCAACATTTCAGATATTTTGGCATGATAAACAACGCAGACATTTAGTTTACACTGGTATTTAAAGGTCAAAAGAACCTGCAAATTTATTTTATTTACTATGTTATTACAGAAAAATTCTTAAATTACTCAGAAATATTAACTTGTATGATTGAATCATACAACTTCTGTGGTTAGTGTGATAATGGAAAATATAGTTACTGAGTAACTTCAATGTCTTGGTGCCCAGCTAATTGCATTTTGTAAAGCATGACTTATAGGTTGCACAGCTAACATAGTCCACTTTCTGCCTGAATGTTATTTAATGTAATACTACATTATTTTGCTTAGAAGAATGATTGATTCTTGATTTATCTTAGTGGCTGAAAATGGAGCTTTAATTTCTTAAGGCAATTTTGTTGCTAAACCTTCACATTATCCAATTCACAACAGAGCTGTGGTGGACTTCTTGGTAAATATTCTACCTGCTTTTTTCTTTTTAAATGCATACGACTTTGTGAGTGGTAGGAAAACTCAAACTCACCTTATTGCTGTTGTCCGCAATTTTCATGCAAAAGTTTGTTCTCTTAAATCATGAAGCCAGAAGAGCACATGATCTGCATACGCATGTGGGAAAAACTAAGGGCCAAAGTAGTAATGATCTTTATAATCATAGCATCATACAACTATAGAATGGTTTAGGTTGGAGAGGTCCTCAAAGATCACCTAGTTCCAATCCCCCTACCATAGACAGGGATGCTTTCCACTTAAACCAGGCTGCTCAAATTAGAAGTTGAAGATGCATTCAGTGTTGAATACTGTCTCTGAAATTATTTTCTAAATGCCATTTCCCTTTCTTGATTCTTTGCCATATGCTATGTAAAGCAATACAGCTTTGTTGGTTAGAAGAGAAGAATAAACTTCCCACTCCCCTAAGTTAGGAAATACAGCCTTTTTTTTTGTTTTCAGTACTCACAGAAAGAGACCACTATTCTGTAAACCCAAAGCTGACACACAGCTGATGTTGCACGACTGCTACTAAAGTGAAAGGTCTCTTCCAACAACTGTTTTTCAACAAATATGTTAAAACTTTTCCTATATATCAGAGATATAAGACAAGCCAACATAAAAAAATTAATATTGGGAAAAATTTGGCCCCTTTATAAAAATTGGGGGGTTTGATTGAGAACTGCATTATTATTCTATCATCTCAGAGACTGTTTTGCTAGAAAACAGATTACAGACCACCACACAATTGTCTATCAAAGTCTTTCTTGACAGATACAACTTATGATGTCTGACAGTGGGATGTTGTATAACAGCCATCAGTTTAGCTAAATGCCACAGAAGGTAGATTTTATAACTGACAGACCTTGCTGAAACTAATAGAGCAGAATAGTGGAAAACGATACAAAAAACCCAGTCAACTAAGATGGTATTTTAGGTTAGACTTTGAATAAATATTGTTAAAAGGTAAGACAGCATCACTAAAATCATGGAATGCCACTATGGAGGTGACTGCAGTTTTAAAATGTGAATATGTTGTTAAAATGAGGGCTAGAATCTGACTATTCATACAATTACGAAAAAATGGGCAAAGCTGCACCTAAGGAAAACCAAATAAACTGGAGTTACAGAAGCTGTCACATGTTTATTTATATATGATGGAAATCAATGCCTGGAAACCATAGGAGTGTCACATTGACTAAAAGAATAGCTGATATCTTTGCTTTCAGAAGGAAAGCATATGGCTTTCAGAAGGAAGATTTCATAAACCATATCAAAGATGGAGAAGGGACATGTAGAGACATGCTACAGCATGTGAGAGAGGCCAAAGGGATGAGATTTAACAAGGCTAAGTGCAGGTTTCTACACTCTGGCCACAACAACCCCGAACAGCTCTACAGGCTGGGGACAATGTGGCTGGAGAGCAGCCAGGCAGAAAGGGACCTGGGACTGCTGGTTGATAGTAGGCTGAACATGAGCCAGCAGTGTGCCCAGGAGGCCAGGAGAGCCAATGGCATCCTAGCCTGTATCAGGAATAGTGTAGCCAGCAGGACAAGGGAGGTTGTCCTGCGTCCAGTTCTGGGCTCCTCAATTCAAGAGAGATGTTGAGGTACTGGAATGTGTCCAGAAAAGGGCAACGAAGTTGGTGAGGGGCCTGGAACACAAACCCTATGAGGAGAGGCTGAGGGAGCTGGGACTGTTTAGCCTGGAGAAGAGGAGGCTCAGGGATGACCTCATTGCTCTCTACAACTACCTGAAAGGAGGCTGTAGCCTGGTGGGGGTTGGTCTCTTCTTCCAGGCAACCAGCAGAATGAGGGGACACAGTCTCAAGTTGTGCCAGGGGAAGTATAGGATGGGTATTAGGAGGAACTTCTTCACAGAGAGTGACTGCCCATTGGAATGGGCTGCCCAGGGGGGTGGTGGAGTCGCTGTCCCAGGAGATGTTCAAGAATAGACTGGATCAGGCACTTAGTGCCATGGTCTGGATAGGGCTTGGTGACAGGCTGGACTGGATAATCTTGGAGGTCTCTTCCAACCTGGCTGATGCTATGATTCTATGACCCAACCCAAAATATTCTATCACTCTATTGTTTAGAAAAACACATATTCTCCCAGAGCTTTGAGACCTGCAACAATTTGTGATCACTGGTGTTTGAAAAATTGCAGTCCAACTCTGTGACTTCACAGCAAAGAGGTGGGTCCCTCTGCATAGGATGGCCTCCAATATGCTGTGCAGCATCCATGAGGCAGGCAGCTCCTTCATGTCTGTGAGGAGCAACTGGGGAGAAGGGCTTCTCTCTGCCTTGCACCTCCCCTCTGCAAGACATGCACCTGTGAGTTGCACCAAGCCATGGCTGCTCACCCTCCTGCAGATTCTCACAACTGCCCTAGAAGCTTTGTTTGACAAGGTCACCATATCTGAAGACCAGACATGAAAGATCAGCTGTGCAAAACTACCTAGCACTTTAGCTGCAGTTTTGGTGGGAAATTTCCTCCTTCAGTCACCATTTCACTTTTTTTTAATGTATTAATCATCAGTTTAATGAAATTACCAACAGAACGTGTCTGATATGAAAACAAATTAAAAAAATAACTACATTCCCAGTTTCTATTGACAGCAAAGTCCTTTGTTTTTAAAGTAGCATTGCAAGCAGCCAGCCTCTTGCTCTCACTCTCCCAAAATAAAATATCAAGTCAGGATAAAACTGAGTTATAACTAGTCTAGCAGGATTTCAGACACCACAACAACACCTTGGCAATTCAGGTAAATCCATGACTGATTCACCCAATTTGAACTCTTGGAATAACTTGACCACAGATTAAATAAAACTAAACATATCTCTTGGGCCCTCTAGAAAGCAGCAGAAATCACTCATAGAGGAAATAATTTTGCCAAAGAAGATTTGGCTTTTACGTTCTGCAAGCAAGCCCACACATGCCATTTCAGTGGAGTTAGCTGTGTCCTGAAGGCACCTAAAACCCAAATTCTAAGGCTCAGCCTTTGCTAAACAATGCTTCTGCCAATCTCAACCCTTTTTCAATTGGCACATCTGTAGATTGTAACAACATGCAAACAGCCTGTATGCAAAGGATAAGATTTGGAGAAGTAAAGTTCTATTTGAAACATGAAACACAAATGTTTACTTGAAGAAACACTCATGGATATACGTGATAAAAGACTTCATGAGCCATAAGAATGTGCTTAGATTTCTCATTAGTGCTGAAAAATACAAATCTGATTGCCAAGTTTAGAAGGGAACCAACCTGTAATTTATACCATACTTACAGTACTTGGTTTAATTTTAACTGTGTGTGCACATGCGAAACCTTCTCTGACCTGGGGCACGGTACATAGCATTTACTGTTCAATACAAAAAAATCATGAAAGTGCTACTCTTTTCCAGAGATGACAGAAATCAGTGAAGATCTTTACTCATTCTTGGTATTAAAATAGAGTTAAATGGAATGTACTTTGTCTCAAAACAAGTCTTTAAAAATACGACTTAAATGTAATTTCCTGCCTCTTAAACACAGATAAAGAGATAAAGAAGCTGTCACAAGTTTGTAAGGGTCAGTGAGACAGTCCTAATCTGTCTGGAAGTAATGGGAAAACAAGTTTGAGCAGGACCTTCCCAGCTCTTTTGGGATTAAGTGGTGATCAGTGGAGATTGCGTTCAAGGTCATACTGGCCGTTGGTACTTGGATGGAGACTTTCAGGTTTTGTAGGAACTGGTGCTGGTGGTCCAGATGGAGATACCTGCAAAAGTCAGCATCTTTTAGATCTGACATAAAGCTAGCTTCTCAGCATTAGGGATCACATATCTGGAAAAAAAAATCCTCACATCAGGTAATTGCACCTGTCTTCTCAAATTGTTCTTAATGTAATGAACATGTTACAGTGAACCTTAGAATGTTTACTGGGTGATGCATTTGAATTCTTTGAATATTTAAATCATCTTCCAAATAGTCTCATTTGTTTACTCCTATCGTAGCCTGCATGTTAAACTGCATTATAATCAAGATGGATTAAAAAAAAAACCCAACCATGCATGATTAATTCCAGATCCCTTTATTTTATTTTCTCTTATGTGTCAACTGTGTAAGTAATTCTTTGCTGCTTCTCTTAAACTGCTGAGTTGGTCTGTTTGCTCGCTTGATTCTTAAAAAGGCTACTGCAATACACCAACAAGATTGTTGAACATCACTTGTGATCAGAATTATCCTACAGAATATAAGTTTGCAAGCTTGGGAAATTTGGCAAGGTTTTGGGGCAAATTTATGTAAAAAGCTCTGAATGAATGCAGGAAGATTACATATACTTGAATTATTTAGTTTGATAGAGTATTCCACTTACAAAACCTGTGTATCTTGCTTTCTGAAAGCTTCTCCAAATACCCATTTATTTTGGTTCCAACTTTCCTTTTACATTCTGATTCCAGATACTCTTATTAGTTTGAAAAGTCTGGGGTTTGTGTTTTGTTTGGTTTTGTTGTTTTTCAGTTGACTGATTTTTGATGCTGCTTTAAACCACTCTTTTGATCCTACTCTAAAATTCAACGTAATATGACTCAATGCCATGACCTCTACTAAATGCAAAGTCCAGTGTGTCAGCTATTTCTTGAAAGACTTTTGTTTCTATTGCAACCACTGAAAGTTTGGAAACTCTGCTGAGAGGTTTTAATTCATGGTATAAGCACTTCTGGTGCATGCGTGCAGGACTCTTTAACTGAGCAATGTCAGTTGGTACTATGCACACACGATGTAAAAAGGAAATGACTCCATGACTTTCCTTTCCTTTCACTAGAAATGTCAAGAGGTTAGTGCTGACTGCAGCCTTAAATTGTTTTTTGACATCTTTTTCTCCTTCATGCTGCCTTCTCTGCATACCAGCTCTATGCATAAGTTAATCAGCAGATTACAACATTTATTTCATAAATTCTCTCAGTTTCACATCTCACTATTAGAGGAAGATTTTTACCTTGTATTTATTTCCCTGAAACACTTCATGAGGGCAGAGGAGATTACTTGAAAACTAGATTATTGCAGATACTAAGAAAAACAGCTTGAAATTCATTGAGTGCAAGGAATATGAGAAGACTGAACGTAAGGATGAAGAAAAGGAAGAAAAGGGTAATTACTCTGTGATGGTATAGCAATGAAGACAATTTAATTTGCGAGATGAGTACGGTCAGTGGGAGACATTTCCCTTGAGCTCTGCTTGGACAATGACTGAGTCAGAAATAAATTGTGTAAGAAATCAGAATTGTAGCTAATATTGAGTTTGACTTCTATCCCTCAGGCACTCCTAAGTGTTGTGAGTCACAGGGAGCAAAGGGTTTCAGGCTGAGGTTCCAAGTAACTTGATATGTGAAACTGCTGGGAAATCAGCAAGGAAGTTGGAATCCATCCACCAAATCAACAATTGTTCCTAAGGCTGCTGACTTGCCAGCTTGCAGGTGTTTTTATAAATGAGGCTGGTAAACTACAGATTACAGCAAAATGAGCACTCTTGCTGACTTCAGTACAGCTCATTGGGGTTACATTACAGCTCTTGGATACAAGTTGCTTCAGAGGAGCAAATTACCACATCTGAAATAGAAAGTCATCTGAAAGAGAAAGTCATATTGCTCCATCCTGCTGTTTTTAGGAATTTTACTTACCCTGTAAGTAAAAATAATCATCTTGACATGATAGCTCAGATTTTAAAGTAGATTTCAAGAATGATATCCCATACAATATTTTTTTAATATTACATCACTAGATGCTAGGCTGTGGTGGTTCTACTATGGTTTGGACCTCTTAAACCTAGACTAAGAGGAGGAGTTGTACTTTCATTAATGTAGACTGTCCATTGAAGATACTGGCATGCTATGAAGACAACATTTACAGTTGTGATGTCTAATTAGTATTTTAAATATTACATTAGAAAAACATGTTTAGTGTTTTGTAAACATGTCCCAAAAAGCCATTTTCTTTTAAAGCTATATGCCACTTGTATTTTCCTATCACTGCATTTGCTAACAGAAACTGGAATCAGAAAAGCAGTTAGCATTACTCTCCTTAACAATGCTGTTTGTGGTGCTCACTGTAGCTATTGAGAATACAGGCAAAGCCCCCAGACTTCTCATGTCTTAAACTCCAAAGAAACGCTAAAAAATGTTCAATACTTTTCAAGTAAATAATTTGTTACAAAATGTAAATTTGCATTACAGCTGATCACGACAAATAGTAGTGGTATCAAGACAGTTTCAAAAGGCATGAATTAGCAAGTAGAATCTAAACTACTGCAAGTGAAACAGAAATATCAGATGATATTAATAGTAAGACAGCACTTACAGCTGAAAGTAAAGAACACTGTTTATATCTTTAAAAGCTAAACCTGCAAGTCTGGTTATATGGGGTGGCAGCAAACTGCAGTAGTTATGCAGCGATACTGGTCTATATGCCATTTTATCTTACAGTTTCCTCTCTAGAGAGGACACTACCATTATATATATGCTCACCTTTTATTTCCCAGTACATGGAGTGCGGATCAGAAACATTCCTAATGTCAGGCACTTACAAGATTTACTCATCACTGAGAATTTAAAGTTCTTTCTAAATATAAAGCTTTAATAGCCTCTTCAATGTGGGCTGCTGGAAACATATTATTGTAGTTAATTTTAAGAAGCCTGCTTTAATTTTTATGCAATATACTCCTAAGAATGTAATTGTCAGTTAACCAAACAATTTCTGCCTCTCAGACACTGTCACTTATATCCAATTTATTTGCTTCTTACTATAAACAAGTAAATGATGCCACATACTTGAAAGATAAAGACTACACCAAATTTAACTTTATGTGGTAATCTTTTTCACCCTCTTTCAATTGTTTTACATGGCAAAGTGCTGAAACGATTTTGATATTTCAACTGTCACCTGTTCCCAGCTGCAATTAGCATTTAAAAGCTTAACATCAATTTTCATTCAAATATGCCGCCTCTGTAGTCATGGTAACCTCCTCAACAGCTTCAGAAAGTAATGCTATAATACTTAGAGATGTTGTCATTCAGGATTTTTTGTTTGGCTCACTCCTCCTTCCCTCTCCTGCACACAAGACACTTCTGTGCTTGCTCTTACCAAATTGAAAGCACACAACAGTAAGGGAAGAGCCAAAACATAAATAATTTATTTATATATATATATATATACATATATAAAAAATTATATATATATGTATAAAAAACAAAAAAAAGTTCTACTCCATGGTGCAGTAAACATATACAAGGTATAAAAAACCTGTCATATTCGGCATATGTAAAAAAGAAAGCCTAGTCATGTATACAAATATGCAGACGCAGAATCCAAGTACTGAATGAGTATCTCTTTTCTCTTCACTTAAGAAGAACTCTTGAGGCAGATGTAAGACAAAGACGGTTTTATTCAAATAATCTAATTATTCTGAATGTAACTAGGATATACTCTGACACTTTTGTGAGAAAAACATGGAATTTGTTTCACTGTTATTTATCCTATTAGTTGCACTAATTTAACTGTAGTCTTTTGTTTCTGTCATCATTATTATGCAGCATTTATGTGAGAAGAGGTCATCTGATTAAAAAATGCTTAAGTTATTGATAGGCATACACATATCTGTTACAGATTTTATTCTCCTTGGCTTGCAATATATTGTTGGGGGAAAAAGCAGCACAAGTGCACAGAAACAGACGGATATTACAATTCAGATACATGGAGTTTTGGCTGCTAGATAATATAATTACAGGGGACACTATAACATGATTATAGGGGGTTTTCTACTTTGTGGTCATTCACAGATTTCACCTGCTTCCACTTTTACTTCAGAAATGGATAGAAGATGGGGTAGTGCACATATGGCCATCTGTGAAGCCGAGAGAACATCTTTTAGGTATGTCTTTTGAGTGGTTGCTTCTCACCGACTGGTAAGTGAAAAGTAGAGCAACCATAAGATATCATATGAGCATGCTTCCCTTTAATCTGTTATCACCGTAGAGCAGGCACAGGCTGGGTATTTGATATGTAGCTATATCATCTGGATCTTGCACATAGATGGATACAGGCAGTAAATCTGCATTTTAAGTAATTCTTACCTATGTGGTGGCTATAGAAGGATGATTTAAACAATCTCCACTTGTCTCTTTCCATCATCCTGAGCCTGAACAATGCAAGTCTGGATAATCAATAGCCGCTATCAGCTGTCAGCCACAAATGAGAGCCCTCTAGTGTGTAATGTGAAATAAATGTAAACCACCTGTGCAAATTCTGGCTTTGAAGGGTACTAGGTATGTGTGAGTCAGCCAAAGCTCTCACTAGAAATTGGTAAAATTTTGGAAATATCTTCTGAAGCTTTCGCATCTTTTTCATGTTCACATTGTCTCTAAGTTTTGGGTTTGCCATCTCATAACTCTTTAGAACTTGTGGATGTTCAATCAATGCCAAGGAAACCAAAATGGCCCATGGTGATGAAACAGAATAATCACCCAAGGCCTACCCAGACAGACCTTATTTTTCAGTTGATATCCTAATTAAAAGTGAAGATACTTGCAATGGCCATGTTTTATCATTTAACCAAAATTCTTACTTTTTCTATTCTTCATGAGGCACCAAGTAGTAGTTATTTTCCCTTTGCTGCATGATGAAATCAGAATTCAAAATTAAGAAGGTAGAAATTATATAAATCCAAGTTATTCTCTAAGCCAAAGGGACTGAGAATTCACCATTTACAATAAGCTTTTTTAGCTGCCCTGACCCAAAGAAGGTCCTTCCGTGGTGTTGGCACACCAACACTAGACTATTGTTTATCCACAGATTGCCATGAGGGTTTTTCTATGGAGTAGAAGTGCAGGTGGTGCTTCAAAAGAGCAGCACCTGTGTACTCTAGTAGGTCTACAGCACACAGCAAGAGAAATCATCCATGACAGAACTGCATTTTAACAGTTCTACTGTATTTGAATCTTGAAGAAATTAGTTAGCAAAGCACAATTTATTGGGAAATAACTATGTTGAAAGATGGAGACCAAAACAGAAAAAAGACGTTTCTGGCTATGAACTTCCTGTTTTCTAGGGTTCCATGTATTGTTATTGTTCTCTGCACAGCAAAACACAACACCCCTCCCCCCCCCCCCAACAAAACAAACTAACAAAAAGAAATGCAGTTGGAAGAATTTCTCATAATGAATAAATTCGTGATGAATAATAATGACTTTATAGTGGACATACTGCCTTCCCTAAATTCAAAATCAAAATGCAGTGTGTTTTTCAGTCATCTCTTGGTTTGTCTTCAGAGCCATTTGGAAGACTATTTTGATCAGAAGACAGAATAAAATCATAGAACCACAGAATGGCTTGCGTTGGAAGGGACCTTAAAAGATCATCTAGTTCCGCCCCCCCTGTCATGGGCAAGGACACCTCCCACTAGACCAGATTGTGCAAAGCCTCGTTCAGCCTGGTCTTAAACGCTCAGGGATGAGTTGTGCACGACTTGTCTAGACAACCTGTTCCAATGTCTCACCACCCTCATAGTAAGGAATTATGCCGAGCGTCTAATTTAACTCTACCCTGCTCTAGTTTAAAAACATTACCCCTTGTCCTGTCACCACACGCCCTTAAAAAAAGTCCCTCTGCAGCTCTCCTGTAAGCCCCCTTCAGGTATTAGAAGGCCGCCATACGGTCTCCCCGGAGTCTTTTCTTCTCCAGGCTGAACAACCTCAACTCACTCAGCTCGTCCTCGGGTGCTCCAGCCCTCTAAAAAATCACCACATTCCTCGAGACTTGTTATCTGTGCTAGAAAAGATGAACTTTACCCTCACTTGATAAAGGAGAAAATAATAAAAATAAGTCAATCCTGGCCATCCCGCTTTAGCCAGTGGCCAAACCAAGGAGCGGAGGCGCAGCAAGACGCTGCTGGCAGCTACACTCGCGACGACCCCGGCCGGGGGCGGGCCGTCCCCTGCCCCGCCTGTACGGGGCGGGGCGGATCCCGCGGCCACCGCCCGCCGCAGACAGAGCGGAGCGGCGCTGTGGCGGTGACAGCGCCTGCCCGTTCGTTGTCGCGTGCCCCTGCCCCGGCCGAGCGTTCTGCGGGCCGGCGCGCAGCGCAGCTGCGGGTGAGCGTTATCGGTGTACGCGGGCAGGGTTTGGACTGTAGCGGCGGCACAGGGTATCCCCTCCCCAAATGACCGCCCCCATAGTTGGTACCCAGCTGCTGAGGGGTGCGCTGCATCCCGAGCCCCCGGTCAGTGCCTTTCTGGGTGCGGGGCTGTGGCAGCACTCCGGGGTTGGATCTGCGCCCATTTCGGCGAGGAGAAAAGTTTGTGCGGCATAGGAGGGTGCGGAGCAGAGCGGTGAGAACTCGGGCTGAGTTAGGCGAGGCTCTGTCACATCTCTGCTCGCAGCGGGACGGGGAAGGTGCGTCCGCGCTTCACGGGGAGCCGGGGACTGCGCTCGGTCGACGAAGGGACCAGGGCGAGCGGACGAGCAGGATGGTGGACTGGAGGTGGCGGTCTGTCTGGGCGCTGCTGGGGGTGCGACAGGGCAGAGGACACCCTGGGGGCTTCTCCCATTTCCCGTTCGCGTGATTTATAACGGTGCAGGACTGATCGTAAATTGCCGTAAATTGCGCAAGGATTGGTGTATTTCGCTCTTACTGTTTCTGTGGCAGAACTGTGAGCAGAGTGTTTCTGTGAGCAGCAACTCTAGGGTGGAAAATAAAATATATCCACTGTGGTACTGTTATCTTATAGAAGAAGTATGTCTCTGTTATCACATAGTCTAAGTATGGAAGTTATGCATAGAAATCAGGAGAAACTGCACGTGACAAGGTTTATGTGAATAACTGCATGTAAGGCATCTAATTCTGTATTTTAAAATAGCAACCAATATCCTACTGGTTAACAGATTGTTTGATTTTCAGCTATTACTAGAAATTTCTTAAGTGGTGTAAAAACATTTTTTTTGGACCGTAATAGTAAGGACTAATAATTAGTTTTATTTAGAAAGCATTTTGCATTTTGTGTCATATAACAGGCAATTGACCACACATAATGCACATGTAACTGATGGATAGGTGACCTGTATTTTTCAAATTCAGTAACCAAAGTAGTGTTTTGTTTCCTGCCGTAGAACTGCCATTTATCTAATATATTCGGCTCTGACATACATGAATGGTCCTTCTAATATAGTTTAATTTCTCACAGCTTCATTTGTTTCAAGGTCAACTTTTGTGTTAATTTAAACTATTTTCTTAAGGATCACTTAGAAAATATACTTATGGCATTGGTAGTCTTAGTAACTTCCTACGTTTGTAGCCAAATGTGTAAGATAAACTAAAACAAAAGCCGAGGTGAATGGAAATTTTGTCTTGGCTGGTCCAAGTAAATGTCCTGTGTCTGATCAGAAGCAGAGTTCTCTGCGTAAACTTGATTTGGTTTTGCAGAGGACTCGAAGAAACTGGCTGTCTAGATCTTAATTTTGATCCTGCTCCAACAGTGTAGTGTTTTACCTATGTGTCAATGACTATTACTGTAGATATGCAAAAATTTTTAATTAATATCACCCCAGCTGCCTAAAGGTTGGATGAGATACTTGTTAGCACTTTGATTGCATTTTCATACATGGTGGAAAATAATTACAGAAGGTAGTAATCTTTGGTATAGCCATTAAAATAGTAGTTTCTTCCTTTTTATGCAATGTTTGGGGACAGTTTTTACCTTTCACTAGGACTTTTTTTTTTGGTCAGCAACTGAGGAGAATAGTGGCTCAGAGATATAGAATTATCTGAGTATTGATGGAGTTATCCACAGGGTTACTGCTGAAACCAAACATCTTGTGCCTGATGGGATGTGACAGAGGTTTATGTCACAGTTGCTAATATTCTGCTTTAAATTATACATTTTACTCCGTCTGTAAAGTGCATTTTAGAAGATCCTATTCACGTGCTGTTTCACTAATATTAATATCATCTGTTTTTTTTAAGATGAATGAATACTTCTTATGAAGAATAAAGTACTTGATTTGGGGAAAATTCTTAAAGCACTTCTAACTTCAAAGCTGGAGAAAACTATGAAGGAAAAATCCAACTGAGTCCCTCAGCATCTCAACATAGAACGCAAAATGTCTCTTGAGAAAAAAACTGCTGCTGATGTCTTGGAGGAGTGGTGTTTGGAGGAACTACTGTTTGGTTGCAGGCGGCACCAGAATGTTAGGAAAAAACTGAGACTAATACGAATTATAGGGCTTCTTGTCAGTGTAGTGGCCATTAGTACTTTCTCTCTTTCGATTAGTGCCTTTTTCAAGGTGGAACGACATAGCATGGTGTTGGCTGGCAGCCTAGGTAGCCAAAAGCTGGTGCATGGGCACCAAAGAACTCTGTTGGATTTCACGGAACAGAATGAAAACGGCACTCCAGACCTGCCTGTTTCTATGAAATACGAAGCCCAGCAAGACAATGCAACAGATGATCATGCCAAGGGAGAGTACCCTGAGGACCTTTTCTCTCTTGAGGAGAGAAGACAGGGAGCCGTGATCCTCCATGTAATTGGAATGATTTACATGTTTATAGCCTTAGCCATAGTCTGTGATGAGTTCTTTGTTCCTTCCTTGACTGTCATCACTGAAAAGCTGGCCATATCTGATGATGTTGCAGGAGCAACCTTCATGGCTGCTGGTGGGTCAGCCCCAGAACTCTTCACTTCTTTAATAGGAGTGTTTATATCCCACAGCAATGTTGGCATTGGTACAATAGTGGGATCTGCTGTGTTCAATATCTTGTTTGTTATTGGAATGTGTGCTTTATTTTCTAAAGAGATCTTGCACCTTACTTGGTGGCCACTCTTTCGAGATGTTTCCTTTTACATCATTGACTTGATCTTGCTAATCATCTTTTTTCTGGATAACCTGATCATGTGGTGGGAAAGTTTAACACTCCTGACAGCGTATTTTTTCTATGTGACTTTCATGAAGTTCAATGTTCAAGTAGAAGAATGGGTGAAGAAATTTTTGAACAGGAACAAAGTTGAGAAGGTAACAACAGTGGATGCTGAAGGAACGGTTGGTCAATTTTTAATTAGTATATATTTAATAATGTTTTTGTAAGTGCTGAGCCATTCTGTATCATAAGGCTCTTGATATAGTAGAGTAAGTAATGTAAAAAGTTTCACTGATTTGCTGTAAGGTCTTTTTTGTTTAATCAGTCCAATAGGATTTAAAATATAAAACTGGAGGTAGCCTTCTAGTAATTCAATACCTTTTAAGTCCAGAATGGTCCTAATCACAGAAAGCAAGAAAAAATGCCAGCAAAAAGACATAAGCCTTGACTCAGCATTTTGGGACATTGTTGAGGTCAGATATATAGCTACTACTTTTGGATTAAGCAGTAACAATATCCTGGAAGGATCTTGTGGCAAAATTTGCTTTTTCAAAGACTTTTTAAAGCACATTTTTCTTAAAATAAAGGCAAACAATTCAGAACAGTATACAAAAGTATTTTTATACATGTTTTTGAGTATTAATTTTCAGTTATAATTAGTATCAATTATATAGAAAAAATATCTGGAAAAAAACCTGTAACCACAATGGCAAAAGGCAGATGTTGTCTCTTGGCATAGAGGATTTCTCATTCATGGTATTTGCAACTAAGGAAATTAAATTTTGGTGTAATACCTGTCCACAAGTAGAGAAGGGCATTTATGCACAAAGGGCTCACAGGGTCTCCAGCAATTATCATTTTGTAAACAACTCTCCTCGTAAAGCAGGCTATATTTAAGGGACTTAGGAAACTCATTCCATAAAGACTTATATATGTGGTGGTACGCTAATTGAATATTTAATACTGAAATTGGAATATCTGATTATATATAACAATACTCTTATTCATCAGGTAAGGTTTTATTATCCAGTAGTTATTCAGAGCATCAAGGAACTGTTCACTGTTTTTGTTGCTTTCATTTAACAGCCCTTTATGAGTGGTTCAGAAGAGTTACAATCCAATGATATAGATGCATCGGTGTATAAATAGGAGGATAGAGAGGTAGAGCACATACCACTGTAGAGATGGGCTACCTGACTCTGACTTAACAGAAGTTAATGATGATTCTGCTTACATGCCTAACTTCTGAGAGAGACATTAGTACTTTAGCAGTATAAACAGGTGTCTTCAGTTTCAGGACGAGCCATGAAAATACCCACAAAAAATAAATTCAGAAAAGTCTCTTTTATTTTCTTTCTTCTTTATTAACTCGTGTACACTTACTTAAAATATTTTCCATTTTGTCCTGTACCTTCTCCAAAATCAGCATGTGCATCTCAGCATGCTCATCTTCATCTTTCTCAAAATGCATAAGTGGGATTTTTAAGTAAATTAAAGGAAGGGTCAACACCAACAAACTATTTTTCCCTGGTGAATGAAGGGCTTTTTTAACTATGTTAGTTTCCAAATAATGTAACATTTCACAATGCACTGTAAGTGCTTTGAAAGTTTGTGCCAAATGTGTGTAATGGTTAGAAGAGTCTGTGGTATGTGAAACAACTCTTCAATGCAGTCCAGAAACTGAATTTGAAGCAAGTGCATTGGGTTGCCCAGGATATAGGGTGAGGTAGAGTGGCTATATGCCCTTGTAAGTGCTCAGTTATCTTAAACTGGATAGAAGAATAAATTATTTGTGACCCATATTGAACATACGAAATATGTAAAGTGCTCTAGATGGATTTAATTTTCAAAAGACTTTTAGGAGCATTCATTTTTTGATATGTTATTTAGTGTTTATTCGTAGTAAAGGTGCACAGAATTCTGGTACAGATTTAAAAATCAGAAAACCAGCTACTTTTCCTAAAAAATGAAAGCTTTGGACCTTATGTTTCATGAAGATTTTTTTAATTAATTGAGTTAATTAAAATGATAAAATAATGTATTTGTAAATCATTGAGGGGTAGAGTGTCTTGGAAGAGATACTCTGATGTTGTTGAAATTTAGCTAATACGTATTTTCTGCATCTTGGGAAAAATAGCTTCTGAAGATTTCAGGACATGTTTTTTTTTTTTTTTTTCTGTGAGTCATGCAGTAAAGATTTTTTTTTTAATATTCAGCTAACACCTTGAAATTATAACTCATTATGAATTACTTCAGTATTCAATTGAACAGTATTTAGTAGGATGAATGAACACATTTTCTGATAGCAAGGATCATAGAATCATAGAATGGTCTGGGTTGGAAGGGACCTCAGAATGTCATCTAGTCCAGCTCCCAAGGATGTCACAAATCCTTGTGGCATCAAGAGTGTCTATGTTTAACACATGCATAATTTGCAGTCTCAGTTATTTATAACGGAAACAGTTTCATTCATTTTTTTTCTCTATTAAGGCAGCAAATTGTTAGGCAGCTCTCTGAAATCTGTGGATTAGAGTGTCTTGAAGGAAGTGTATTTCAAGAGTATATTGAAAGTTCTGTTCTTTTCCTTCTTCTGTCTGTTTTCCATTTTGCTGTTACCAAACTGGCAAGAGTTCTGCTTAAAAAAAAAAAAAAAAGTGTCTGCCATATTTATCTTTAAGACTTTGTGTGGTAATCTGAAAGCAGCTCACAAAGTTGAGAGGTCTAATTAAGGCATCATAAAGCTGGATAGTTGAAGGGTTAGGTGGCTTGTTAGCAAACAAGTATCAAAGAGTAAAAATCTGATAAGATTAAAAATCTCTTGAGATATTAAAATGTATTTTAGTGTTAATTTTGGTACTTTTATTATTGGTAATCTTGAAAGAGTGAAGAAAGTTTTACATTCTCAAGTATGTCCCAGAAGAAGAAGGTCTTAGACATAAAATTATTTTTCTGCTCGCCTGTCACTTACTCTTAGATGTATTCATTGGGTTGGTAGAATGTAGATTCCTTTCATTGATGATTTTAAGAATCAAGGCACTCTTTTATAGTAGAAAACTGAATATTCAAACTTAACTACTTTTTCTAATGTTGTTTTCTTTAGTGTGTCTGTTACTTGTACAAACGTGAATGCAGACAATACTTGATAACTATTTTTCTTCACGTGATTTTAAACAAACACAATGTAGGATTTTAAAAGGTACAGGTTGAGAAAGTCTGGTAACTTGATTTTTGGCAAAAATTTGGTGACACTGATGAGTACAGGCTACAATCTTTTTGCATTTAAAGTTAATGGGGGGCACTGGCAAGGTCTTGTTTGAACTGTGAATAGTCTTCATCTAATGCTCTTGTCACACCCTCAAGGAAGCCTGATAGCAGTCTGATAGTGATGAACTCCAGAGATTACTGTGACAAAGATGAAAAAATGGAGGAAAGATAAAAATGCAAGGCAGGATGAAAAGACAGAATAAAATCCAGATGGCTAAATTCTACTATGTAGTGAGGCATATGGCATACAAAGACCAAGATGGGTCCCTGACAAATGACACTGAGCCTTGGGAAGCCCCAAATGGGCAGTATGTAGTATGACTCCCACCTACAGATATGTCTAACAGTCCCTTCCAGCCTAACTTGTTCTTTGGCATGATTTTTAGGTTTATTCTGCAAAGGACAAATTATTTCTTTTTTATGACTTTGGTATTAATTCTACATCTTCCTCAGCTGAGTGAAGGAAGATGTTTAAAACCAGAAGCTTGAAACTGAGTACAATGAATGGGAAGAGGAAAATGGAAAAACCTGATGTACCAATTTTTTAAAAATAAGATTTTCTTTTTCTTTTTTTTTTCTTCAGTCTAAAAGGAAAAAAAAAATACCTCAAATTTCAGTCTTTCCTTCTGTACCAGTGAAGGCATATTGAATATGTAAGATCACAGGAAGATGCAAAATTGCATTTCTCTATTTAGGAACTTCAACGTAGCATGGAAATAATTGTAGAAATGCTTAAATCTGATAGCTCAGTAAATAACTCAAAACAATTCTGTTCAGCAACTAGGAGAACAGAATGTGGGTGGCACAAGGATATTGTGCAATGACATCTGTTTCACTGTCAGTACCATTTTAGATAAATACCTTATGGTATATAACATATGTGGCAAGAAGACAGATACAGTTTTTCTACATTCACAGTGAACTGCATTTGGAAAATGAGCTATTTTTACCAACACAACTTGGTTGACGTTATTTTCTTGCCTGTTTCATTGTCTTAAGAAACTTGAATAGCTTGTGTTTCATGTTTTATGAGATATACTGATCTCAAATGTTGCCACATTGTATTTAATGGCAATATTTGCATTTTAAAGGAAAGGCTGTTAACAATATTTTTAGATACTTATATACTTGGTGGCTGTATTGGCACTGAACATGCACCATCCCTGTTACAGTGAATGATCTGATACGTGTTTAAGGAAAAACACAAATTATCTGCGTGCATATAGGAAAAGCAGCGATCTGTAAGAGGTCTGAGTTTGTGGTTGGCTTGAGCTCCCAAACAGCTCTTTTTCATGACTTAATGTTGAATCCACAGGACCAGTAACTAATTCTGTAGAATAGCCTTTCTTCGCTCGCCATGACTAAAGATACCTTGAGTATCCAGAGTTCACAGGGAGATCAGAGTCTTGTTCTACAGATGTTTCACAGATGGTCTGCTTGTGTGCATGTGTGTGTGTGTGAATATAGAGGCACGAGTATCTGAATCTTGCATACCAACATTTGCAAGATGGTTACATTAAGTACATACTTGGAACATGAACATCATCACTGTCCTTGTATGATGTTTTGTTTTGATAAAAGCCAGGGTTTGTGATATGTTTTATCTGCTTTTATTATTTCAAAAACTTTCACGTTACTTCTATGTTAACTTAATGTTACTCCAGTAGAGGTAACTTGTTGTTTTATTTGTCCTGAGTATTTAGCATTTTAGGGCTACTAGTGACATTACCAAAAGCTGATACATACAACCAAATTCAGGGCTACTAGTGGCATTACCAAAAGCTGATATGTACAACCACAGGTTGACTGATAATATTCTCAGTGTCTTTTAGTGCATCTCAGTAATTTATTGACTACAAAGCAATGGTTAGAGTGGTTTTCACCACTGAAGTCTCTTGATTTTGAGTTTGTGAGCCCTGATAATGAACAGAAAGTGACACCATGGATATGCGGTATATATTAAATGCTCTTAAATCATGGCTGTCCACTGAGATTCATTAGGCAACATTTGCTAATTTTATTGGGAAAAGAAAGTCTAAAACGGTGCCACCTTTACCAACAAGGGGTCAACATATCGATATATTTAAAAATAAAAAGCATATGTAATTAAAAGAAGTTATATGATATTTCTTATAGACTGCAGAAAACCAGCTGTGTTGGCAAATGTTTGTTGTGCTGTATTTCAGAAGAACTCCAGAAATGCTTAAATTTATTGTACTAGAAGCTGTACAAAGAGAGTAATGTACAGTCACAAAGTCTGGAGACGTTATAATTATTTTCCCTCCTGTCATCTTAGTCTTGGGTACTGTGATCTGGATCCTCAACAGATTGTGGGAGCTACAGAAGAGCGTGGGTTGAGTTTCAATCCCCAAATAAGTATACCAGACCTCAAAATACCTTCCTGGTTAGGGGTGCTTGAACTCTGAAGTAGCTTCACTTTTTAAGCAGAGATCTTCAGATGCTATAGCTTTGCTTCCAGGCTGACTCAGAAATTCCAGGCCCATGTGGAGCAGCATGGTACTGTTTTTCCATTGAAGCCACATTCCCCTACTTTTTTCTCCAAATTAGTTTCCCAAATTTACTTCTCAGACTAATATTTAACAACATTAAGTGACTTTCAGAAGTTCTTCAGGGTTCTGGGGGTGAGAGTGCTCAACTCTGATCTCCCACATGCATGGTTCACTTTATTTAGTGTCCCACTCACCACATAAAAGATTTGGGTGGCAAGGCACAGATGACTTCTGTACTTTTTCTGGCCTTGTTTAAAAGGCAACAGTGAGCCCTCCACACCATGTTTTTAAAGGGCTGGTATAGGTACCTATCTTAAGAGCGGGATGTGGAAGGTAGAAGCTGCCCTAGACCTGACCGTAGGGTGGCCTTGGCCTTCCTGAGTAGGGACTTTCCTTGTACAGCCAGCACTACATCACCAGTGCTACATACCAAGGAATTAGGTTCGATGAAGTGTTTCTGCCCTGTGCATGATCTGAGGTGTAGTTGTTTTCATTAGCAGGAGTCAGCCCATTTGTCCTTCCAAAATTTCCAAGAATTCAGGCATTTTGTTTTTGTAACTGTAGAATAAGTTTATATCCAATTTGAACTTGTTACTGCAGTACGGATAGTATGTTCATACTGAAGAAATTCCTGTTAAAAAAAACCCAACCAACTATGTAGAAGTTCCTAAAAATAAGGTGCATATCCATGCTTGCCTGATGTTTGTTGAAAGCTAGAAGGTTTAAACATAGAAATTAAGAGACCTTCTGTACAGAAAGCTTTGGAAAAGACTAAACCTGAAGTGGATGGTTTGTGTTCCTATTCTCTGTTACTTGTGTGTTTTATAAAGATAGGGTAAGGCAACAGGAGATTTTCACATTTGTTAAATTTCACCCCTTAGGTGTAGGCACAAACGTATAAAACTAGTGAGTACTTTCTGGCAAGCAACAATCAATGCTATACCAGTATTTAAAAATTAAAATAGCTTCATTTGGTCCTTTTGATCAAAATTCAAAATCTCATTTTAGTCAGAAAAGCAAAGAAATACGGAGACAAAGGAGATCTGTACATTTGCACTTTAAAAGAACAGATGGGGAGATAGGTTAGAGACTAGTATATGTAAATAAGTGCAATACCTGTAATAATAGATTAGAACGTCTCTTATTTATTTAGTAATCTTTTTTGCTATTTATAAAATAAACTTCAATATAAAGAAAAAGACTTCTTAATTTCTCCCTAGTAATTCACAGTGTTTTGCCTAACCTTCAAACCATGACTGGTGTAGTGTTACTGATTCTGTAAAATAAAGGTGTTTTCTTCACCTTAACCTATGTTAGGATTAGCTGTATTCCATTGTATTTCAGCCCAGCTCTTTCTTAAATAACACACTTTATTATTTAACTTAGTGATGGGTTCCATTAAGCTGTGCAAGAGAAAGTGTACTCTTGGCACAGACTACAGATTGAAGTTCTCTCTTGGCACTGGCAGGGGTGTGCACTGGCAGGGGTGTTTGTTTGTTTGTTGGTTGGTTGGTTTTTTTGGGGTTTGTTGTTTTTTTTTTTTAACCTAAAATGACGAGGTAGAGCAAAATCAGATAATTGTAATGAATTGCACAGATCAGTTGTTATGCATCATAAGGTGAGATACAGGTGATTTTGAAAAAGAAAGGTGTCTGGTTTGTGATTTTAATCCAAAACCTTTCAGTAACTACTTCTCTTGAAAATCACTACCTTTCTTTGTCAGTACAAACCAAATACCTTAGTACCTCTGTGTATAAAAATTCCGGAAATTTGGTCTGTCAGTGAGAACTCCTGCTTACAGAATGTTCTTGACTCTGTGTTAACACAGGAACAAATGTTACAGAATTATGGAACTGTTTCAATTAGAAAAAACCTTTAAGGTCACTGAGTCCAACCATTACCAAATTCTACAAAGTCTAGTGCTCAACCATGTCCCTCAGCACCACATCTCTTGTCTTTTTAAATACTTCCTTGGGGAACCTATTCCAGTGTTCTAGAACCCTTTCAGTGAAGAAGTTTCTCCTAATATGCAGCCTAAACCTTCCCCGGAGACTATTACTAATTTTAATACCAAGTAATTGAGATGATAATCTAGTCTCCATCACATTAGGTGCATAGACAACGGTATGAAATCACAGTTCCTCTGCTCAGTAGCTCATGGTGGAAAAACAGAAATGCCATTCAGTGTGCCTAGTAAGAGGAATATGATTCATCCCATATATAATTTTATGTACATTAATATATGCTTAGTCTTCTGTATAGTTAGCATGCCATCAGACTTTTCCTCATCATCCTAGCTGTCACTGAGTTGCTGATTATTTATTACACACAGATATCTAGAAGGCAATTTAAAGAAATAGTTTATTTATCTATATGCTCTAGCAATAGATCTTTGCAAGAAAGAGTCAGTGATGGATCTAGTAGAAGACAGCATTCTTTGTATAATAGGACCTAAACCAGAATAATGATGTTGGTGCACTATTTTGGGGTGTTTTTTTTGGTTTGCTGTTTTGGTTGGGTTTTTTTTTGTTTGGTTGGGTTTTGTTTGTTTTGCTGTGTTTTATTGGTTTGGGGTTTTATTGATTTTGTTTGGGTGCTTTTGTTCTTTGTTTTGTTTTTGAAAACAGGCAGATCAGAGAGTTTGGATTCTGTTTGGTTTTGTTGTAAATGTGTGTGTGAAATTCTTGCAACTGTATGTTTAAGGACAGGTCACTGATGCAAGCAAATGGAAAATCCTACCTTAGAGCAGCCTTAGCACCTACTTTAGACAAACCAGTTACACGTGATGAAAAGTACATTGTAATACATTACCATGTCTTTCATTATTTTGTAGGCCATATCTGCAGCTTTGAGGAAATACGGTTGCTCTTTGCTGTCATTTGGTGGTTTGTTGGCTTACATGTGTTCCTATTTGGAAAAAAAAAAGGAAAATAAAAAAATGCAGTATTGGGAAAACAGTTGTTGCTTTGCTGCAGTGGAATTGAGCTTCATGTCTTGGGAGGGCAATGAGAGTTTTAAGAGTTACTTATTTCTACAGCAGGTGGAGGATCAGAGTTCACGTTGCCTCCAAAGCAGCTTTATTTAGCATCATAGCTACTGCTCGGCATTAGTCAATAGTGGTTTACTTTGAATAATTTTATTGTCTCTGCCAGATAAAATTCCATCAGGGCAGTTCAAAGAATAGTTACTGCTTAATTACTGTGTTTTGCACTATTCCATTACTATTCCACTGTCCTCTGTATCATTGAAGTTGTATTCATTTACATGTATAGCCATAAATAGCAATGATCTTGGATGGCTTCTTTAAAGGTGAGTGTGAGAGAACAGGCTTAAAGGTGTGCATGCAATGACATTAACATCACTGCAAAGTGCTGCACTTAAGGGACGAATAGATTGGGGTAAAATCATAGAATAATTTCTTGTTCAAGGAAGAATAAAGATAGCAGGGAATGTGTACATACTATGTTGACAAAATAATGACAATTTTTTCTCAGGAAATAATCCTGCTTTATCACCTCTTAACTGCTTACTGCTGGGAGTCTAGTCTAAAGTCAGTGATAATACCAGTGACATTTATTGCATAACCAGCTAGCGTAAACTCTTCACCCTCTCACATTGCTGTAAAACAGCTCTAGCGGATCTAGAGAACCAATGAAAACACATGTCCACATCGCAGACACATTTGATGACCTTCAAGGGCATCATTTGAGACCTGTCCAGTTATGTAGATGTTTGTAAGAGGCTGAAGTTTGTAGGATGAGCACCTCTTTTGGGATTAATCAGATGCTACTTTTGTTTAATTTGTGGTGCAAGCTTTTATCAAATTGCTAATTAAATCCCTTTTATAACTACCAGGCAATAAAAGTCTATACAGGAACCATTTACCATTTGTGTTTGTAGGCACACCTATGTATATACAGGCATGCATGCACATGTAATCATGAATCTGAAAGGTGCCCTGTAAGCCATACAGATGGTCAACGAGATACAGCACATATCCATAGAATGGTAATTTGCATCATTCCTGCATCCTACGTGTCCTATACCTAGCAGCATGTTTCCATAAGACTTATTCAAATGTTTAAACTTTCTAAGCAGCAAGTTTCTTATAGATTCTTTTCCAGATAGCTCTTCAAAGAAAAATGTCTCTATTTTCTCCTTAAATTTGGGCACCTTCTAAGCAGCAAGTACCTCCTGCCTGAGGCCAAGGATATGATGCACGGAACTATTGACATATTATACCTTAATATATCATGTTAGTAATTCCTGCTATTCTGTGCCTCCACACAGATAGAAACAGGAGGTCTGTATCACTGGAAAGCAAGGAACCATCCCTCTTCAGTGAGGTAGTCAGGACCTAATTGTATCATGGGAATGGCCCAGGGCACTTTAATACACAACATTTCATGCAGAGCAAAGGCCACTTCTTATTCAGAAGAAAGGCCAACAGCTGGAATTACAGTAAGTAAAATTTGTTATGTAAGGAAGAAACTGTGCTCTAAGTTGGGACATGAATTTAAAGTATTACTTTCTAGAATTACTACTTGTAGAAAGTGTAAGTCATCATAAACCAAGGAACAGAAAAGTCAGCAGCCCCATTCTGTAATTGATTGCAAGTGTATTAGTACATGTGTTTGCAAACATATAAGAAATTATTTGCAAATGTTACTGAAACCAAGTATTAAAAAAAATATTAGATTGAAATGGCTTACTAAATTATTTGGATAACTTCCTTTGTCCATTGTTTGTCTGCAAGAGATTTCATAAGGTTATCTAGAATGTAATAATTAGTATATATATTTACAACTCTTCTTTCATTTTAATGACCATAGAAGTAAATGTTGATTTATATGCTCACATGGATATGCATAAAGAAACACAGACTGTCATCTTACAATAACAGCAATAGGCTCAATAAAAGGCATACACTGAATTGCAAACTCATGTCTTAGTTTTGGATTTAAGTGTTGAGATGTGATTCTCTCTTTCTTAGAAACCTGTGGCTTTCAACCCTTGTAGAACGTTGTACAGTGTGCTGTAGGAAGGTTTATTTCTGCTTGCTTGGATTAGTGTGCAAGGAAAACAGTGGTCAGCATATGGATGGCAAAATGATCTTAAGGCAAGGCAGAACATGTGGCATCTGAGAGAACGGTGGTAAACAGTGGTGAGGCTTGGTGGAAACTGGCAAGCCAGATACTGCCTCTCTCATTTAGTAGCATATTATTTTTTAAGCATCATGGAAAACAATTTTCTTAGCAGCCATTTTTGCTGAAGTTTTAAATATTAGTAGATTTCCTGCTTACGAATTATTCCTGTCATTGATGTTACTGTCCCTCCTTAAAAACTATTACAAGAAATAGTAGTGAAAAAACTTAAATTGGACTTGAACCAACCTGTAGGCATAGATTCTTATAATTCCAAGAGTTCTCTTTTTCTGTGGGAAAGGACCATTGAATATAAGGCAGGCTTAAAGTTGATGGCAAGTTTTGGTGTTGAGTTTTTTATAAAAGTGAAATTAAGCCCAAAAGGCAGGACACTGAGAATTATAATTTTGCTGTTCCTCTGATCTCTCTGTGCTACTTTATAATTCCAATCCTCTGAGCTGCTCTCTTTCCATATTAAATCACTCCTAGTGAACAAAGCAATTTCCTTTGGACGCAGAGCAACCAAAACAGGCTTTATCATCTTTCTGTGGC
The DNA here is from genome assembly GCF_027791375.1 of Indicator indicator. NCBI lineage: Eukaryota > Metazoa > Chordata > Aves > Piciformes > Indicatoridae > Indicator > Indicator indicator. The sequence continues at coordinate 45,319,996 of NC_072053.1, read as the reverse complement.
CTTGGACTTATACTGGAAAAAGGCACTTGGTGTTTCACAGCCTGATCTGTCAGGTCATGTTGGTAGTTTTTGGATTATTGATAAATCTCAAAGCAATTGTTAATGATGAGTACTTAATAGTCTTGTCTCAATTATCTCATCCCTAGAAACCATTGCTGCCTTCATCATTTTTAGGAGTCTGTCTTTTTAAGGGTAATGCTGAATACAGGTACAGTCAGTTAATTACTTTCTGAAATGTAGAAAAATCTACAGCTGTACAACTAGTCAGCAGACATACAAGCACAATTTTGTGAGTGATGTAGAAGATGAGAACTCTCCTCTGTAAATAACCTGCTCTTTGTACAGAAAAATATGCAAAAATAAAAAAAGCAGGATTTTCAGATTTAATTGATCTGCATTCAAAATTGCCAAAATTGTCTCCTTAGTTTACTTCTGTGTCCCATGCAAAGAAATGAGCATTTCTACAGCATGATTTGGATCTTTATTATAAGGATTATTAGTCATCTCTTGACCTGAAACTGTGCAAAATTAATCTGAGCCATCACCTATAGCAAGAGGTTGGTAAAATCTGAAAATCCATATTCTGTGCTTTTATTGCAATAGTCTGAATGTACATCATTGTGTTGCCTTTTCTAACACTTGAAAGTCTATCTGGTTGTGGTAACAACCTGATGTCATTTTTCACAGGGTCACCTTCTAGACAGGGTTTATTCAAAACTGCTGTTTCTCTTTGCCACTAAGCAAAATAAAATGCTTATTTAGGTGTTAATCAAGTCTGTGAACATTTCACTTGCTCCCTTGGTATTCAGGTCAGTATGTAGGTAGCACATGTAGTTCCAAAGATGTGCATGTGGCTATTAAGTGAGTCTTACTGTTATTTATAGAAAACTCACTGGTACTGCAGCTACAGAGACTGTAATTCATGGCAGATTTTTCTGGATTATTTTTTATAAAATGAGATATAATTTTAATTTTCAGGGAATTGCAGTATTGGTTAATTAATTAATTAACCTATTCTTTAATTAATTAAATTTTCATTAGCTTTGTCAAAGTAGCAATTGCATTGTCATCGTGTACCAGTGTAAGGATAAAAGTCATTTTATGGTAAGTCATACCAATGGGAAATCAGTAATGAGAAACAGGTTTTTTTTAAAGGGCAAAATTCTTCCTATTGTGTTAAGGATTTGATGCCATACCTCATTCTTATGCATGTGTTATTTTATATTAACCACAGATTTTATAACATCTATACCACTGTCCATTTGCCATGGAAACACAGAAATTTAACATCTTGCCTTTGCTGCGCACCCTTCTGAGACACAAGTACATTCAGTGAAGGGGTCAGGTGCAGGTGACCGGCCAATGCCACGCCTCTCCTAAGGCCAAGGCTAATTGCAATTTGTTCACAAAGCCTCTTGCAGCAAAGGGCGAATAAGAAAAACCAGAAGAGTCTTGGGCAGGAAGCTGTGACTTACTTTTTTTCCTAATATCTTGACATTTCTGTTCCAATGTGTTGTGTTTGCCAGGTGCCAAGGGCTGTGATTGTTGTGTCACTGTTTCTCAAAGTGTGAGCCACAGAACCCTTTCTGGCAGCCTGCGAAATAGCATATAGCAAAATGCTTCCTGATGCCAAGAGCAGGAGAAGAATCTGTTCCTTCAGCTCCAAATGTCAGTCAAGGATTGCATGTTGGAGAGAGCTGACCAACTGCCTGGGGCCAGCTTTCTGTTTGCAGTAGGATATCACCATTGTTGGTTTTAATGGGGTTTGGACAGATTCTGAGTTCAAGAAAAGCTTCATCTAGTTGCAGCATACTCTGTGCAGAAGGTGATGACCATTATGATACTGGTTTGCAGCAGGCATTGTGGGAAAAGGAAGCAAAATTTTCTAACTATTGAAGACATTCTAACTTTTTGTATTGTAAGGCGGCATATGTATATTGCCCAATATTAGGCCACCCAGCAAGAACTTTGGAAACGAGTTTTTCTAGGCTTGCAAAAACCAGAACTATTACCATAGAATGTGTACTATGCTCCTGACATAAAAAGCTTACTTAAGTTCTTGAAGCTGTGTGTGATGAATATAAAGCATAGTGTTGAGTAAAACTGCTAATTTTTCTGCTTTGTGAGCAGAAATATATACAGATTTTTTTTTTAATACAGCAATATTCCAAAACAGGTTGCTACTACAGACAAAGCTGTATATCAACTGGTTGAATTATTCCTTGTAAAATACATAAAGGCTTAAAAGAAATACAGCAGAAACGGTTTTGATGTGATTGAACTGTGTGGTGACAGCTGGCAATGCTCTCCTGAGCCTGTGGTGGCCATTCTGTTGGTTTTGGTTAGTTCCACTTTGGCTGTTGCATGTAGGGGCTGGCATGAACCTTCCAAACTGGAACTTACAGAAGTTTAATTGAGATCAGAAGGTAAGATGAGATGCAACACCGAAATATTAGTCTCCTTATAAGCAGAAACAGTTATGTTTGCCAGTTTTCTCCTTTAGCCAGGTTGCTAGCATCTCCAATGCAGCATGTATGCCAATGATACACTTTTCATGAAGTAAATGTTTTTGTTTTTTTTTTTTTAATGCTGCTGTCACATAAATTCCAGTGAACATGTTCTGTAAGAGGCAGATCCAGTTAACTCTGTGTGGTTCAGGACTCTTTGTGACAATTGACCATTTCAATCACATGATTAAAAAGATCATGGCCTGATTATTTATTTCCACATTACCCCCCCCCCTCCCCCCCCCCCTGTTAGACCAGTTATTAGTTTGTTGGAATATAAGAGATGGTTCACAGAAAGTGTATATAAAGGGTTATGTGTAAAACAACATAATTACTGAGTTGATTTGCTTGTCCCATGAGTCAGGAAAAAAAATGCTATATATCTTATATAAGGTTTCAGCAAAACTGTATCTGAACAAAGCTAAAAGAACTCTACAACCTTGGACTATTAGCAGGTCTAAATTACTATTCTAAATTACTCTTCTGGGAAACTATGGAATTAATCATAATTCACATATCAGTGGATCACAAATTGGTAGCCACAGAAATAAGCAATGGTTCGCTGTTGTAAAATACACATATCAAGAGTTGCTCAGGGCATTTGTGTCAGTTAGGAGCCTTGAGGTTAATATTTCTGCTCATGTTAAACGAGGAGCTGAGGACAATTAAGTGAGGTTCAAATGTCAGCTTTTCCTGTCATTCATGCAGTCTTTTCCTGATAGGTGTGCAAATGCCTTTATAATGGGGTCCAAGATGCAGCTTGGGTATGTTGGGTTTCTATCAGTGAGAAAAATACATATTTACAGTATGCCTACGTTATTTAATCTCTATATATTGACTGCAGAGGGCTTCTGCTTACCAAAGTGGAGAAATCAACATAGCCAAATGTGTGTGTGCACCCAGGGAAATCTGTTCCACGTTTGGTCACCCTCACAGTAAAGAGATTGCTTTCTTCCAAAGGTTAAGGAGAAATTTCTTGTATTTCAGTCTGTCCGATTGCTTCCTGTTCTTTCCCTGGGCACCACTGAGTAAGGTCTGGCCACTTTACACCCTCCCGTCAGATATTTACACATTTGCATAAGCTTTCCCTGAGCGTTCTCCCCTCCAGAGTGACCAGCCCTGCCTCTCTCAGCTGCTCTTCTTTGGCATGTTCTGGTCTGCATAATATGCTGAACACCTCAAATGGTAAACAGCCAATAATTTTTCTTTTGTATGGGCAAATTCAGGAATTCAGCTACTTTAAGACTGAAAACTGTAAATATCTTAGGTCATTATTTTGATATCTGATTATTAATTTTCTACCCAGTGTCTGAGATCACCATTTGTTTTATACAGACCCCTCTCACATTTGTTTCATACATGAAAAGGAAACAAGAAATTAAATTCAACTAAGTCACATACACTATCCCTTCATCGAGATACCTACTTGTTTATCAAGCAAAATTCTTGTTAGTATTCTGACAGTCCAGTTTTCAGCCACTTTGCAGTAAACATGAGCAGTGTATATATTTATATGCTGTGTATTATGTGTTATAGACTCTCTTATTCTGGATCAAAGTTGCAGCTTTGGCAGATTAAATTCTTTCTGAGATATTTCAGTGTAAGTTAGGGCTACAAAGATGTTTGTTGAAAACACTTGAGGTATGCCACTTCTTAATATAAACCAGACCCATTCCTGCACAAGACCAGTGGCCGCTTCTTGCTGGAGGAAATCTGAGTAGTGCAGAGCTGCCAGAAAGGATCCAGTCCCTGAGAACAAAAAAGCAAAAGGTGTCCTAAAGCACAGCTAATACCATGTTCTGCAGAGCTGGTGTATGGTATAGAAATCCTTCCATCTCTCTGGGAAAATAAGGGACAAAAATCTACTTCTTTTTTTTTTTTTTTTTTAATTTCATACGTGATTATTTTCCAAAACCAGGCAACCAACCTAGCATCAACATTTCTTGAATTTTGCTTTCTTAATTATAGACTCAATTTCAAAGACTACTGACATAAGGGCAAGATTTTTGAGAAGTGCTGGTAGCCACTGCTTAGCTGGGCAGGTGCATTGTCCCAATACAGTAGGAGTTTTGTGTTCTGACAGCAAAACCAGGCAGCAATCCTTAGTCACCTGTTTGCTTATAAGAACTTGCAGTTTGCAGTATACACAGGTAGTATTGACATGCTGTTTAGGTTGTTACTAGATTCCTATGAAGTCTGTTGTGTTCAAGATAAAAGCAAAGTACATGAGATTAGTGTGCAAGTTAATTATTCCAATGAGATGTAAGGAAATACACTTTTAATGATAAAGTATGAACCGTGAAGAATATACCCAATGCAAACAGTCAATACTTTTCCTGTAGTGTCATACCATAATACCTGGACAAGCATAGGAGAAAACGGGTGAAGCAATGTGTGTGTGTTCCAGGAATTACTTTAAGCAACTGTTTTTCCTGCTCTGAAGTCATACAGACAAACACAATAATCTTTGCTGACCTTTTGTTCAGGCACAACTTAAAGAAGACAGAAATTACTTGATTGCTTTAGATTGCCATAATGAGTTGGCAACATTAATGCTGAAGTGAAAACCAAATGTCTCCTCTGTGAGCAGTCTCTGTATTAGCTAGGACTAACTGAATGGATCTGTTTACCACAGGATTGACATCTCGTCAAGAACTTGGACTTCCACGCATCTCTCAACAGCATTAAAATTATTTTGTCTTCCCCATTTTTTTTTTCTGAAATTACTACTATCAAAGCCTGTTTCTGAGCAACTTTTTTTTTTCTCAAGCAGTTTCTTCCTCAACATGTTTATCCTGCGTGTCTCTCAGATTTGTGACATTTTTCCTTTTAGAATAGGAAAAATCCACCTTATATTTGCCTACAGTTAGAGCTGTATTTTCACTACGGATGGCAATAACAACGTATAGAAGGTAACACCTGCTTGCTTGCACTCTCAACAAAGTGAGATTTGTCTGGCATAAGACTGCTCCAGTATGAGTATTATCTAACACTCTTTATAGAATCATAGAGTCATAGAATCAGTCAGGGTTGGAAGGGACCACAAGGATCATCTAGTTCCAACCCCCCTGCCATGGGCAGGGATGCCCCACACTAAATCAGGCTGGCCTGAAACACCTCCAGGGATGGGGCCTCAACCACCTCCCTGGACAACCCATTCCAGGCTCTCACCACTCTCATGGTGAAGAACTTCTTCCTCATGTCCTGTCTGAATCTCCCCACTTCCAGCTTTATTCCATTCCCCCTAGTCCTATCACTACCTGAGATCCTAAAAAGTCCCTCCCCAGCTTTCTTGTAGGCCCCCTTCACATACTGGAAGGCCACAATAAGGTCACCTCGGAGCCTTCTCTTCTCCAGACTGAACAGCCCCAACTCTTTCAGTCTGTCCTCACAGGAGAGGTGCTCCAGCCCTCTGATCATCCTGGTGGCCCTTCTCTGGACATATTCCAGCACCTCCAGATCCCTCTTGTCATAGGGGCTCCAGAATTGGATGCAGTTCTCCAGGTGGGGTCTCACCAGAGCTGAGTAGAGGGGGAGAATCACCTCCCTCAGCCACAAAGGCTAGAAAGAGAAGCAAATGCTTTTACAGTGACTATCTAGGACGAGAATTCCTGCATTATACCCAGGATATACTTTTTTCTCTATGATGTGCAGGGAAAATCTATAGGAATTTATTAGAGGTAGACTGCTATACTTAGGTAGATGCAACCCATCTCAGTCATGCAAACAAAGGGGGCTATTTCAATTACACATCCACTCTAAGGAATGAGGTTTCAGTCAATTTTAAGGCTAATTTCAGAGCAAATTTGCTACAAACACATTTTTATATATTTACATATCTTTTAAAATTTTTATTTATTAATTTTATTTTTTGTTAGAATTAGTGGCTAAACCAAAAAATAAATTAAATAAACAGCCCTAGTATCAATGGCTTTCCTTCCACTTACTGACGGTGTCTAACAGTCTCAATACACGAAGGTCTTTTTAAAGCAGACAAATAGCTAAGCAGATATGTAAGGCATGAGGTGAGATGTGGTGGGGATCTGCAACCCATGGTTTTGAGGTCCACTTTGCTCACCACTCTAGGAAGACTTCTTACATGCAGCAGCATAAACAGTCTTCTGAAGAGTGACCAAGGTTACTAATACGGGATTGACCTCTGTCTGGGAGCCTTGAGCTAGCAGCCATGATGGGTAGTTAGGATGTGGTTTTATGCCTAATGTGTGGCAAGTATTAGGCAGGCATTGCCTTGAAGCCTTAAATCAGATGGAATTTCAGTTATTGCAAGAATCTGGTGAATACCTTCAGTATCCAAATCAGAGTTGAAAAAAAGTTCAATTATTGCCCACTTCATTCCCAAGCAGAAAGCACATTGCCACATCAGGAGGAACAGAAAGGGTTGAAACAGTTCAGTTGTAATGAATGACTACCAAATGCACTGTAAATGATCAAGAAGAGAGAAAGGGAATAGAAAAATCAGCTGACAGGCACTGTAGTATTAATGTTTTCTGTCTGCCATACAATGATGATAGTAGAATGTCCTAAGTCTCTATAAAAATAAAATAGTTCAAAGAGTTAAACAGGATGAATAACAACTGTCAAGCAAAAGGGTTACTTGCAGTTTTTAATGAGTTACTTAGGAATAGGCAAGGAGTGGCAGTGGTTGCTGTGGGCTTCACTGAAACAGACACACACAGCAGTTTACTTATTTCGGGGTTTTCTACTCAGAGCTTTATGCCTGTGTGCTAAACTTAGAAGTATTTATAATAAATCCTCTTGAGGTACACCAACGCTTAAACTTCCATAGGAATCACAGCACACTTATACCAACAGGATGTGGTGCAGAGGGCAGTGAAAGCTGTGGTTTGCTAATGTCTGTTGCAGCAATGTTCAGTACACCACAGTGGTTTCAGTTATTTGCAGAAACTGCTGTGGCATTGCAGAGTTCTTCACATTCAGTAGTCAAGGAGCAATTTTAAATCAGTTTTCTGGTTCAGATATGATAAGATTTAAACTTTCCTTGCAAGGAGGTTTATCTGTGTAGGAGTTGTCGCTGAATCACAGTTAACTAGGCACTCTGCATAAATTATGGTGGGACTGAGTAGGGCTGTGCAGGGTTGTTACTCAACAAGAACAGCAGAAACACATCTTTTCGACTATGGACTGTGAAACAAGACTGCTCTGTACCTAGGCATACTTCCTATTTCTAAAGCAAATCCCTTCTACTTCAGCGGCTTGTAGAGCCAAAGGCAGGTTACTTCATGCTGATAGCAGTGTAAAGTCATTCAGTTAAACATGCTGCAAACAGACTTTTTGCTGTAGAAGGCTGCCCAAAAGCAGTGTGCATCTGAGGCTGTCTTTGTGTTTCACTGTACAACGAAGGCAACGGATGATGGTGATGGTGAACTAACATTACGTGATACCTGCTTGAAAAAGTCTGTGGAACATTCCTCTTAGACAAGACATAAATATTACTGGATCATGTGTTTATGTCTTCTGTCATGGAAGCACTCAGAATATCTGAGAAAAAATTTCTTACAAATCCAGCTGGCTTTTTGATGGCTCTCTGGGTAGAAGATAATCTTTCCGGCCCCACAGGCACAGAGTGGCCTTTTGACCTATATATGGGAAGGTATAGACATTGAAAACAATACTACAAAACCTTCCATTTGTGACCCTACGACAGTCTCCCGTAAACTTACTTTTAGGTTCTTACAGGGGCCTGTTAAGACTTGCATGTGACAGCTCAGGCATAGAATGAAGAGAAATACAGCAGCAAAGACAACTTTGTTTTAAAGGTCCATAGAGAATCCATCTCTCTTGGTTCAAGAAAACAGTTTTCCATGGAGAAGACACTTGAATTCTAAAATCAAGAGTTAATAAACAGCCAGGACATGGAGCCATGCACATTGTCAGAATCACATGATATAGTCAACAAAATTATAAAAAGAGAAGGACTTCCTTTTATGTATTAACAAAAATTTTAAAATTCTGGAATGCCAGTTAATGTATAGGAGCATGAATGGTTAATATAAACAGAAGTTCAGTAAGGCTATCT